>NC_046157.1:27577060-27908541 GCF_011064425.1 Rattus rattus | reverse complement strand
CTAGAAAATAAAGATCCTCAAAGACAGGTCAACCCGTAACTGTGATGACCAGATGAAGGACAAGACGATCTATACCAAACCAAGTCAATAGGGACTGTTCTGAGTTCAATGGTTGCAAGGACCTCTCTTGTATTTGGTCATGTTCTGGCAGAGCTCTCAGAGATTACTCCATATCAGCCTCTGTCAGCATGTACTTCTGGATTGGGCAACAGTGTCTGTCTTGATATTGCATATCGGATGGATCCACAGTTGCGTCTCTGGATGGTCTTCTTTCCTTCAGTCTCTGCTTCACATTTTGTTCCAGATTTCTCTGTGAGTATTTTGTTCTAAGCATCTACACTTTGGTCTTGAGTTTCATGGTTTGGTGATTGTAAATTTTGATAATTGGAGCTTTTTGGCCAATATCCTGATGAAGTCCATCCATTTAACTAAGAATTTCATGAAGTTTCGAGTTCTTGATAGCTGAGAAAATTCACGTAAATGTACTACATTTTCTTCATCTGTCCTCTGGGTTGAAGGGCATTTTCCAGCCTGGCTATTATAAATAAATATGAACATAGTGATAATTTTTATATGTTAAATCTTGTATAAGTCAATGAGACAGTATAGCTATCCTCGGGTAGTTCGTCCAATTCTGAGGAACCTCCAGACTGATTTGAGAAGCTGGCCAGTCTGCAATCCGACTACCACGGAGGAGGTTCTTCTTCTACATTCTAGTTTGCATTCATGCCTGAGTTTTTGATCTTAGCATTCCTGACTGGTGCAGTTGAATCTCAGGTTGTTTTGATTGCATTTCCTAATAACTATGGATATTGAACATTTCCTCTTTTAGCACTTGTCAGCCATCTGGAGCCTCAGCTGAGAATTCCTTTGTTTAGCTCCGCATCTCCCCATTTTAATAGGCTATTTGATCTCTGGGAGTCTAACTTCTTTGAGTCTTTTCGACATACTGGATATTAGTTCTATAAAAAAATGAAACGAAACATTAAGTATACTTAATTTGGTGTCTATCATCCAAATTTAAATTCTGCCACATTTTAGCTTCCAGAACAAGTGAAACAAAGGAAGTTGAGGTATTACCTAGAGAGAACTCATTCCATCTAATTCTTAAAATGAATTTAATTAATTAAACAGAAGGGCTGGGATTTAGCTCATGGGTGAGCGCTATTAGCGTTTGGTAAGGCCCTGGGGTTCGGTCCCCTAAGCTTCCTGAAAAAAAAAAAAGAAAGAAAAGAAAAAAACAGTTATAGTAGTGAACCCTATATGTGTTACAGGCAATGTATATAGAATGTTATTATAATATTGACTATATAAAAGCACTAAAAGAAAGAATGGAACGAAGGTCCCAAGAGCTAGTGGAAAGTAGGGATGTTAGTGAGAATATAGGATGAGGGGTAAGAAGACAACAAGGTTCAGCACAGGAGAGAAATAAAAACAGCGACATTTCATGTCTATCAGTGAACTTGAAAACTATAGTTCTGGTAAACTCAGCAGACTTGTCTAGCAAGCCATGTTTGAGGTCTCTCTAAAGTAGGCTTAATGATATGAACGGACCAAACTACCAAATAAGGTCCATGCATGTCTGTTGAGTCCTCCCATGTTTTCTCATGTACCTTCCACATTTGTAAATGGTGGTGATTCCATAGTAACTCAACATTTGTCTGCAATAATAGACTCATATAAAGATATATCTGAGTCAAGACTTTCAATGAGGCGAAGAACCCAGAGGGACAGAGGTGGAAAATTCATGGGCTCCATAGCCATTCTAGGTGAGCCTGGAGCCATACAGCATGACCCTGTCTAATCAATCCTACCACTTTCACTTTGTATAACTATCCTAAGAAACATATGTTAGGAGAAGAGGCCACATTGAGCACCGACAATGGTTTATATCTTGAAAGCAGATCACAGTTACCATCCTTCCTTCCTCATCTGTTGACTTATGTGGGCACCCACAGGACAATTATGCCAGTTAGGGTATGTGCGAAATGATACCACTAAGTGAAATATACAATAAATAAATAAATAAAATAAAATAAACTAAATAAACAAATAAAATGCCAAATTTAAACTCTATGTCCTTTCAAAATTGGTTGTTACCTCTGCTATCAGAAAATGTTTGATATTATTTTACGTTTTCCTTAATATTTTAAATAATTCAGGATACCCAGGGCTTATTATGTTTCACCAGTATAACTGAGTATATTTAGCAGAAACTAGTTGTGAGAAAGCAGAGTTACAAATTCAAGCATATAAAACTGCATGAGTATTTAGACACAGTATATATCTACAGGCATGTAAGTCAAACAAAGATAACTAAAATATGCACTCATATATAACTGAGAGGTCAGTTATTTTCAGAGTAAAATGATAGAAATATGAGTAGGAAGGCTTACGTTATAGAAATATCTCAATAAAGAATATCGATTTTAAAATGTGATATGTATTTGATATTATTTTGTAATTCTTGTCTTCATATATTTTCCAAATATTCTGAAAATGACAAGTATTATAGTTCGAAGATTTATAGCTACTTTTTTAATGCTATCCAAATTCAAGAGGGACATGTGGGATACTATTAGAGTTGTCTCCAAGTTCCACTCTGGAATCATCTACTAGTAAATTACTATTTAGAGAAAGTCCAGTAGTCGGGAAACCCTTTCATGACCCTATCACTAGAATTCTCAACCAGTTCGGAAAACAAGCACAACACATGCAACAGGAATACCAGAGACTGAATAAAATGAACGAGAGAACAAATATACTAACAAGCTTTGATATAACCCAGAGGAACAAGCAATTCCTCTTACACAGCCACTTTACTGAAGACCAATATGCATGGAGAAGCCAACTCAGAACAGTGAACACCAGAGCAGAACGTGAACTCTGAGTCTAGAAGGAAAACAGTCCTGGGCAGGCTTCACGTGTTTCACCAAATATACAGAATACCACATCAATGGCCATCATTTACTTCAGATTAGTTCTAAACACTCCAAATACGGGAGGCAGTGATTGTGGGGGATTAAGATCAGTCAAGGAAAGGATTTTGTTTAAAAGTTATGACCGCAATCAACTCAGAGGACAATAACCAAACCATGGGAATGGCTAAGATCAATATTATAGGATGGAAGATAAGAGGCTAATGATAGAAATAAGATATTGATGTTGAACATCTAATACTTCTATTTCTGTAAATAAGGTCGTTATGACATACTGGAGCACATGCCCTTGTGTAGCATGGTGGAGAATCTTAGGCATATGCCCAAGAAAAGACATAGCTGGGTCTTCTGTAACTATTTCCACCTCTATAACCAGATTGATTTCAGAGTGGTTGTGAATGGAACATTACTTCAGCTATTAAAAACTGGTACATTCTCAGATATAAAGTAGAAGAGGAAGTCAATTCCATTACAGATGCACAGAGCTGCTCATGTGGGTTGCTGAGAATTGAAAAATTGTGACCCTGAAGAACAGTTAGTACCTAACCCTTGAGACAGAGCCTGACAGACACAGATGCCTTCCTGAGCCAACCATTGACTGAGGTAAGGGGATGACAAGAATCAGTGATGAACAACAAAGTTCTACAGAGCTAATAACGAACAACCAACTAACTCTGAGAAAGCCCTTGTAGGAACTAAATCACCAACCTAAGAGCACCTATGGCTTCTTCAACAATATATATAGAGGATGGCCTATGTAATCAATGGGAGGAGAGGCCCTGGTTCCAAAAGGGGAAAGCTGAGATGCCCTAGTGGGAAGGGAAATGCTAGAGCAGTATGGTGGGAGGTGAGTGAGGGAGAACTCTGTAGTTTGGGGAGGAGAGGGATGGGATAGGAATTGGAGGTCAAACGAGTGTTGATAAGATTGGAAATATAAATAACAAAATATCAACAAGAAGAAAAGAAAAAAAGACATCATAAAATTTGCAGGCAACGATGAACTAGAAATATCACCCTGAGGAAATAATCCAGACCCAAATACAGGTAATGTAATTCACAGATAAGTAGATTATCCGCAAAGGTCAATACCCATGATAATAGCTCCAGATCTGCCTTTAATAAGAAGTAAGATAGAGTGTGGATATCAATTCCACCTAGAATAGGTAAATGTGTCAATCACAGGAAGCAGAGAAGGATCTGAGTGGAAAACAGTAGATAGAGGGAACATCACTGAGTCAGACAGACACCAGGGGATGCAAGGGGTTCCGAGACCCAGTGGGATATTAAATACTGGAATGCCCAACAGGTGTGGAGAAACCCAACCAAAGAATTATCTCCAGTTTATCAGATGACCCCAGTTGATGGGGTCAACGCACACATCTTCAGGGAAAATTCAAAACTCCAGAAATCTGCTCTGCCCAATGAAATGTAGGGACAAAAGATGGAGCAGATTGAAGGAAAGGCCATCAGAGATCATGTCTCATCTTCAAGATCTTATCCCAGAGCAGATGATTAAACCCAACTGGCTGTTGAAGCCAACATTTGCTTGGTAGACAGAGCCTTCCGAATGGTTGCCCTGGAGACAGCTCTACAACACCTTTACTGAGACAAATGGCATACTTACAGCCAACCAATCAACTGATTCCAAGTAGCTCTCATGAAAGTTAGGGAAGGACTGAAGGAGCCAGGGGACAACAGCCTTAATAGAAGAATAGCACAATTCAAATCCTCAGAGCCATGAACCAAAAGAGCAACATGGTTAGTACAGCTATTCCATCCTCACCCTCGTTACACATATAGCGAAAAGAATGGACCGCTTGTTAGCTATAGAGGGGAGGGGATACTTGTTTCATAGGATGATTGATGCCCCAGAGAAGGAAGGTAGATGAGGTAAGAGGGCTATATATAGGAGGAGTGAGGAGGACGGAGGAGTGAGAAAACTTAGAGGAAGGGAGGGGTATGGGATTTAAAAGCTTGTGGAGAGGGCAGGAAGGAACATTTGTTGTAAATAAAAAATTAAATAAAACAAACACAAAAACAAGTTAGAGGCAATGAAGGAGAGAGAAGGATAGATTTACTCACTGAGTGCACATATAAACTCTAGGATATTGCTATATTTTCATGAACCATCAATGCCATTTATTCTCATTCCTTAATTTTAATATCCAATGTTTTTCTCAAAAAGAGCTTATATTCTTGAAATATTGTCAGTTTATATTCTTTCACAAAATGGTCTCAATGGACGTATTTTTATTTATTTTCTTGATGTTAGCTATGAACTACACCGATAGAAATGACAGCAGAGAGGGCTATGTCTTCCATAGGGATTGGATCCTGAATCTGAATGTCCGTTTTTCCTTATCCCACAGGCCTACTTGCCTATTAGTTCTAAATGCTCTGTAAACATCCTACATAGACAAATGGGGCCTTTAGGGTTTTTGTGGCGTGCTATTATTTGGTTTGTTGTTGTGTTGAGAACTGAAACACAGGAGAATAGCAAACAAAAGCATCCAGGAGATAAGTAACACTATTGAGATTTTAAAATGTAAGAATCATCTTCAACTCTACATGATGTGGCCTTTACTAGTGTATACTTAACCTACTTAACGTGTGATCCTGAGTTCACTTAATGTGACTCTTGGCTTTTTTGTTGACTTCAATAGACAGACTTGCTGAGGAACGCTCTTCCCTTTCTTGCATATCCCCAGTTTATTACCTTACCTTCTTCGCAGATCAACCAGCACATACCTACCCTGCATGTGGTCATTTTTGCATGGTTGCTTTTCTTCCTGTTCACTTATTTAGTTCATATTTAGCTTTCGTAGAAATTATATAACCAGTGCCTTTTAATGTCTGGAATACTATTCATTTTGTACTACATTACATTTTATGAATTTGTCTACTGGATTAGCTGCTGGCAATGAATTTGTTATTTATTATGGTGATATAAAAATTTGTTATTTTATGGCATGTTGAGAGTTAATTAATTAATAATAATGTTATACATATCTCAAGATAATTAGAAGAATAATTGAAGGTGTATTTACTAGCAATGAAATGATAACATAAGATGATATTGCAAATTTTCTGAATTGACACTGAGGTGTCATAAAACATGATGTTATTATAGCTCGTTGAAGTTATACACCCATCCGTCAAAAATATAAAAAAATGATCTGTTATCAAAAATGCAGTACTGGCTAGATTTGCCTAGTAGAGCGCCACTCCATAAACGCGAAGGCCTCAGTTCGGCACCAGCCCCAAAAAGAAAAGAAAAAAAAATGACATCACAAAGGAGCAAGAAAACACTGCAAATGTATGTATATGATCCTCAAACAAGGATATTGGAATATTACAGGAAAGTTTATAAAACTAAAACTGAGTTTTTCAAATACTCCCTCATTTCTAGAGAGAGTCTAATGTACAACAGAATATAGGATAAATATAATTTAGAATGCTAATTGTAGACATTACAGTTGATTTGAATATGCTACCTTATGGATATATATGGCTTGGCAGATCATTCTCTTTACAACCCAGGTATCTTTTATAACCTGAACTCAAAAGTATTGGAATAAGCATTTACAAAATGCAATTTTAATAAATGCATTAATCATATACTAATATACTAATTATGCTTCATATATCTGCTCTGAAACACTCAGGGTGTTCCCAGACTTATGCAGCAAACACCTTTACTCAATTGCGCCACCATGCTTAATTACACTGGCTCTTTGTTATCTAAAAGGTTTCAAGAACCAGCCCCTACTGCCCAGGCATACACGTGACTGAAACCACAGTATCAAGCACACAGAGTTTACATGAATAAGTTCCAAAAGAAAACGGAAGAATTAACATGAGTTACTGTCACAACAACCCAGGAACCTCCTGGAAATTGAAAGTCTTATGTAGTTAGAGAGAAAAGGGATCTGGGAGAGAGAGAGAATGGGAAGGGTGGGAGGTTCAGATAATGGGAGTGAGATTGGGAGAAGTACAGAGGGTCAGGACTCAGGCAGCAGTGGGGAACTGTGGATAGTCACTAGAGTCTAATGCCAGAACCCACAGGTCTATGACCCAAAGGGAGGACTTAGAACAAAATATCCCACTGAAGGGGAGAGAGAATCAGAGATAATTATATCCAGTGAATAGCATTGCCTCAGTTGATGGACGGACCCACCCACCTTGCATGATACATCCAGAATCTTCCCTGTCAAAAAGGAGATGTAGGACAAAGAGTGAGTAGAACTGGAATAGCACTATCCAGAGTCTGCCTCTACCCAGGGGAATCCAAAACAAAGAAGAAAAGAAACACTAGACACCTTGAAAACAGTTTGAATAGACCCCACATGTTATTATTATTCTCTAATATTTTATCATTATAATACACAACTGCGGCTCTTATCCAAAAGGTTCTGAATAAAATGCAGATTTGCAGAGCAGTAATATGAGCTCCAGCCCAAATGAAGTCTCCCAAATTTGCATGAGCTTTGACTCATGACATCACAAGACCAAAGTTTTGAAATGGAGAGAGAGAAATATTTGTCGTAAAGTAAGATGCTTTTGCTCAAAGACTGAATCTGCTATCTAATTGGATATAGTATGTATCCATACTTTCATTTCACATTCTTCAAAACTGCCTTCTGCCCTTACTCCAGTAATAAATTATGACATTTCTATGAAACAAATGCTTGCAGGAATGCCAAAAAAAATGAATAAGATACTCAGAGACCATAATTTGCCATAGCTCTAAAGTTAGAGTAATGACTGTTTCAATTTCTGTTCATTCTATAATTTCTTGTTTTTACTGTATATATAACATAAACATATACTGCTTGAAGAACCAAACAGAGATGGTATGATGCCCCCAGAAATTCCATGTTAGATAATTAATGAATCCCAGGCATGCTCATGCTAATTTTGTTTAGAATGCTGTAGTTTCACTTGGGACCAGCTCTGGTTAGTTTATCTACTTGACAGAAGAGCTATCTGCTAATAGAGTCAGTGAGAGCTGTCTATATTAGGTTGACCTACGGGGACATCGAGGCTGGGATGATTGCTGTAATTGATATGTTCAGCCCCCTCTGAAAGTGGGCAGCACCATGCCCTGCTCTGAGACTGTGGGCTGTGTAAGCATCAAAAGAAATCGAGCACTAAGCTCACAAGCAGCTGTCCTTCCCTGCTCCTGATGGTTGGTGTGATGCTTTCCGTTCCTGTTGCCGTGACTTCCTTGCTCTAACGTGTGAGTTAAAATAAATCCTGTATCCATAAGTACTTTATCACAACAAAAAAAAATGAAAAGTAGTGCAATATTCTTTTCTTTACATAAAATTTAGAATCCTCAAGATTGAAAACAGTTTATCAGCTACTTTAGGTTCAAAATTAATCCTTCCAAAATCGTTATGTCAAGAAGAGTAGATGTAAACTTCTGTCTAAATAAATAGGAGCAACAAAAATTGAAGAATTAGATGTTTCTTTTGTAGCAGTACTTGAAACTATTTAATCAGACTTGGTGATTTTTATTATCAAACTACTCAAATATGACCTAACTATAATTTGATACAAGGTACATAGACCGCATAAGGAAAGTCACACAATGAACTAGAAAAGTTACTGAAGCTTATTAAAATTGAAGTAAACTCTAAAGTAGATCAATTACTTTTTATAATATCCTCAGGAACAAAAATGTTCTCTGAGAACAGATCTGATAGAAGAGCCAAAAGATTGAAAACATTCACTACCAATTTTACTGCAGTCACCTCCATAAACTAGTACAAGAACATTGTATCAGGGTTTCAAGCCAGCAAGCTATTAAGGCAGGCTGCCTGGTGTCTTTCATTTACTTAATATACCAAACATTAATAACTTCCAAGAGGACTTTTTACATTTATCATGATCTTACCATGAATCAATATTTCAAAACATTCAAGTGTTCTGAGGTGAGCTCTGTTTCTTTTTGTTTCTTCCCTGGTCAATGTCATTCCACTTCTACAAATGTCATCATTTTCTGTTTCTCTTATCCAAATCATGCTTTCATCTTGAAAAAAATATCAATCTAAATAGTTAATTGTAATAGTTAATGAATGCCAAGATCTGGTTCCTTGGCCTCATTGCTACTTCATGTGTCTCTGTTCATAAGGAGATCAAAGAACAAAAGATGCAAGATAAAGTCATTTAAAAAGTGAGATGCCATATATGTGTGTGTGTGTGTCTGTGTGTGTGTGTGTATGTATGTGTGTGTATATATATATATATTCTGTTTGCTCTTTATAAACTTTGAAAACACAAAAAATCCTGATAAAATTATTTTCTTTTATATCGCAATTATTTTCCTTTATAGCCTGCGTTATTTAGACTTTTGAAAATGTTATAACACAGCCTTTTCCTCTCATTTAAAGGACTGGAATGGTACACTGATTAACCCAATGATCTATACTTTTAGCTCAGCAGTCACTATGTCCCTTGCTGGCAGGAATTTCTGCAAATGAGACATCTGTGTCTTCATAAGTGAAAATATATTAGGAGACACATAAGGCTGTCCAACAAATCCCAAATTTTGCCTCTTACAAATCAGTAATTGTTCAGTCTTTGGTTGTTAACATTGGGTACCCCAATTTTAAAATTTTTTAGTAATAAAAATTAAATTGGAGTAAAATTAGTGGGTTACAAATGTCATTGAACTAAATATTTTGCCAGTGTAGGAACAAACCGCAATTGATAGCTCCCTAAAAGAAACATTTATCTATTTTAAAATTACAGTATGTGTACATGCATGAAGGATTTATATACAAATGATGCATACATAACCTTATATTCACACATGTATATATATCTAAGACTAAACATCTAGATAATCCTTTCTTAATTTAGGTGATGATATCCATATGCTGTACTTCTTTATCACTGTATGCCCAACTCTCAGTGTAATATATATAAGGCATGGCATTTACTCACCACATATATACTAAAGTAATTAGAAACATAATACAAATTCAATAGTTCAAAATTACAAAATCCTTAAAATTTAGTCATGGAAAGCAGTATAAAAATGTTTTTGCACTTTCTCAATGGTTAACTCAATTTACATTGCATATTTCCATGATAGTATATTATGCTATATTTATACTTCTTGGTCCACTGCAATAAAAGCTTCTATATTGAAGTATTATTTTTATCGTGTTTCTTGAAAAATGTTGAGGGTCTAGTTGAAAATGACTTTATTTACCTGCCATGTTGTGTTTACTTAAACACAAACTACAGCTTATTGTCATTTTCCCACTGTCTCAAATAGATGACCTATAATACCCTTGTTTTATGGGTTTTTTCCCTAATAACTCTCCTGTGAAACTTATTACACTTCAATCCCGTTTCTATTCAAATGAGAAGCAATGGGGTCCACCTGCAATCTTGCATTGGGCACCTAAGAGCATTGCATAACAGAAGCAGAAGGTGGCACATGTAGCCTCCCCTCCTCATGCTGTTTTCTTAAATCAGAACCACCAAGACATGATGTCCTTAAAAAGACCCAACATGGTTTAATGGAATTTCTTTTTCCTCCTCAAGCGCTTACACAATGACAACAAATTTTCAAGTTTTCAAGTGTGACAGTGTAATAAGGAGTGTGTTTTGTCTTCTCTTGTTTTGTTTCTCTAGAATCCATGACATGATGCTTCAGTCAATATTTTAATGAGGAAAAAAACCAAAAACAAAAAGGCAGAGACCAGAAATGACACAGGAATCACAGAATTCGTTTTACATGAACAGACACTGACTTAGACACTATAGTGTGAGTTCCACAGCAGCAACTTCCTCATTGATGCTAAGGTTCCTGGCAGAGATGGACCTAGAAAATGATGTGTTATACAGGAAAATCCCAAGTACACATTTATGTACACAGTCATCTAGTAATTAGACCTGGGGCCTAAGAAATACAAGCAGTTCCAAGATGGGAACATTTTCTGTCCCTCCATTTCTGGAGCTTTTATCCTCAAAGTCTGAAATGGCTACAGATGAGCAGAGTTATCGCTCCACATCTGTCACTAGGAAGCTCCTGTCAGGAGCAAGCACTTTAGAAAGAATAATACTCTGGCAGAGTGCTTGCATAATAAATACCCCAGGCTCAGTCCACAGCACTGAACTTGTAGCCTATAATCTGGGGGGGGGGAGGACTTTACTGAAAAGTTTGACAACCTTATTAATGTTGTGGGAGAACTACTCAAAATATTACTAACCTCCCCAATCTTCTTTACCAGGGAATATAAACAACAGTAACAATGATTTCTTTTTTTGGAAGAAATCTATGAAAAATTGTAATATTTTATGAAAGGTCATTTCTGTTACTAATAAACAAGCACTTTGAATGAAAACAACTATGCACACATATGGCCTACGATTGAAGCTCTGGATGAACACTGACAGAGCAAACCCCAATTGATTTAACAGGTTTTTCTTCATTGCCTCAAGGAGGTGAGGAGCCAAGGTGAAGAGGGACAGATAAATAATGAATAAATAAATAAATAATCAATCAACCAATCTGGGGTAGAAAAAAAGTATCAAAGAGATTGACATTGAGAAATTTAAACACAGATTAACATAACTTCTACATTTCAACTGAGGTAATTATGTAAGAATATAAAATACAGTATATAACATAAAAATGTATGTGAACAAGATAGACTAAAACCCAAAATAAACTTAAGAAGAAAAATAAAATATAAATAGTATAGTTGAAAATGGTAAAGCATCATTTCAAGAAAAGAAAAAAAAAATAAATGTTCAAAGCCATGAAAATCCTTAGCCTTATAGACATACCACTATACTAAAGCAGCAATTATTTTAAAAATGAACTATATTTGGGAATGGTGATGTTACGAAACCAGATATAGCATGTTGGTTGTAAAAAAAAAATAAAAAAAAAAACCTCTAAACTTTTGATAACAGTAATTAAATAACACTAGCAGAAATGTACGTAATAGATACATCTAGTTTGCCTCTGCTTCACAGAGTCATTTACCACTTAATCACAGAGTCCAGCCCAGTTTGCAGAAGTCCTCAGTAGGTAATCTTGCTACTGGGTGATCATCAGAGGTTCTGCCAACAGGTTGCTCAAGTGATCTGTACATTCAACACTAGCATATGACATGGTCTGCTGGGGCCATGAATTTGAAAGAGAAGGAGGGACATACATGAGAAGGTTTGGAGGGAAGAAAAAGAAGGGGAAATTATGTGATTATATTATAAGCTCAAAAAAAGGAATAATTTTAAAGAGATATGGTAAGTCTGGGATGTATGAAGCTGCTGCCATTACAGCCAAGATACTATTTGTGTATCGGCTTTATGAAAATAAAAATATACTTAAAAATAATAATTACCACAATACAGAAATTACACAAATTAGTGAAATCATTGATTTCCCTTATCAAATATCATATGCTACATGTGGCTGTCTGTGCTATGCTTTTATGACTACTAGCATTAGTAGGTTTGTTCCCACCAGGATCACCACAATGACAAGAAAGATACATTGGCCTACAAAGAAAAATAAAACTTCACTGGGTTTACAGGAATGTTTTACCCTCACAATACATGTAGCCCTTGTCTATTGAACCTTTTAATTCTCCGAGGATTATGATTAATTCTTAGATTATGAAAATATAGTATGAGAATATTTATCCCTTGTTTCATCCAAACCCCCTCTCTACTGGCCCCAGGTCCTCACCACACATCCCTTCCAAGTTTCAGTTTTCATTTTCTACTATGGACCCCTTGTTGCCTTTATGAACATGGGTGTTAAGTGTATACTGTTAACCCCATGGACAGCCTACCCCCAGAAGTCCTATGCCCCCAAATTTCACTGTCCTTCCCCCGATTACCATCAATGGTCAAAGCTCCTCAGCGTCAGTGGGGCCATGTGAGCCATCCTTGTGTGTTTACAGTCTTACACATTTTCCAACACATCTTCCATTAATTCTCCCTGTCTGAGTGAGGTTAAAAAACACATCCCATTTATGGCTGACTACCATTGCTTACTATTGTAATTTTGACTGGTTATGAGTCTCTGAGACTGTAAAAAGCCACTTCTCTGAACAAGGTTAAAGAAAATCAGTTAAGTCTTCCTGCCCCTCTTATCCATTGTTCCTCGAGCATCAGATGGGGCATATGAATGGCCTATTTCAGTCTGAGCATTTAGCCATCATTTACTCTCAATGTCTGGGGCAGTCATGTTGTCTCCACTCACTCCTTTCATTGCAAAGAGAAAATTCTCTGATCAAGACTGACAAGACTATTTGTCTATGAGTTTAAACATTAGGATTTGGAAGACAGCTTTCTGTTGCATCTACCTAGCTATATACAATTTTAAGTTCCCCACTAGGAACTCAGACTTCCTCCAGTTTTAGGTTTTTAACTGGGTTTGTAGTTTCTAACATGGATACCATCTTCTGGAACAACCCAAGCATATCAGATAGCACTTGCTTCCCTGTAAGTCATGGCCAACTGCAGCAGTGGGCATGTCTTGCCTGGAGTGCTAGGATTATAGACTGTAAAGATTCTAGGTAGACCATTAAAGTCATGGCTCTCTCAGCAGCCTGCACTGCATGTTCTGGCACTATGACTGCACTATGGACATGTAATCAAAAATAAAAACACGTTTACACACACGACACAAAACACACACACACACACACACACACACACACACATCAGGGATAGAGAATAATTGTTTTAATAATACCAGAAATGCAAAAATTCTAGAAGAGAACTTATATTTTAAGCCATGTAGGTTCGTTAATTTGCTTTTACACTGGGTGTTTATTTTTGCTTTTCTGAATTTATGTTTCATGTGGAAGGTTAATTTTGTGATTTTAGACTAGACAGGAAATATCCCTCTATTAGAGATTTGTTTTCCTGATAAGCATTTTACTTATTTTTTCTCTATCAGAAAGTTATATATACCATCTAAAAGAATTATCTATTTTCTTCTAGCTTTCATGTATATCTCCAAAACACAGATGTACAAGGAAACTGTTAGAGAAAAAGGGTAAGCTCTGGACCATTGTGGTTTGTGGATAAGGCACGAACCATAATGGTCAGTAACCTTGCCATTTTCAGAGAGAATAAACTGAGTAAAAATATAAAAGATAAGCCTATTTCAGAAGGAATGCAAAAATGTACTTTTAGATGTGTTAAGCTCATGGTATCTTTGGGGAATTCACCTAAATACACCCAGTGATTATCTGAAATAAGTGATTTATGCTGAAAAAATGACTGGAGCTATAGATCTGGAAATCATTAAAATATTTTAGGGCCAAAATGAAATAAGCGAATATAATTACCAATAAGTAAAGTAGGGAGTGAAAGCAAAAAGAAAAAAAGATTTCAGAAAGTGAGAAGGAAGAATCAGTATTTTAAGAGGAGAAGATGTACAAAGGTAGAGAATGTGAGAGTTGGGAAAAACCACCAAGATTATTGTAATCCAGGAGCATATCTAAAAGAAAACGGCCATCAAAATCCCACAGCATTTGAGACACACAGTAAGGTCAAGGCAAAGGAGGAGGAACAGGAAGAGGAGGAGACGGATGAAGATGAGAAGGGCATGGGAGGAGGAATCTGACTGTTTGGGGAAAGTAAGTTCGTTCTCAGTGGCCTGAAAGAAGGGAAAACTCTTTCTGGAATTTTGAGAAGGAACAAAAGAAGAAAGTAGTATCAAGACCAATCTTCAAGGGAGAATTTTTTTAGTTTTTTGCAATATAAATTAGAAATGTTTATATAGGAGACAGGAAGAGAAGACAGATATTTATTTATTTGCTCACACAAGTTAAAAGGACAAGCAAAAAGAGAAAAGGTTGAATATGTAGGAAAGAAGAAGAACACAGAGCAAACAATGGTGTTGGAAGAAAGGTTCTAAATTAGCAAAAACCTAGATAAAATGCTTTATTGCATTCATACTCATTTGGTATTTTTTGCATTACAATTTCCTAAATTTTTCCTTTTGTGCTATTCTTTAATTTTATGAAATACAAATCTTCCTTATTCAAAATTAATAAGTATTAGCTGGTGTGGTGAACTGAATATACTTGGCCCAGAGAGTGGCACTATTAGGAGATGTGCCCTTGTTAGAATAGGTGTGGGTTGTTGGAGGAAATGTGTCATTGTGGGCATGGGCTTTATGACCCTTCTCCTAGATGCCTAGAAACCAGTTTTCTCCCAGTGGCCTTCGGATAAAGATATAGAACTCTCAGCTCCTCCTGCACCATGCCTCCCTGGAAACTGCCATGTTTCTGCCTTGATGATAATGGACTGAACCTCTGACCACGTAAGCCAGCAATAATTAAATATTGTCCTTTATAAGGGTTGCCTTAATCATAGTGTCTGTTCGCAGCAGTAAAACCCTAACTAAGACAGCTGTAAAGTCAATACATACAGCACAGTATTTCCAGGTATTTAGATAGTGATATTTTTACATGATTTGATAGGAACAAATAGACTAACAATCAAAAAAGACTTAATGCAAAACAAAGTTTTTGATATGATTTTATGTCTAAGTTTTTCAGGTCAGCAAAAATCAAGTTAAACTGTTAAGATAGCAAATGTGTCAACGAAAATAAATAATTTCAATTCAGTAGACAGAATAAAGTTGGACTACATTAATTTCTAAACTCTAAACGTATTGGGCTATTAAAACACACTGCAGATTAGAGGTGTTGCAATTTGGTTCTATATGAAACCAGCATATAGATTTATGTCAATTAAATAATAAAGTGCTATGTAAACTCTAGCAATGTATTCAATCTTATGCAAAGGAAAAGCCAGTTAAAGGTGAAAAGAGAAACCAACTCCACTAGTTGTCCCCTTACCACATGTGCACATAGCACAAGCCCAGGTACAAATCATTAATACATAAATAAAAAATAACTTTTAAGGTTATTATTATTTCAATGTTTGTCATATTTCATTTCACTGAAATAATGAAGCACTGAAAATGGTTTTAGAAAGGAAATATGTATTATAAAGAAGAGAATCTGTGAACAGATATAATTATGAGACTGTATGAGAGTATAGAAAGCAAAAGCTTCATTCATTCATTCATTCATTCATTCACCCAATATCCACTCAGCACCTACAGTGCTAGACCTGAAGAGAAGTGACTCCTGTGGAAGGTGTCTGTCCCTGTGGAGATTTTACTCTGGTACAGAGAGGGGATGCACAAAGGGAAGCAACAGACAATCAGTGACAAAATCAGAACAGTCTTTAAGCAACTGTACCTGAGTTGAGACTTAAAGAACAAAATGGTCCCAAAGCAGAGCAGAGGACAGTATGTGGGAGTGGAGACAGAGTCAGGAGAGTTTCCTTATGTCCAGCATCATCTTGATGGCTATACAGTCTCTAGGCTACTTTGCCTAGCATAAACTAGAGTAAAATGTATTCATGAAAACACGTGTACAGGACATTATGTGATGTAAGACACAGTAAGTACCTGACATAAAGCAAAAATACAGTAAATCCATTTCATCACAAATTATTTTCCTCAAAGTAGTGTCTACTTAATGCTTAAAATAACTACTACATATTCAGCCATATATGAACAGGCTGACTTTCAAACCCACACAGAGTTTCTAGAACAACAAAGCAAAGTATCAAGAGTTCTAATTCACAAAATATTCAAGTTAAAAGTTAGGGAGTGTGTTATTAGCAACCATACAACACTCGGAAAGAAATAGGTAGCAGACAAGTAGAGTAAGTAAATAAATAAGATGCATAAACTATAAAAACGTGATCATCCTTCAAATTAATCAAACTGAAATTGTAGTACTATAGAGATCCTTCAAATGCAGACTGATAAATGTGACTAATTATACGACAGTCACACATCTCTTGACAAAAGTTTTACAAGCAAGATCTATAAAATTAGAAACTAAATGAAGATCTACTTCAAAGGTATTTTATAAATATGTTTGCCAAACCAAGGCAGCAGAAAGGGAAAGAGGAGGAGAAAGTGAAGAAGGGAAGGCCGGAAACAACTTGAAAGCTGATCATGCTCTCAAAAACCTGGCTCTGTGAATTCTGTCAAACCTGCCACCCAAGACACCAAACCATTTTCTTCTAAAGAAATCTAGATGCAACCTTCTTAAAAAATTATGTTTAAAAAGTATCAGAGCCTTGATCACACAATATTTCCATATAGTATTCAGTGCCAAGATTTTATGTAAGAGTAACTTTTAATTATATTAAACCCTGAATGCTGATTTTAAGCATCTGCCTCCATTCAAGATGTACATACATGTACACACTCTTGTGTGCATGTGTACATACTGCTGAATGTGGAGGTGCGTGTGTGCATGCACACTGTCAGGTCACTACATTGATTATTAATTTGTCAACAACAAATTCAATTTCTTATCAAAGAAAGAGTGAGCAAAAACTCTCATAACAATACAGGAGTCACAGTCTGTAAAAAGTCCCAGTGCTGCCACTGGTTCCTTGAAAACCATCAGAACACTTTGCCACCATGCTGTTCAGTAGGACTTGTAGACATGAACTCTTGTGGTAACTGACCACTTCCTGCAATACTACATCACGGGGTTCCTGCCAGGATAAAGCAGTCAGTCAGAGCAAAAAAAAAGAAAGAAAGAAAATGTTTTCTTCCTCCATATAGTCACCATTGTAGAACAAGTAGTTTTTATTTAGTCCTATACTGGATCTTTGATTTTTTTTTTTTTTTTTTTTTTTTTTGACCAACACTCAATAAAATTCTTTGCAAACGAATCAAGAAACACAGCGAGCAAACCTGAGCCTGGGGACCACAGGTAAGACAAACTTTTCTGCTACAAACGACTTGCCTGGTGATCTCGGGTCACACAGAGGCGGAGTTCCTCTGGGGCGGACACTTCCGGTGTTTGGCCAGAGTCCCGGACCAGTGGAGGATCCTGCCTTCAGCAGCTCTCTGCTCCCAGGCCCCCGGAGGGGTTCTAGCCCCCTGGTCGGGCGGGCACTCCTGAGGCAGCAGGCGGAGGAGACCACCAAAGCCGCCCATGTCTGCCCACATCCCTGGCCGTGGAGGAGTGTGTATGCGGACTCTGGGTACTCGTTGTGGAGCAGAAGGCGGCAGCAGATCTATTGGGGCGACGGGAGTGCAGCCGTGGGCACTTCCGATCTAAAGAGTTCTCTGCACCCAAATCCCGTGGGAGTGAGAGCTAAACCTTCAGAGAGGCGGACACGCCTGGGAAACCAGAAGAGACTGCCGCTGCACACAGTACTGACCCCAGAGGAAAACAAAAGCTATCTGGAACCCTGGTGCACGGAACCTCCCGGAAGAGCAGGCGCAGATCTTCCTGGCTGCTGAGGCCGTGGAGAGCTCATAGGCAACACCCCTAGCAAACTTGAGCCTGGGGACCACAGGTAAGACAAACTTTTCTGGTACAAACGACTTGCCTGGTGAACTCAAGACACAGGCTCACAGGAACAGCTGAAGACCTGTAGAGAAGAAAAAACTACTGCATGAAAGCAGAACACTCTGTCCCCATAACTGGCTGAAAGAAAACAGGAAAACAGGTCTACAGCACTCCTGAAACACAGGCTTATAAGACAGTCTAGCCACTGTCAGAAATAGCAGAACAAAGTAACACTAGAGATAATCTGATGGCGAGAGGCAAGCGCAGGAACCCAAGCAACAGAAACCAAGACTACATGGCATCATCGGAGCCCAATTCTCCCACCAAAGCAAACACGGAATATCCAAACACACCAGAAAAGCAAGATCTAGTTTCAAAATCATATTTGATCATGATGTTGGAGGACTTCAAGAAAGACATGAAGAACTCCCTTAGAAAACACAGGAAAACATAAATAAACAAGTAGAAGCCTACAGAGAGGAATCCCTAAAAAACATTCCTAAAAAATTCCAGGAAAATATAAATAAACAAGTAGAAGCCCATAGAGAGGAGTCACAAAAATCCTAAAAATTCCAGGAAAACATAAATAAACAAGTAGAAGCCCATAGAGAGGAGTCACAAAAATCCTGAAAGAATTCAGGAAAACACAATCAAACAGTTGAAGGAATTAAAAATGGAAATAGAAGCAATCAAGAAAAAGAACACATGGAAACAACCCTGGATATAGAAAACCAAAAGAAGAGACAAGGAGCTGTAGATACAAGCTTCACCAACAGAATACAAAGAGATGGAAGAGAATCTCAGGAGCAGAAGATTCCATAGAAATCATTGACTCAACTGTCAAAGATAATGTAAAAGCGGAAAAAGCTACTGGTCCAAAACATACAGAAATCCAGGACTCAATGAGAAGATCAAACCTAAGGATAATAGGTATAGAAAGAGTGAAGACTCCCAGCTCAAAGGACCAGTAAATATCTTCAACAAAATCATAGAAGAAAACTTCCTAACCTAAAAAAAAAGAGATACCCATAGGCATACAAAGAAGCCTACAGAACTCCAAATAGATTGGACCAGAAAAAGAAACACCTCCGTCACATAATAGTCAAAACACCAAACGCACAAAATAAAGAAAAGAATATTAAAAGCAGTAAGGAAAAAGGTCAAGTAACATATAAAGGCAGACCTATCAGAATCACACCAGACTTTTAAGCCAGAAACTATGAAACCAGAAAGATCCTGGACTGATGTCATTCAACCCTAAGAGAACACAAATGCCAGCCCAGGTTACTGTATCCTGCAAAACTCTCAATCAACATAGATGGAGAAACCAAGATATTCCATGACAAAACCAAATTTACACAATATCTTTCTACAAATCCAGCACTACAAAGGATAATAAATGGTAAAGCCCAACATAAGGAGGCAAGCTATACCCTAGAAGAAGCAAGAAACTAATCGTCTTGGCAACAAAACAAAGAGAAGAAAAGCACACAAACATAACCTCACATCAAAATATGAATACAACCGGAAGCAATAATCACTATTCCTTAATATCTCTCAACATCAATGGCCTCAACTCCCCAATAAAAAGACATAGATTAACAAACTGGATATGCAACGAGGACCCTGCATTCTGCTGCCTACAGGAAACACACCTCAGAGACAAAGACAGACACTACCTCAGAGTGAAAGGCTGGAAAACGACTTTCCAAGCAAATGGTCAGAAGAAGCAAGCTGGAGTAGCCATTCTAATATCAGATAAAATCAATTTTCAACTAAAAGTCATCAAAAAAGATAAGGAAGGACACTTCATATTCATCAAAGGAAAAATCCACCAAGATGAACTCTCAATCCTAAATATCTATGCCCCAAATACAAGGGCACCTACATACGTAAAAAAAGAAACCTTACTAAAGCTCAAAACACATTGCACCTCACACAATAATAGTAGGAGATTTCAACACCCCACTCTCATCAATGGACAGATCATGGAAACAGAAATTAAACAGAGGCGTGAACAGACTAAGAGAACTCATGAGCCAAATGGACTTAACGGATATTTATAGAACGTTCTACCCTAAAGCTAAAGGATATACCTTCTTCTCAGCTCCTCATGGTACTTTCTCCAAAATTGACCATATAATTGGTCAAAAAACAGGCCTCAACAGATACAGAAAGATAGAAATAATCCCATGCGTGCTATCGGACCACCACGGCCTAAAGCTGGTCTTCAATAACAATAAGGGAAGAATGCCCACATATACGTGGAAACTGAACAATGCTCTACTCAATGATAACCTGGTCAAGGAAGAAATAAAGAAAGAAATTAAAAACTTTTTAGAATTTAATGAAAATGAAGATACAACATACCCAAACTTATGGGACACAATGAAAGCTGTGCTAAGAGGAAAACTCATAGCGCTGAGTGCCTGCAAAGGAAACAGGAAAAGAGCATATGTCAGCAACTTGACAGCACACCTAAAAGCTCTAGAACAAAAAAAGCAAATACACCCAGGAGGAGTAGAAGGCAGGAAATAATCAAACTCAGAGCCAAATCAACCAAGTAGAAACAAAAAGGACCATAGAAAGAATCAACAGAACCAAAAGTTGGTTCTTTGAGAAAATCAACAAGATAGATAAACCCTTGGCCAGACTAACGAGAGGACACAGAGAGTGTGTCCAAATTAACAAAATCAGAAATGAAAAGGGAGACATAACTACAGATTCAGAGGAAATTCAAAAAATCATCAGATCTTACTATAAAAGCCTATATACAACAAAACTTGAAAATCTGCAGGAAATGGACAATTTCCTAGACAGATACCAGGTACCGAAGTTAAATCAGGAACAGATAAACCAGTTAAACAACCCCATAACTCCTAAGGAAATAGAAGAAGTCATTAAAGGTCTCCCAACCAAAAAGAGCCCAGGTCCAGACGGGTTTAGTGCAGAATTCTATCAGACCTTCATAGAAGACCTCGTACCAATATTATCCAAACTATTCCACAAAATTGAAACAGATGGAGCACTACCGAATTCCTTCTATGAAGCCACAATTACTCTTATACCTAAACCACACAAAGACCCAACAAAGAAAGAGAACTTCAGACCAATTTCCCTTATGAATATCGATGCAAAAATACTCAATAAAATTCTGGCAAACCGAATCCAAGAGCACATCAAAACAATCATCCACCATGATCAAGTAGGCTTCATCCCAGGCATGCAGGGATGGTTCAATATCTGGAAAACCATCAACGTGATCCATTATATAAACAAACTGAAAGAACAAAACCACATGATCATTTCATTAGATGCTGAGAAAGCATTTGACAAAATTCAACACCCCTTCATGATAAAAGTCCTGGAAAGAATAGGAATTCAAGGCCCATACCTAAACATAGTAAAAGCCATATACAGCAAACCAGTTGCTAACATTAAACTAAATGGAGAGAAACTTGAAGCAATCCCACTAAAATCAGGGACTAGACAAGGCTGCCCACTCTCTCCCTACTTATTCAATATAGTTCTTGAAGTTCTAGCCAGAGCAATAAGACAACAAAAGGAGGTCAAGGGGATACAGATCGGAAAAGAAGAAGTCAAAATATCACTATTTGCAGATGATATGATAGTATATTTAAGTGATCCCAAAAATTCCACCAGAGAACTACTAAAGCTGATAAACAACTTCAACAAAGTGGCTGGGTATAAAATTAACTCAAATAAATCAGTAGCCTTCCTCTACAAAAAGAAACAGGCCGAGAAAGAAATTGGGAAATGACACCCTTCATAATAGATCCAAATAATATAAAAGTACCTCAGGGTGACTTTAACCAAGCAAGGAAAAGATCTGTACAATAAGAACTTCAAGACTCTGAAGAAAGAAATTGAAGAAGATCTCAGAAGATGGAAAGATCTCCCGTGCTCATGGATTGGCAGGATTAATATAGTAAAAATGGCCATTCTACCAAAAGCGATCTACAGATTCAATGCAATCCCCATCAAAATACCAATCCAATTCTTCAAAGAGTTAGACAGAACAATTTGCAAATTCATCTGGAATAACAAAAAACCCAGGATAGCTAAAACTATCCTCAACAATAAAAGGACATCAGGGGGAATCACTATCCCAGATCTCAAGCAGTATTACAGAGCAATAGTGATAAAAACTGCATGGTATTGGTACAGAGACAGACAGATAGACCAATGGAACAGAATTGAAGACCAGAAATGAACCCACACCCTATGGGCACTTGATTTTTTTTTTTTTGACAAAGGAGCCAAAACCATCCAATGGAAAAAGATAGCATTTTCAGCAAATGGTGCTGGTTCAACTGGAGGTCAACATGTAGAAGAATGCAGATCGATCCATGCTTATCACCCTGTACAAAGCTTAAGTCCAAGTGGATCAAGGACCTCCACATCAAACCAGATACCTCAAACTAATAGAAGAAAAACTAGGGAAGCATTTGGAACACATGGGCACTGGAAAAAATTTCCTGAACAAAACACCCATGGCTTATGCTCTAAGATCAAGAATCGACAAATGGGATCTCATAAAACTGCAAAGCTTCTGTAAGGCAAAGGACACTGTGGTTAGGACAAAACGGCAACCAACAGATTGGGAAAAGATCTTTACCAATCCTACAACAGATAGAGGGCTTATATCCAAAATATACAAAGAACTGAAGAAGTTAGACAGCAGGGAGGCAAATAACCTATTAAAAAAATGGGGTTCAGAGCTAAACAGAGAATTCACAGCTGAGGAATGCCGAATGGCTGAGAAACACCTAAAAAAATGTTCAACATCGTTAGTCATAAAGGAAATGCAAATCAAAACAACCCTGAGATTTCACCTCACACCAGTGAGAATGGCTAAGATCAAAAACTCAGGTGACAGCAAATGCTGGCGAGGATGTGGAGAAAGGGAACACTCCTCCATTGTTGGTGGGGTTGCAGACTGCTGCAACCATTCTGGAAAGCAGTCTGGAGGTTCCTCAGAAAATTGGACATTGAACTGCCTGAGGATCCAGCTATACCTCTCCTGGGCATATACCCAAAAGATGCCCCAACATATAAAAAAAAAACACGTGCTCCACTATGTTCATCCATTTTATTTATAATAGCCAGAAGCTGGAAAGAACCCAGATGCCCTTCAACAGAGGAATGGATACAGAAAATGTGGTACATCTACACAATGGAATATTACTCAGCTATCAAAAACAATGACTTTGTGAAATTAAATTGGGCAAATGGTTGGAACTGGAAACTATCATCCTGAGTGAGCTAACCCAATCACAGAAAGACATACATGGTATGTACTCATTGATAAGTGGCTATTAGCCCAAATGCTTGAATTACCCTAGATGCCTAGAACAAATGAAACTCAAGACGGATGATCAAAATGTGAATGCAGATCGCTCATGAGAGACACAGCCAGAATACAGCAAATACAGAGGCGTATGCCAGCAGGAAACCACTGAACTGAGAACAGGACCCTGTTGAACAATCAGAGAAAGAACTGGAAGAGCTTGAAGGAGCTCGAGACCCCATATGTACAGCAATGCCAACCAACCAGAGTTTCAGGGACTAAGCCACTACCCAAAAGACTATACATGGACTGACCCTGGACTCTGACCTCGTGAGGTTGCAATGAATATCCTAGTAAGAGCACCAGTGGAAGGGGAAGCCCTGGGTCCTGCTAAGACTGAACCCCAGTGAACTAGACTGTTGGGGAGAGGGCAGCAATGGGGGGAGGTTGGGAGGGGAACACCCATAAGGAAGGGGAGGGGGAGGGGATGTTTGCCCGAAACCGGAAAGGAATAACACTCAAATGTATATAAGAAATACTCAAGTTAATAATAATAAAAAAATTAAATAAAAAAAAATAAATAAACATAGATTTGTATTGACTAAGTGTTCCTTTGTCTATCTTAAAAAAAAAAACATAGTCAATAGTATATAAAAATCTTGGTGAAAAACCAAGCAAGTGAAAAGATCTGTATGAAAAAGAACTTCAAGTCTGTGAAGCAAATAGATTTTTATCTTGCTGAAACAAGATAAACTTCTCTATTCTTTTCCTAAAGGAAATGTACTCATTTACACTTACGATCACATATCCTGTCATTGATAGAATAAATAAAAGGTTGAGGTTGCGTGGTGTTTAATGAGGTGCTTACATGGATATTCTTTCCTTTCCTCTTCAGTAATTTAGTCAACAAAATCTTCCCAGGTGCTTAGTGACTATCAAGGTGATAATGGTACCCACGTGGTTCTGTAGTGTTAAGATACTCCTTAAATTCAAAGTTCTATGTCCAAATGATTTGACTATGTCATATGGCACATCATACAGTCATGTTGTATTCTAAATAAATGAAAGGAAACTATGCTTATATTTTAAGATACTTGAAAATATTATCTGACACTCTAAATCATAAACCACCCTCTGTAAGATTGGAGTCTATCACAAACTATCTTTCCTCATTTATCTCTCTAGCTAATGCAACAAAAATTAATAATTTTACTTCCTATGATAAAATGGAACACAGTAATTTTATGGGAGTTCCTGGTGCCAGTGTTTTTTTAAATTCCTAGTTCCATACTACTATCAGGAACATATATTTAAAATATAAATTGAAAAAAGTTGCTTTACCTAGCTAAAAACATAAAAATTTAGAAAAATATCCAAAACAGTATTTTTTCTTTTTTTATTGGATATTTTTTACTTACATTTCAAATGTTATTCCCTTTCCCTGTTTCCCATCCATAAGTCCCTTATCCCATACCTCCGAAACAGTATTTTTAACATAAGGTAAATTAAATCAATCCTAGAAATTCATACAATGTTATGTGAATGAAAATATATAAATATAAAAAAATAAAGAACAAGACAGGAACCATATATGTTCAAATATGCTGTATATGTAATATTGCTAAATAGAAATATCTGATAAAATTGAAAATTGGAGAACCTAAGAACTTTCAAAATTGACCTTATAAAACATTAAAATTACAAATATTTTCAGAAATAATTTTTAAATGTGAAACATATAAATTTTCTATTTCAACAAATAAATGGTATATAGTTGTCATGTACAAAATATTAACATCCATGTGTATATGTGTATGTATATATATATATATATATATTATATATATAACTAAATCTGGCAGTTAACATTCATGTAATTTGGTTAATACTCATTGCCAATTCAACAGGATCTGGAGTCAATGAGGAGAGGCTTCTGGATTTATCTGTGAAAGATCCTCTACTAGAAGTTAATTGGAATGGAGACTCTTATCCTAACTGTGAATGTTGCCAGTTCATGAGGGAGAATGTAAGCTGAGTACAAGTGCTCTTCTTCATGCAATGTGACCAGTGCCTCTAGCTCCTACCATGACTTCTCTATGAGGGACCGCATCCTGTAACTGTGATTTGCTCGGTTAGGGAATTCTGAAACAACAGAAAAAACTGAAACACACTATCTCATATGCTTACCTTTGATCTCCTTTGGAACACTCTATTCCCATTTTCAAGGTTGTGTTTTTAAGGACAGTTGTCATGTTGAAAATACTTATTTCAGTGATTTCCTAGATTGTTCTAAAATTGTATATCCTTTAACCAACATTTAATTTAACCCCAAATTAAACGACAAAACTAAACTTCATTACATTTTCAAAGAATGAAAAACACTAATGCGTAATGTAAAATGAAATTTCTTAATTTGTTCTCTGAACCTCCCACATGCCTGGCCAGGTAACTCCAAAGTGTAGCAGGCTACTGAGCGCTAGAATGTGGCTGCTCAGAATTGAGACAGGAGAAAAGTATTAAACAGCCAGATTTAGAACTACTAGAAGTTCGGTGTATTTAAGTAGTTCACACTTTCTGTGCAGTGCTAAATAAACTCTATCTCACTTATATATAAAGATCTAGGGGTTGGGGATTTAGCTCAGTGGTAGAGCGCTTGCCTAGGAAGCGCAAGGCCCTGGGTTCGGTCCCCAGCTCCAAAAAAAAAAAAAAAAAAAAAAAGATCTAGAACTCCTAAATAAATTAGTAGCAAGACCTATGAAAGAAATTAATCCATCATAACTAAAACAAATTTAAAGACCAGTTCACTATTAGATTTTTATTAGTATAACATATATAATGTACAAAACTGAAAAATCACTTTTCTTGATTTTAAAATCATATTAAAATGATTAGAATAAATGCTCTCATCATAACTTACAGTATCCACCCCCCCCAAAAAAAATGACTGACATAACAGTAAAGAGTAGAAACACTAGAGGTTTTCTGAGCGAAGCAGAGAATGGCCATTTGGGCCCCCACCAAACTATCATCCAGAAGGGCTAGCAACACCACAAAACAAAATGCAAGTATTGTGAATACCACGGCATGAAAGATAAACTTGAAGGAAAGAGGAACACTTAAAAAAGTATTAGACCATTTCTGAGTAATGGTTAAAATACCAAATTTACTTATACATTTATTAGTTGGTAAGATACCTTAATTCTGCAAAAATTAATTCACAAAAGAATATAGCCTTTTCCAAAAGTCAAGTGTAACTGGAGGCAGAGCAGAGGTGACTAAATTATTGATTAATAGTAATATATCAATAAGAATGGCCAATAACATTTTAACTGAAAACATAGTAAAATGAAACTGTATTTAGCAACTTCTATATGGTAAGGGACACAATAAATAAATAGTATAGTCCAACAAAAGAATACATAAGATGGCAAAAAATGTAAAGAAAAAAAGAGAAAGGCTGAAAACTAAATAGAAAAGCTAGGGAAAAAACATTTGTAAATTAAGTATTTAGCATATGATAAATAATGCATTTCAAATCAGTGGGGAAAACATAGATTTTTCAATTGATGGTGCTGGGACAACTGGTTAAATATTTAGAACAGAGTAAATTTAGATCCTATCTAACACTGTATATCAAAATAAAAATCCAGATGGTTTAAGGAGTTATATGTAAACAATGAACCGTTAAAAAAAAAAAACTAGAAGTAAATATAGGAGAGTTTTTAGTCTTGAGTTAGAAAAGGTCTTTCTAATCATACGAACACGGCAGAAGCATAAGTGCAAATGTAATTCATTATTTTAAAAAATGTATCTGAACACATAAAACTGCAAAGGTCTCTCTCTATTATATATAGATATAGCAAAACCTAAAAACTACACTGGCAAGGATAAAATTTAGAAATTCTATTTACAACACATGACTGAACACTATGTAGAAATAATAAAATGTAATATGAAAAACACCTAAGGACTTGGGAGTAATGATCAGAATCAACTCTTAAATTTAGAAAATGACAGGAAACAGCAAATAAACTATAATACCAAGTTCAGTCAAATAGCTTCACAATATATCAGTAAGAGATAACAGTATCTCTTAGCTTTTATTAATTCAGTATCTTCTAACAATGTGCCCTCTCACATTTACCTATTGCCTTCTGTTCATCTTTCAAGGGTCATTTTAGAAATCCCTTTATGCATCAAGAAGTTTGAAGCACAAGGGCCGGACTAGAAAAATATACCTAGACTGTAGAAATGGAGCGTGCATCTGTGAGTGTGCAACATCTGTCTAACTGCACCTCTGGCCTACTTAAGGAATTCATACCTAGGTCTAGAAACTTAACCAGCTACCCAGGCCTGGCGACGTCATGGATCTTAGGAGAGGACCTTGTCTTCCTAAACCCGTAAAATATCTAATGAGATCCTAAGCACTTGCCTCACATACAACAGAGTGTAGCTCTAACATTTCACCAAAGAAGCCTCATTTGTGCAGCAGGAGAGACTACAGAAATCCACAGCTCATCAAAATACCAAGAACAAATGGTGCGTTCTCCCAATGCAAATGATGTATCTATAATGCAAACCATTATACCCAGGGCTTGGGGACATCTAGGTCAGGGGCAGAAAGACTGTAAGAGGAAGAAGACCAGGATGTCTTCTGGGAGATAGTGTCTTCTGTATACAACAGGGAAAGTACATCCATGAAACCTTAAAAATGAGAACTCAACACCACTGACATAGTAATACCAACAGGTGAGATGCCAGTGTGGATCTAAGGCCAACCACTAGATGAAAAGCTGCAGGCGACATCAATGGCTGTGGAGAAAGGATTAGTTTTTTCCAGGGACCAGACCCCAATAGGTTATTCAAATCAAGAGGTCATCATATGAGCATCACTTAAGACTCAGCATGGTGTGTGTGTGTGTGTGTGTGTGTGTGTGTGTGTGTGTGTGTGTGTGTGTGTGTCTGTGTGTGTCTGTGTGTCTGTGTGTCTGTGTGTCTCTGTGTCTGTGTGTGTCTGTGTGTGTCTGTGTCTGTGTGTCTGTGGTGTCTCTGTGTCTGTCTGTGTCTGTGTGTGTGTCTGTCTGTGTCTGTCTCTGTCTGTGTCTGTCTGTGTGTGTGTGTCTGTGTGTGTCTGTGTGTGTCTGTGTGTGTTTGTATGTGTGGGTGGGAGTTACCAACAATAATAATTAAAACAGGCCAATGATTTGATGGGGAGTAAAGGCACACAGAGGAGTTGGAAGAGGCACAGGGATGGGAAGAAATAGTGGAAATGAAGTACTAAAAAAAAAAAAAAGTTTCTCCCAAATTACTAGAATAGACAATGTGCACTTATTTTGCCCAGAATAATAAACAAATATACTATACATTAACAACATTATAGACTTATAAATAGATGTAGAGGCAGATATAGATGTATGATTACTTTCTCTACTTCACTTTTTATATCCAAACTGATGCAATATCTGGCAAATAGTGTATATTTTAAAATATTATTTCAAATTATTCCCAAAATCTCTTTTCAGACATTTCAGAAATGGGACTAATATTTACACAGAGCCAGTTTGAGAATGTTTATGTTCTGTAAGAAAACAGAAGGTGAGGAGAGAGAAGGAGAAACTGCATTAGAATCCATCTCTCCTTCTCTCAAAGATACACCAGAAGCTTCCTCCAGAGCCCAACTCAATAACGATCCCAATTATACCATTATTGTCCCACTAATGGACAGACATACACCACTTTTGACTATCAGCTTATCACCGAAGAGTTATTTAACTGTTTCTCAAGCACGGATCTCACTCACTGATGTCATTTCTTTGTCTAGCTAGTACTTTACAATGTATGTCAACATGATAACAGCTGAGTGTGCTAATAAACATTCTACATATAAAACACTATCTCTAATCTTGAATTTGGTCTGGTTTAATATTCATGGGTCATAAATCCTTAGGGCAGAGATGGTCAGGAGAAATGTAGCTGCTATTACCCTTACTGAAGACACCTGGTAAGCAATCAGTCTTAAGACCTGATCCACCTATGGTTCTATTAGTTGGGATAGTCTATAAAACTTTCCAATTTTCATTAAATCGAAAGGGTAATACTGTACCGTTTTCTTGTGAGACCATGAAAGAATTTTTAAAGTTCATTCTCTACCAAAAAGTGAAATCTTCTGACATTGTTAAGGCACTGAAACATTTTTATTGGTCAAAATATCTTCTCCCATCAGCTGGGCATAAGCAATGGCCAAACTACACAATCCTATTTAGCTCTGATGTCATTTTGTTTCCATATTGTCTGTTATGTTTTTAAGCTTTACAATAATATAGTTGATTCCCTATAGATGAAGAATAAAATACTGGGGCTTAAATTAATTCCAAAAAGGAAAGTCATCTTTTTTCCCTATGTCTTTGTTTTAAAAACTATTAGAGACATCCATGCAAACAACTAAAAACAAAAAATTATATGGTGTAGCTAATTGAAAAAATGCTTTTCTTGCACAAAGAAATTGACACTAAGTGCTGTATTAGCAGGAAATCAGTGATTTTCAATTGACATTGCACAGGAAATCGCTTAGTGTCAATTGATATTAAATGGGTAAAATTGTACTGAATTAGTACAAAATGATTTGGTGGAAAAAAATGTGCTTCCATTAGGTGACTTGATATTAAGTGGACACAAATGTAATAAGTTTTGGAGGTCACTAGTCAACAAAAATCAGGGCATGCCATCCAACCCTGAGTACATCTAACGACCTGCTCTTAACACCCTTATCAAAGGGTAAGTTAGTGTCATATTATCATGACAAAATTGTCCTCCTTTGCACTTTCAAGAGATGTGGGAAAATTCAAATTGTTTAAATGGATTAAATTAACCACTGGTAAGTACCATGACTTCTTGGGTCTATTTGATGATGCTAATCTCCCAAAACTACATTTTATAGCAATTTGAAGTGAAAAAAGACAAAATAATTTGAAATTTTGAAATATGGTGCAGATTGAACTCCTTCTAGAAAAAAACGTCTTGCCCATAAGCAAATAAATCACTTTATTGGCACTTAAAATCTATATTGTGAAATCTAGGTTATAAGGAAAAAAAAGAAGATGGACACACAAGAGATATGGTGAGAAAAATGAAGGGTGACATGGTCACTATACAGACAGCCAATGGCAAAGAATATTGCTGATAGCTCCAGAAAGTAGAAACGAAGATGTCCAAAGCTGAGCATATGGCTCGACGATTGAGAGCTCATACTGCACTGAGAGAGCACTGCAGTTCAGACCCCAGATGCCACAGTAGGGGTTTCATAAAATCTTGGAACTCGGACTCTACAGGATAGAACACCTTCTTCTGGCCTCCCCAAGCATCTCCACTTACAAACACATACCTACCCAAGTTAGAAAAACTAACATATACATAATCTTAACAAATAATACATCTTTCTTTTAAAGAGCAAATAAGGATTTGTGTGGTATAGCAGACTATAAAACTACATTGCTAATAATGTAAAAGTGCTAACGGTTTTATTAAATATAGAGATTGTACTTGCTAACAAAATATGCATTATTTGTAAATGAACATATGGTACATTATAAAATATATTAGGTCAAACTGAAGTTCCCATAAATTTTCAAAAGATACATATCAAACAAGGTATCTTTCAAGGCTGGAATGGTATAAGGTTAAAATCAGTAACAAAGGCAAATCAGAAATTCATAAAACTATGAAAATTGAATATAAATACACACTTAAATAACCAATGGAACAAAAACAAACATCACAAGGGAATTAAGGAAAACTTCGAAGCAAGTGGAAAATGTTTTATTCTATATTAAAATGTATGATGTAAACAAAAACAGGGCTAAGGGGAATTTTATGCCTATAACATTTACATAAAAAGAAAAATTCTTAAAGAAACAAAATTAACATCTTTCTTTCAGAACTTGAAAATTAAAGAAAGAACAAATTACCCCAACAGTGACCTAAGAAAAGAAATAGGGGCTTTAAGAAGTTTTATTAATTTTTAAAGAGAAAGTACTTAAAAAGAGGCCTTAAATAATTTTTATTAATTTTGTAGTTCAATCTTTTCATACATCTCATCTTCTCCTAGGTCTCTGTCACATTTATCAGTTCCCCTGTACCAGGCAAGCCCTTCTCTCACAATCGTTTTTGTTGTTGTTTTGTGACAGAGTTTACACAGGTCCATCTGCAGAACTATTGGCTCTTGGCTAATTCTAGGGGTGGAGCAGTCATTATCTCTACTGTATAACCATGGATGAGCCACCAAGCTACAATGGACAGTTCCAAAATTAGGTTCTTTAAAAAATTTGACCAACTTCACAAAAATTGTATACTGATATATTAAGAAAAATTACCATCAAGGAACAAAAAAAGCAGCATGAGGATTCAGTTCTATAGAAATTAAATGTATACCAAATGCAACTTTATGCTAACAGTTTTGATAATTTAGATGCAATGGAAAAATTCCTAAAAAACAAAAATGTCTGGACAAATCCATAAAGAAATATAGAACTTAGTAAGAGAAACAAGTTAATAGTAGAACTCCCCAAAAAGAAAGGTCCCATTCCTGATGGCTCCATTGAAGAATTTCATTAGACTTCTAAAGACATAAAAACATCCTTCTCAGAACCGCCCCCAAGCACACACACAAAACAAAGTAACTGAGAGGAGAGTATACTCTCAGACACTTCCATAAGTCTAATTCTATCACGATAGCAAAACCATAAAATGTAAGTGCAGACAAATGCCACTCTGAGCACCAAGGGGGACTAGAAGTACTTAACCAACAGGACAGTGACTCAGCACGTTATCCAAATGATTGGCACCAAAGGAAATCAGGAGTGTTTCAGGGGATGCAAGATAAATTATGATATGAAACCTGACCAGAGCAGTATAAGCAAATGGGAAAAGCCCAGTAAGCCATCTCAATTACGACGACAAAAAAAAAAAAAAAAAAAAAAAAAATGGTAAAATTCAACAAATTCATAGAAAAATTACCAACAAGCTGGAGCTATAATTACACTGTAGCACCACAATGCTATATCAAGAACCCATAGCCAGGATCAGCTTCCAAGACAACAGGCCGAAATCTTTACCTCTACCATCAGGAATTAGTAAGGATGCACACAGCTACCATTTCTATTCAATAGTACCAGCATGATAAAAAATGGGGTCATTTAATTCAGGAAAGAAGAAAATTTATCTCTTTCAATTAGATTATGTGGTCTGATATAAATACGTGTGCAGAGATAATAAAGATTGAAAACAAATATTAAATACATTAAAATAGTATTATATTAATGTATAAAATTAACTGCATTTACATACATATTTCTAAGAAATAACCTAAAAGGGACATTGAGGGAATTCTATTTTAATATTTGAAAAATAATATACTACTTAAGTGTACGGCAGAAAATAAAAGAAGTGCACAGTAACAACTAACACTACAGAAAGGAAGCCAAGGAGGTGCTAACTTGTCAGTGCACACCTCTGAGGCTCCCGGACTCACACTGCATGAATAGCCTTAATATTGCAAAGATGACAACATTACTCAATATCACTAATTAAATATAATCCATATAAATCCCATGGACATTTTTATAAACAATAACTAATAATTTACACTAAAATCTCCATGGATTTCAGGACTCTAAATACCCAAAACAATATGGAAAATGAGTCAGGCCAATGAGTAACAGTTCCTGATTACACAATTTATTTTTCAGTAAAGCAAAGAAAACAGCCTGGTATAAAGTCAGCCAGAAGTCATGAAATATGACAGATATAAACTCTCATACATACGATCGAATGATTTTCTTAAAGGATACGATTTTTAAAAATGGATACTGACTTAGACACTACTCATTACACTGACACTTTACTTGGACTCTTACTCACATGTATATTACATACAAGTATTTATTTTTATAGACCCTGTAATAAGTAGGTGTCTAAATTGACAATGAACTTCAAAAGAAATTTCTCCATGAATGATAAACATTTAAAAGTATGTGTAGCAACTTTAGTCATTTGTTAGTGTAAATAAGCCCTATAGTAAGATGCGATCTCATACCCATTAGAATGCCTACTACCAAATAAAATGCCATGAAATTAGTCTGGGACCTGGATGTAGAAAACCAGTAAAAATGGTAAACCTGTTACCATAATTAAACTGACATAGCTCATAAAGAAAGTGATTTGGAAGTTACTCAAAGTTTAATAAGGTATTTATCATGTAATACAACTGGTTCAGTTATATAACAAAAGTATTAAAACATGTCAAAGAAACATTTTTATATTCACAATCATGGTATCATTATTCACAAGTTATTCTTCAGAAGCAATGCAGGTGTCTATCCATAAATGAATAATACTCATTATTCATTAAATGAAAAACTGTATATACATAAAACAGATTACTATTTCATCTTTAAAAAAAGGAAAATTTTAGTACAAACTAGAATATGTTGAGTTATTAGTATATCACTAAAATAAAATAAACCAAAAGCAAATATTTTATGGTATCATTTATATATAATATTTAGAGTTGTTTAAAAAAATCATAGAGACAGAGCATAGAATGGTGGTCAGGCGGTAAAGAGTAAAACACATATTTGGTTTAACAAAGAGTTTCTGTTTTATACGATTAAAATAATTCTAAAGATAATATTGGTGATCTTTATAGAATATGAGTTATCAATGAGTGGTACACTAAAACATTATACTTTTAAGTTAGTAATAGAACAATTATTTATCATTATTTCTTTTATATTGATAAATAATTTATTATATATTGTTAATTATAAATAATCCTAATTAATATTCCTATACTAGTTTAAATAAATTAAAATTTTTTAAATGATTGGTATGGTAAATTTTCTTAGGTGAAATGTTTTTGCAATTCAGAAAAAAAATGGTAGGAAAGCATTATGAATTTCCATGTGTCCTCGATACAAAATTGTTATACTATGTGGACTCACCAAGGTAATAACTGAATTTAAAGAAATACATCCTTAAATATTTCCAGACAAAGAAAGAAACATTCTCAGCAAGACCTTCACCTCTATGCTGTCATCATGGATAGACACCAAGTACACTATGAACAGGCCAAGATTAACAGGAAGCATTCCAAACTAAGGCTCAGCTCCATCAGCATAAACACAAACAACTAAGGCTAAGATCAAAGAAACCATCAAGATGCAGATGCAAAACAAAGCACTGAAATCTGATGAATGATAAAGCAAGCTGTAATTACTATTTACTGAGCTCTTATTAAAAGCAGCTTCATAAAAATATCACTGTTATTTCACCTACCAGTCTATTTTAGAAATAAATATGAAATTGAGAACAATGAACATGACCCCAAGCACCAAAGACGTAGTGAAATGATGGTTGGATCATATCTAACTCCAAAATCAAAGAATATAACCAGGTAATAAGACTTTCGGTATTACAATAAGTTAGCAACCTAAAGGAGATTGACAAGATCAGTTGAGGATAAAGTGATCTTAAGCACCCTAATGGAGCTTTAAACAGCTAAGGGTTTTGCACAGAATTTGAAAAGAAACCTTACTAAAGCTCAAAGCACACACTGCACATCACACAACAGTGGGAGATTTCAACACCCCACTCTCAGCAATGGACAGATCATGGAAACAGAAACTAAACAGAGATACAGAGAAACTAAGAGAAGTTATGAAGCAAGTGGATTTAACAGATATTTATGGAACATTTTAAAACAAAAGAATATACCTTCTTCTCAGAACCTAATGGTATCTTCTCCAAAACTGACCATAAAATCGTTCACAAAACAGGTCTCAACAGATACAAGAAAACTGAAATAATCCCATGCATCCTATCAGATCTCCATGGACTAAGGCTGGTCTTCAACAACAATGAAAACGACAGAAAGCCCACATACACATGGAACTGAACATCACTCTACTCAATGATAACTTGGTCAAGGAAAAAAGAAAGAGAAATTAAAGACTTTAGAATGTAATGAAAAAGAAGGTACAACATACTTAAGGGACACAATGAAAGCAGTGCTAAGAGGAAAACTCATAGCTCTGAGTGCCTCTAAAAAGAAAACGGAGAAAGCATACACTAGCAGTTTGACAGCACATCTGTAAACTCTAGAACAAAAAGAAGCAAACACACCCAGGAGGAGTAGAAGGCAGGAAATAATCAAACTCAGGGCTGAAATCAACCAAGTAGAAACAAAAAGAACTATACAAAGAATCAACAAAACCAGGAGCTGGTTCTTTGAGAAAATCAACAAAATAGATAAACCCTTAATCAGACTAACCAGAGGGCACAGAGACAGTATCCAAATTAACAAAATCAGAAATGCAAAGGGAGACATAACAACAGAATCTGAGGAAATTCAAAAAAATCATCAGTTCCTACCACAAAAGGCTATATTCAGCAAAACTGGAAAATCTGGATGAAAAGGACAATTTTATAGACAGTAACCAGGCACCAAAATAAAATCAGGAACAGATAAACCATCTAAACAGTCCCTTAACTACAAAAAAAAAAAATAGAAGCAGTTATTAAAAGTCTCCCAACCAAAACCAGATGGGTTTAGTGCAAAATTCTCTAAGACCTTCATAGAAGACCTAATTCCAATACTGTCCAAACTATTCCACAAAATAGAAATAGGAGGACTACCACCCAATTCCTTCTATGACGCCACAATTAAGCTTATACCTAAACCACACAAAGACCCAATAAAGAAAGAGATCTTCAGAGCAATTTCCCTTATAAATATTGACACAAATATACTCCAAAGATTCTTGCAAACCAAATCCAAGAACACATCAAAATGATCATCCATCATGATCAAGTAGGCTTAATCCCAGGGATGCAGGGATGGTTCAATAAAGGGAAATCCATCAATGTAATACACTATGTAAACAAACTCAAAGATTAAAACCACATGATCATTTCATTAGAAGCTGAGAAAGCATTTGACAAAGTTCAACACCCCTTCATGATAAAAGTCCTGGAAAGATCAGGAATTCAAGGCCCATACATAAACATAGTAAGAGCAATATACAGCAAACCACTAGCCAACATCAAACTAAATGGAGAGAAACTTAAAGCAAATACTCATCTTAAAATTAGGGATTAAACAATGCTCTCTCCCTATTTACTGAGTATAGTACTCAAAATCCTAGCCAGAGCAATCAAACAAGAAAGGAGGTCAAGGGATACAAGTTGGAAAAGAAGTCAAAACAGCACTATTTGCAGATGATATGATAGTGTACTTAAGTGGCCCCAAAAGTTCCACCAGAGAACACTAAGCCTGATAAACAACTTCAGCTAAGTGGCTGGGTTAAACATTAACTCAAAAAAATCAATAGCTTTCCTCTACTCAAAGAATAAACAGGATGAGAAAGAAATTAGGGAAATGACACCCTTCACAATAGTCACAAATAACATAAAATACCTTGGTGTGACTTCAACAAAGAAAGTGAAAGATCTGTATGACATGAATTTCAAGACTCTGAAGAAAGAAATTGAAGATCTCAGAAAATGGAAAGATCTTCCATGCTCATGGATTGGAAACTAATATTGTAAAAATGGCTATCTTGCCAAGAGCAATCTACAGATTCAATGCAATCCCCCTCAAATTTCAAATACAATTCTTCATAGTATTAGAAAAAGCAATTTGCAAATGCATTTGGAATAACAAAAAAAGAAGATAGCTAAAACAATCCTCAACAATAAAAGAACTTCTGGGGGAATCACCATCCCTGACCTCAAGCAGTATTACAGAGCAATAGTGATAAAAACTGTATAGTATTGGTACAGAGACAGGCAGGTAGATCAATGGAATAGAATTGAAGACCCAGAAATGAACCCACAGACCTATGGTCACTTGATCTTTGACAAAGGAGCTAAATCTATAAAATGGAAAAAAGATATCATTTTCAACAAGTGGGGCTGGTTCAACTGGAGGCTAGCAATGTAGAGGAATGCAAATGGATCCATTCTTACTGCCCTGTTCAAAGCTCAAGACCAAGTGTATCAAGGACCTCCACATAATACCAGACATAGAAGAAAAAGTGGGGAAGAGCCTAGAACACATGGGCACTGCGGAAAATTTCCTTAACAAAACACCAATGGCTTATGCACTAATACCAAGAACCGACAAATCGGACTTCATAAAACTGCAAAGCTTCTGTAAGGCAAAGGACACTGTCATTAGGACAAAACAGCAACCAACAGATTGGGAAAAGATCTTTACCAGTCCTATATCTGATAGACGTTTAATAACCAATATATACAAAGATAACAAGAAGTTAGACTCCAGAGAATTGAATAACCCTATTTAAATATGTGGTACAGAGCTAAACAAAGAATTCTCAGCTGAGGAATATCAACTGGCTGAGAAGCATCTAAAGAAATGGTCAACATCCTTAGTCATCAGATAAATGCAAATCAAAACAACCCTGAGATTACACTTCACAACAGTCAGATTAGCTAAGGTTAAAAACTCAGGTGACAATAGATGATAGTGAGGATGTGGAGAGAGGAAAACTCCGTTGTTTGTGGGATTGCAAGCTGGTACAATCACTCTGGAAATCAGTCTGGAGGTTCCTCAAAAAATTGGACATAGTACTGTCTGAGGACCCAGCTATATCACTCCTGGGCATAAACCCAAAAGATGCTCCAACATAAAACAAGGAAACATGTTCTACTATGTTCATAGAAGCCTTGTTTATAGTAGTCAGAAGCTGGAGAGAACCCAGATGCCCTTCAACAGAGGAATGGATACAGAAAATGTGGTACATCTACACAATGGAGTACTACTCATCTATCAAAAGCAATGACTTCATGAAATTCATAGACAAATGTATGGAACTAGAAAATATCATCTTGAGTGAGGTAACCCAATCTCACACACACACACACACACACACACACACACACACACACACACACACACACACACAATGGTATGCCCTCACTGGTAAGTGGATATTAGCCCAAAAGCTCAGATGGCCCAAGATAAAATTCACAGACCACATGAAACTCAAGAAGAAGGATGACCAAAGTGTGGATGCTTCAGTTCTTCTTAGAAGTGGGGACAAAAATATCCATAGGAGGGGATATGGGGACAATGTTTGGGGCAGAGACTGAAGGAATGGCCATTCAGAGCCTGCCCCACCTGAGGATCCAGCTCATTTCCATACAGCCACCAAACCTAGACAATATTGCTGATGCCAAGAAGTGCATGCTGACAGGAGCCTGATATAGATGTCTTCTGAGAGAATCTGCCAGAGCATGACAAATACAAAGGGGAATCCTTGCAGCAAACCACTGAACTAAGAACAGGGTCTCCATTGGAGGAGTTAGAGAAAGGATTGAAGGAGCTGAAGGGGCTTGCAACCCCATAAGAACAACAATATCAACCAACCAGAGCTTCCAGTTACAAAACCACTACCCAAAGAGTCTACAAGAACAGACCCATGGCTCCAGCTGCATATGTAGCAGAGGATGGCCTTGTTGAGCACCAATGGGAGGAGAAGCCCTTGTTCCTGCCAAGGCTGGGCACCCCAGTGTAGGAGAATGTCGGGGTGGGGAAGTGGAAAGGTGTGGGTGTATGGGTGGGGAAGCACCCTCATAGAAGAAGGGGGAGGTGGGGGGAATAGTAGGTTTATAGATGGGAAACAGGGAAAGGGGATAACATTTGAAATGTAAATAAATTATCCAATAAAATATATTCAAAAAAAAAGGAAAAGAACATATGATCAACCTGGGGTACAAACTGAACAATCAATAGATAATGATTAGTGAAAATTAAAAACAAAAACAAAAGCACAGAACCATACTTAGATTTGACTATTCATTTAAATTTTGCTTTTAGCATTATTTTAAAATAAATATATGTACTTTATGATATACAATGTGTGATTTTAATATATCAAATTCTATCTTTACATATAAATAGTCAAAATAGGGAAAACATGTAATTAAATAATGAACTTGGTTTTATGACTTATACAAAACTATTTTTAAAATGAAGTTTTTACAAAGATGCTGACATTATCTGCACAGCCACACATTACAAAACATAGTACAATGTATCTCAATAGAATGGCGTTTCAGGGTTAAATTTCCAATCTCAAACCAATGTGTAATTATAACTATAAGAGTTTCAAGGACCTAGAAGGAAAGCCGACATAAGTGCTTCTGTGGTTTAACTCATTACCTAGCAATTGACAATTCATTTGGCAAGAACAAAGGTAATACTATACACCCTTTATTCTGAAGGTGCCTGCATACCAATTAACAACTTTCAATAACAAGATTTATACCTGGTATGAATAATGACTTGAAACACCATAAAAGTACTATATAACTCACTGGTGACATATTGGACCATATACATTTTTATAGAGTAAGTGGTATATAAATAAATAAAAACTCCGTAATTCTCAAAATTTATTGCATTTATTTATTTGGTTGATAACACTATTATCAAAAGTTAGAAATGAAAGCAACATATATTAATTGTTGGAAGGACTAGACATATTTTTTTTTTTTTTCTATTTTTTTTATTAACTTGAATATTTCTTATATACATTTAGTGTTATTCCCTTTCCTGTTTCGGCAAACATCCCCTCCCCCTCCCCTTCCTTATGGGTGTTCCCTCCCTCCCTCCCCCATTGCCGCCCTCCCCCAACAGTCTAGTTCACTGGGGGTTCAGTATTAGCAGGACCCAGGGCTTCCCCTTCCACTGGTGCTCTTACTAGGATATTCATTGCTACCTATGAGGTCAGAGTCCAGGGTCAGTCCATGTATAGTCTTTAGGTAGTGGCTTAGTCCCTGGAAGCTCTGGTGGCTTGGCATTGTTGTACATATAGGGTCTCGAGCCCCTTCAAGCTCTTCCAGTTCTTTCTCTGATTCCTTCAACGGGGGTCCTATTCTCAGTTCAGAGGTTTGCTGCTGACATTCGCCTCTGTATTTGCTGTATTCTGGCTGTGTCTCTCAGGAGCGATCTACACTTCTGCACTTCTTTGCTTCATCCATCTTGTCTAATTGGGTGGCTGTATATATATGGGCCACATGTGGGGCAGGCTCTGAATGGATGTTCCTTCAGTCTCTGTTTTAATCTTTGCCTCTCTCTTCCCTGCCAAGGGTATTCTTGTTCCCCTTTTAAAGAAGGAGTGAAGCATTCACATTTTGATCATCCGTCTTGAGTTTCATTTGTTCTAGGCATCTAGGGTAATTCAGGCATTTGGGCTAATAGCCACTTATCAATGAGTGCATACCACGTATGTCTTTCTGTGATTGGGTTAGCTCACTCAGGAGGATATTTTCCAGTTCCAACCATTTGCCTACAAATTTCATAAACTCGTTGTTTTTGATAGCTGAGTAATATTCCATTGTGTAGATATACCACATTTTCTGTATCCATTCCTCTGTTGAAGGGCATCTGGGTTCTTTCCAGCTTCTGGCTATTATAAATAAGGCTGCGATGAACATAGTGGAGCACGTGTATTTTTTATATGTTGGGGCATCTTTTGGGTATATGCCCAAGAGAGGGATAGCTGGATCCTCAGGCAGTTTAATGTCCAATTTTCTGAGGAACCTCCAGACTGATTTCCAGAATGGTTGTACCAGTCTGCAATCCCACCAACAATGGAGGAGTGTTCCTCTTTCTCCACATCCTCGCCAGCATTTGCTGTCACCTGAGTTTTTGATCTTAGCCATTCTCACTGGTGTGAGGTGAAATCTCAGGGTTGTTTTGATTTGCATTTCCCTGATGACTAAAGATGTTGAACATTTCTTTAGGTGTTTCTCAACCATTCGCATTCCTCAGCTGTGAATTCTTTGTTTAGCTCTGAACCCCATTTTTTTTAATAGGTTATTTGTCTCCCTCTTGTCTAACTTTTGAGTTCTTTGTATATTTTGGATATAAGGCCTCTATCTGTTGTAGGATTGGTAAAGATCTTTTCCCAATCTGTTGGTTGCCGCTTTGTCCTAACCACAGTGTCCTTTGCCTTACAGAAGCTTTGCAGTTTTATGAGATCCCATTTGAGGACTAGACATATTTCATTAATGTTTTCTTTAATATATTATTTGGAATATAAACCACATTTCTTTTTAATTATTACTATGATTTAAATCCAAAATTATGTTTTGAATTTAACATATACATGTTTTACATACACACACACATTTTACATATGTATGTAAAGAATATACATTTTTAAAATCTATTTAATAAGCTGTATCACTGTGCTAAATTCAAAGAAAATATTACAATTTAAGTGCAGAAAACCTGTGTAAACCCAAGCCATACCAAAACCCAGATTAGAGATAGGAGCAAATGCTGGCGAGGATGTGGAGAAAGAGGAACACTCCTCCATTGTTGGTGGGATTGCAGACTGGTACAACCATTCTGGAAATCAGTCAGGAGGTTCCTCAGAAAATTGGACATTGAAATACCTGAGGACCCAGCTATACCTCTCTTGGGCATATACCCAAAAGATGCCCCAACATATAACAAAGACACGTGCTCCACTATGTTCATCGCAGCCTTATTTATAATAGCCAGAAGCTGGAAAGAACCCAGATGCCCTTCAACAGAGGAATGGATACAGAAAATGTGGTACATCTACACAATGGAATATTACTCAGCTATCAAAAACAACGACTTTATGAAATTCATAGGCAAATGGATGGAACTGGAAAATATCATCCTGAGTGAGGTAACCCAATCACAGAAAAACACACATGGTATATACTCATTGACAAGTGGCTATTAGCCCAAATGCTTGAATTACCCTAGATGCACAGAACACAGGAAACTCAAGAAGGATGACCAAAATGCAAATGCTTCACTCCTTCTTTAAAAGGGGAACAAGAATACCCTTGGGAGGAATAGGAGGCAAAGTTTAGAACAGAGGCAGAAGGAACACCCATTCAGAGCCTGCCCCACATGTGGCCCATACATATACAGCCACCAAACTAGATAAGATGGATGAAGCAAAGAAGTGCAGGCCGACAGGAACCGGATGTAGATCTCTCCTGAGAGACACAGCCAGAATACAGCAAATACAGAGGCGAATGCCAGCAGCAAACCACTGAACTGAGAGCGGGACCCCTGTTGAAGGAATCAGAGAAAGGACTGGAAGAGCTTGAAGGGGCTAGAGACCCCATATGAACAACAATGCCAACCAACCAGAGCTTCCAGGGACTAAGGCACTACCCAAAGACTATACATGCACTGACCCTGGCCTCCAACTTCATAGGTAGCAATGAATAGCCTAGTAAGAGCACCAGTGGAAGGGGAAGCCCTTGGTCCTGCCAAGACTGAACCCCCAGTGAACGTGATTGTTGGGGGAAGAGCAGTAATAGGGGGAGGATGGGGAGGGGAACACTCATATAGAAGGGGAGGGAGAGGGGTTAGGGGGATGTTGGCCTGGAAACCGGGAAAGGGAATGACAATCGAAATGTAAATAAGAAATACTAAAGTTAATAAAGATTTAAAAAAAAAAAAAAAAAGAAGAAAGAAAGCCCACTCTTGGTCAAGCTATTGAAATTGTTAGCTAGTGTAAGAGGAAGAGGGTGTTTTCTCTAAGTACAGTCCCCAAGTTTGCCACATTCCAATGGGAACCCACATATTCAAGAATATTTGAGAAGTACAAATCAGTCTTGATGGGTATCTAAAAATAAAACAAAGTTTAAGAAATTGGATTGATAGGGAAGTAGGGTAGATCTGGGAACAGCTGAAGGAGGATATAAATGTGATCAAAGCATATATAAGGCACTCAAACAACTAGCAAATTTTAATTGAGTTACACTGTAGTTCCAAAGAGTAAACAACACTTGAATAATATGTCTACAATATGAAAGGCGGTATCAAAATGCCTAAAATATTTTACTATATTTTGACCACCTTTTAGAAAATGTATTGTTTATATATAATTCAACGGTCTTCCAACCTTTCAATTTAAAATGTTCCTCTCTTCCTTACAAGATACCACTAGACACTCTGTGACACAGTTACCAGACAGTATCTCAGTGACCTATGACTTTATCCTGGTACAGAAAGAGGCAACATCTCCAGTAGTCAGTATGAGTCAACTGTCTGATAAGGAAGTGAAAAGGCAGATTAATCTTAGACTGCACACTCAGAATAACAGTTATCTAGATAAAGGAATTGAGTTTCACTCAAATCTGCAGCTACAGATGACATCATCAATTGGTGATACAGAATGACCCAGAAACACTATATATGTTTCTAAGAAAGAGAAATAAGGCCTTGCCTAGTGCAAGACCAGGATTACAGCACACAAGAGATGGCAGAGAAACATGGCAGAAGGGTTTTAAGTTGACAAATTACAGGTTTGGGTAAAAAACTGAAAAATGCTTCCAAATATCTGAAAGCTTAAAACTGAATTCCCCGTGACTTTTCAAGCACTCCACTGAGCTCAGACTCATAGGCGGACTACGTAAGCTGCTAGATGACAGATGAGCACCAGACACTAGCGGTGCTCCTGTGAAAGGAGAAGTTGAGCTAGGCCACTCCAAAGAGCAGTTCTACATCATGAGACTCGGAAGTAAACTATTTAAAATGGTCTACAAATGTTTTTCTGATTTCCTCTCACATCACACTTGGCATCCCATTATGTTATAATTTTTATTAATGAGATATTAAAAGTTGCTTATTTTCTAAATTTAACAAGATGCTATGTATCAGGCACTACTTTTCAAAGTTCATTTTGAATAGTGACTATAAGAGCTGAGACTGTGAACATGGGACGGAATGTGGGTATGTTTGTTAAACAGAATGAATTTTGGTTCAACAAGAACAAGTCACAGTTATGTGTCTTACAACATAGAGACTAAAGTCGACGTAACACATCAAATACTTAAAAATGTCTAAAATCAGATATCAAATGTCCTTCCAACACATACACACACAAATAAAAAGTATGTAACATGTAAGTGTTAATTACTTAGCCTTAATTATTTCAGAAACTATATATTAATCAAAGTATCTATAACTTAATATTTAATTAAAATTTAATGGACAGAATATTTAAATATATACAAAGAACTAAACAAAAACAACTCAATCTATAAGAAATCTAGTTAAGTGGTCTATAAACATTAAAAAATGTTCAGTGCCATCAGAGAAATATAAATTAAATCCCCTTTGAGGTTCCAGGTGACCATAGTAAATATGGTAACCACTAAGAAAATAGCAGCAAACACTGTCAGTTGAGGATGTGGTCAAATGAATCCTTATACAGTTATAGTGACAATATTCACTAGTTTAGCCAATATGAAAATCAGTAACTACAATTTTTACCCCAGTGCATTATACTTTGAGAGTCAGAAAGTAAGTTTCGGCACTTGAGGCTAGAGAGATGTTCAGGGGTTAAGGGGTTAAGATCATGTGCTGTTCTTGAAGAGGACCGAAGTCCAGTTCCCTGCAGCCACATTGGGTGGCTCAGAATGGCCTGTAGCTTCAGCTGCAGGAGACTCCCAAATCTCTTCAGGCCTCTGTGGGCACCTTCACTCACACGCACACACCTACACAACAGCCACATTTAAATGCATAATTCAAAGCAACAAATGCTTTTGGACCCAACCTTAGCCACCAATACAACTTCTTATTTATTAATGCCTTCCTTCAATTCTAATACAGGAATAATGATTTCTTTTAGGCTTTCAGAATCAAAACATCTCTTCTTATTTTTAATTTCTGCTGCAAAAGAAGGATTGTGTTTTCCTTCCCCTCCTTTATACAAAAAGCAGTACCTAATGGCTTTGTAGTTCGGGTGGCAATTTTTGTCAAGACAGATATGGTAGCTCAAGATCAAGCCACCGAAAAAAAGGTAAAAATCTCATAATGGGGAGCTACAGAAAGGTCTCAGCAGTTAGGACCACTGACTGACCTTCCAAGGATCTCACACACGCACACACACGCACACACACACACACACACACACACACACACACACACACACACACACACACACACTCTCTCTTTCACTTTTTTCACTTTTATTATTTTTAAATAATAATAAATTACTTTAAAACAGTTTAGCATTGTAGTATGAGGAACTGATGACAGAAGTTTCTTATATTTGAATGTCTGAAATGCTTACGACCCTGCCACAATACAATCTGCTATGGGTAAAAGAAAAGTCAATGTAAACATTACATTAACATTTCTAAAAGGTAAAATACATTCAATGTTAATGCCAGTAGGTATATGCAGAAACTTTCCCATGGCTTTCTCTCACAGATGGATTCCTGAATGAAGCCTTCTCAAGCCAAAAACAAGACCACTAAAGACTCTGTGGAACCCAATATACGGTTTACTGTAAAAATTTTTAGATGTCTTGCATTGTTAGTTGGTCAACATTCTTATTAATTTCTACCTCACCCTAATAACTACAAGAATCACATAGTCTTATCTATGTGTGTGCTCACATAAATACATATTTTGTGTCATATACATAAAACATCGGGGAAGATGGGTGAGTTTTATATTCTATCTCTATATTTTTAATCATGGGCTGAATTTTCTACAATAAATACTATCATTTTTATGATCAGTAAAACTATATAATTCTTTACATTAATTAAACAAATAGTAAGTTAAGTTATATAAATTTAAAAGTTAAGCTAATTTTTACACAAAAATTATCTACTGTTACTGTTGTTTTTGTGGACTGATCTTATATTTTCTTCAAAGAAATCCAAGTGGCAAGACACTAAAATATAATTCAATTAAATTCAAGATTCTTTAAGATTCCCCCCAAAAAAAATGACTAGGATAGATCAGTGTAATAGAAAAAGAAAATCTAAGAAAAGAATCTATGAATGAAATACTCAACTTCACTTTCCAAAAATAAGAGGAAAAAAATCATGAGACTTTTTTCCTTTCCTAAGTTCTAACTTAGACTAGAACCACTTGCTTTGCTCTCATTCTTTCAGACTTTCTCTGATTAACTAGTAGCTTCTACTGCTTTATCTGAACATTAACTAGCATGTGAACAGCCACCATTAATGGGCACAGCGGTCCCCAGCCAGTCAGTTTCCTCAGTGCAGTGTCACTTAGACAATAAGTAAAGATATTTCAAATCAGTTGTAAATTAGGCTCTGTCACACGTTTCCAGGTGTCTAAATACTGACTAGAGCTGTGGAAAACTGAATCATCAAAGACTTACCTTCGCTATGTAGCAGACAGTAAGTCATTAAGTATGCCGCGCTCAAACCTAAAGTCCTGAAGGTTTTCAGTCTACCCTTTGGTAAGATCAGTGCTATAATGTCATGATAACAAAAACATTTCTTCATTTTTACACCAAAAATGTTTTTAAATGGGATTAATGGTATAATGTCAGTTCCTTACCACTAAATGAATAAATATATCAAAATTAAGAACAAATCAATAAACCCTTTGCACAAGAATTTCCTATTCTAAATAAAATGTGCTACCTTCAAGTAAATCATGATGACTATACTAGAAGTAAAGGATTTTTTAATATGTAGATATATAGTGAACTTAAAAGAAAAGAATGTATACTCATTGTCAGCTTTTATAAAACATTGTTCCATCTCTCAATCATACTTGCAGATATCGTTTATGAAATGGCTTTCAATAAATAAAGTAAAGTAGTGGCCCTACATCCCCTTGTTACTCTCATGGATAGTTTTCTCTAACGTTAGCAAATTTCCCTGCCAAGAGCACAGCTCAACACAACACCTACTGTGGATCTGGGGTTTAGTAACAAGCATAGCAAAGCCATCAAGCACTCCTGCCTCAGACATTCGGAGCACAACTGCCAAGAGCAAACCAAGCATCTCCAATGTAAAACGTAATTGTGAGTCACGCAGGCATCAGATGACACCTAAGAAGGTAAGGTAAAGAAGCTGTCCCAGTAGTTTCTTTTGCTTTCTCTCTGAGCATATCTGTGGTAACCCTGAGCTGGTTCCTAGTCTCAAAACAATCGTAAGCATTACTTTGCTCTAAAAAGAACAACTCTGAAGAAAGCCTTTGTAGATTTGATCTTTCACCTTTGGCAACAAAAGTCATCTATTTCATACCAGAAAGCATTAAAAAATGACCAGAAGAGCTTCAATAGCTTCCTTTGATTATTTGACAAGGTCTGAGGAAAAACAACACAGTAAGAACAAAGTGGGATAGGATTTCTGGTATTCATCACCGGGCTTCCTGTTTGCACTTCCCAAACAGTGCATGAAATCCTCCCACCTGGAACTCGCTTCCTCCAGGACAGCCCTGGATGTGCAGCTCCTGGTCCACAACAGTGTGCACTATTTACACTGATAACACTTGGGTATTTGAAGATTTCACCAATATTTTTTATATTTAAATGAATTTAGTTTTCCTATTGATGGACTTTGTAAATTAGCATTTAACAAAAAGTAACAATAAACAATGACAAGTTTAAGAACATATATAATCTGTAAGTTATATACAAGCACATTAGCCAAGACATACATACAATAGTGTGCTTTTAGCTCAGTGTTACTTAAGATAAATCTTTTCTGTGTGAATTTCAACAATGAAAGCTTGTGAAAATACAATTTTTCATACTTTAATGCGCTGACAGGATGGAAGAATTACTTTTCTTCTGTAAAACTACAAAGGTCAAGTATCCAGAGTTGACAAGACCATAGACCCCAATTAGTGAGACACTGTTATAAAGGACAGAACGCACAAGTGTCAGGACAAGTGATGCAATACAGGTCTTTACTACAAAGCAAACTGCCTTGACAATCAAGACAGTTTGGTTACACAATGAGCAACCCACTTCCTATGTGAGTTAAAACAATGCTCATTCCAAATACTTCCCTGTGAAACATTATTAGGAAAGTACCGGCCACGGTCAAATCAATATATCTCCAGGGTAACAGAGCTGAGATACACAGTCCAGTCCTATGGCAAGGACCTCCCTGGCTTCCTTCTGAAAAGGATCTTTGTAGAACCAATTTGAACAAGCAAAGCAGTGTAACACAGAAGGCATCATTTCTGAATGTTTTCCTCTCAAATATTCACTGCATTTCAAAAACTTCAAGTATGTAGGTGGCACTTTAGACTGCAAATGCTTACATAAATCTCTACCTGGTAATAACTGTGCACACTGTGGCCATCCTAATACCGCAACTTTCTTTGCTTTTTATTCAGACAAAGCATTAGTTTGCCCCCAGGGAATTTTTGAATTGAGTTTGTTTTGCTGTTTCTCTTTCCCTCTCCTCCTTTATCCCCAGGCACTTCCTGCACTCTTCCACCCACCCCTAGTAACTCCCTCTCCTCATCACTTCCTATATATCTTTTCTTTTTCAAATCTTGAAGCACACTTAAAAAAAAAAAAAAGCCTAAAGAAATCTGAAGGTAGAATTAAGAAAAATGACGTTTACATTTATGTAACCAAGGTTCTTTCTGCTATATCAATTTTCAGTTTATTTTTCTAGGGCTACATTTATATAATCTTGAAATACTTCTCAAACCATGACTAGCATATTAAAGGATGTTCTGTTTTCTAACACTAATCTCCCTCTGCTATGGGTCTTCTAAAGGCTTACAGAGAAGGTCATGCTTTGGTTCTACTGAATTTTCTTTCTCTATTCATGCTGCAAAACTAACTTTTAAAATATTCTCAAAAAGCACTAAATATGGTATTTCCATAATTATTAAAATTTAAGTTTGGGTGTGGTCAAAATCACCAAAAATCTGAAGGAAACTTATAGAAACGCAAACAATCTGTCCCGATGTTGTCAAAATTTACTCAGCATAAAGATCAGTCTCATAATTTAAATGCTGAGTAAGTTTCTTTCTAGTAAACTAACTTTATACATGGTGGAGCAGTAGGTTAAGGTTTGTTCTTTGCACTGTGAGCTAAAATTGTAACAATTCCTTGATCCCACAGATATTATCACCCTGATGTGACAGCAAACAAAACTAGTAATCACAAAGAGTTGATACCATCTCCTATATAAAATAACAATTCCGGTTTCTCTTGGAGAAAGACACACAAAGATGTGGATATATGTTCATGCATATCACATGTATACATTTATGTACTACCATATATACACAGAGACACACTGAGACATCCAATTACCTGTGCATCTCGAGATGGTTAATGCAAAGAGGGAAAGGGCCTACAAAAGCCTTTGCAGGATCCTATTTTGAGATTTTAAAATTGGCCTATTAATAATGGGTTAAAACTTTCACTGAAGTCAAAATCTTGGGTTCATATAATTTATATTGGTAAATTATGATACTCATAATAATATCCCAACAGAGGTGTCTGTCATTTCAGGTAAGATAAATAATCTTGGCAGAATTAAAACAAATGTTGAGGTGATTATTACTGTGTACATTTCAAAGCAACCATAAGCTTCACAAAATGAATCAAATTCACAATTGCAATTCTCACAAAGTTTATGGAAGGACTACTTCGAAAGGTCATCTATCTGTCGTTCTTCACAGAAATGGGAAAAGAAACTAATAATTTGTCCTTGTTTATAAAGATGTTACTATTTTTGAATTTTATTTACATTTAAAATGAGCATTTCTTTAACATTTGTCTTAACTGATTTTTCAGATGATGTACAAAGGAGTATGTATGAAAGACTTCTATCTCACAAAGGATTTACACTAATCCATGTGTGTCCTAGCGTACCCCAACAACTTCATCTTTCACAGGTCTAAAATACATATGTTCACAAGCCACAGTGAACTGTCATGAGGCTTACCCTGGCCTTAATCGGTCATTTGAGAACACATTCACCTATAACTTTTTAAAAATATCTATGCTTTTAGACGAGGTGTCTCTTTTCCCATAATCTCTTTAACATTTCTTTCTCTGGCTAACCCTAAAAGTGACATATTTTCTTATGCATCACCATGTAGGGATGTTGACCATTTAGATATTACAGCATAATGTTACCATCAACAAAATTAGAACACATAATCTCTTTACCAAACAAAATTTCAATGATTTCATAATGTGTAGGGTAATTTGTGATTTTAGGGCCACATTTGTAGAAATTTTTGGTTATGAGCCTGCCAGCTGTGAAGTATATTGGCCTGATAGCTTTGACAGCAATTACTGTTGAATATTGCAATGTCTGGAGCCTACCTTTTCTCTATCATATATTAACTGAAAACACTGAGTATATAATTGTTGGTCTTCTACTTATAATTTATAAACAATAGCAGATATTAATAAACACAGATCATATCAAAATAGACAGCAAATTACTCAAAACTATTGAACAGAAAAGAGAACTAACACTATTGGACACACAGTCCCAATAAATAACAAACAAAAACGCATCAGTTTGAAATGATATTTAGCAATATTAGTCTTTAACAGTATTTAATTTCTATTCTGCTAGAAATTAAAGATGGAGGGAGATATTTAGCTTTCTTTTCTGACAATTTTATTCACAGTTTCGAGGGTTAGATGCAAAGGTAAGCAAATCTTTCAAAGGTTACATTAAAACAACAATAAATTGTATGGTAGCAAAATGGAGACCATAAATATAAGCTAAAGAAACAAGTGCTTAAGCTAAAGAAACAAGTGCTTAAAATAACCCTTTATGGTCCGCAAATGGGGTTACATCTTGTGACATTTGTGATAGATTTCAAACCAATTACGCAAGAGTGAGAGGCCTTGGAGCCGTCTACCATAAATGAGATGTCTCTGTCAAACCTGCCCCTCAAGACACAGGCAACTGCATGGAAGACAAGACAGAGAGAACCTAAGAGCCAGAGGGATGGAGGACACCAAGAAGGTCCCTTAAAGTCACATGACCAAAGCTCATAGGACTCACAGAGACTGCAGCAGCATTCACAGAGCCATATGGGTCTGCATCAGGTTCCTGTTTTCTCTCTCTCTCTCTCTCTCTCTCTCTCTCTCTCTCTCTCTCTCTCTCTCTCTCTGTCTCTGTCTCTGTGTGTGTGTGTGTGTGTGTGTGTGTGTGTGTGTGTGTGTTCATATAATGGTTTCCAGTTTCGTGTTTTTATGGGTTTCCTACGTATGCAAATGAGTTGGTCTCTTCTTGGGCTCTTTTCCTTTTGTTTGTCTTTCGACTTGGACGTGTTTGTTATTGTTTTGTTTTATTATTATCCCTAAAAGCGTGTTTGTTTTCTTTCTCTCCTAAGTGGCTCTGGATGGCAGTGAAGGTGGGGAGGAACGAAGAGGCGTACTCAGAGAGTAAACTGTAAACTAGATATCCTGTATGAGAAAAGAATCTATTTTCAATAAAAAGAAAGTGAAAAAGAAATTTTCAAAAATAAAAAATAAGTACGTACATTATAAAATTAGTAAGTTAAATAGTTACACTTTAATCCATTATATCAACATCTCAACACAGTTTCTATCCTGGCTGCATATATGGAATTTAATAAATATATGATTAAATAAGTATATGAAGGACTTAAGCTCTCTTCATATCTTAGAAACCAAAACTAAAATTATATTAATCAAATGCTAGTCTCTAAAAGAGATTTATCTTTAAGATACCTGAGGAGTTAGGTTTACTTGAAATTAGTTATTACCGATAACTGGTTCTCTCCACTTCACAGATTATTCAATTTTTCCTTGACATTTTTTTAATGTCTGCAAAAAAAACTGACACCTGCCATCTTACAAACACATATCTTCCCATAAATCCAGGATAGTTGGTATATGTATGTGTTCTATGTCTGCTTAGTGTTATGACAAACACATACGATGATATGCACATATGAACACATGGTTAGGTATCATTTAAAGAAAAAAGTAACAATAAACGCATAGTTTTTACAGATATGTGTGGTCCATGTCTATTTTGTTCTGTCCTACAGCAAGAAAATAAAAACAAACTACATGTCCATCAACAAATGAATGGGCAATAAAGATGAGGTAAATACACACAAGGGAATTTTATTCAGCTGCAGAGAAAGTTATATCGGAGGGAGAGTGAAGAGGCTGAAAAGTCTCACAGTAACCTAGGAAGTGAGACTGACGAGGGCCGCAGTCTCACACTGTCTCAGAGGGAGATGGGAGCTTGACTCTGTATGTATGCTCTGAGTGGGATGAGTGCAGGAAAGACCTTTAAGGAAGACCATAAAGGTGAAGAGCAGGAGCAGAGGGAGGGGCGGGCAATAGGGCACATTCCACAGGAATGCACATGGGAGGCAGAGCAAAGGCACAAGGGAAGATCAGTAAGACAGGGGAGACGCAACAAAAACAGACTTATCTTGAAAATGCCACAGTGAAACCTAATACGGTGCGATAAATTTAAAAAACTAGTAACAGAAAGGATGTTTTTCCTTTTTATGTTATGTAATTTATATATTATATATTTATATTTTAATACTTTTAGTATCATGGTATTTAAGTTAAAAGATACGCACCTTGTCCTTTGGTGAACCTCTTATCAGAGTTTTGTTTTTTCTTAAACAACTGATTGTCCCATACAAAGCAACAGAATATTTAACTTACAGGGTTGCCGTCCCACACTCAAACCTCTGACCCAGAACTCTGACCCGTCTAAAGGAACTGCAGGGACAAAAATGGAGAAGAACCTGAAGGAAAGGCGATCCAGTGTCCAGCCCAACTTGGGATCCATCTCAAGGGGAGGCCCCAAGGTCTGACACTATTACTGAGGCTATGGTGTGTTTACCTACAGGAGGAGCCTAGCATGGCTGCCCTCTGAGAGGCCCAACAAGCTACTGCCTGAGACAGATGCAGTTACTTACATCCAACCAATGGACTGAAGTCAGAGAACCTGGGAAAGGCTGGAAGAAGCTGAGGAGGAGAGCGACCCCATAGGAAGGCCAGCAGTCTCAACTAACCTGGACCCCTGAGATCTCTGACACTGAGCTGCTAACCAGGCAGCATACAGGAGCTGGTCCAAGGCCCCCTACACATATACAGCAGAGGACTGCCTGGTCTGGCTTCAGTGAGAGAATAAGCACCTAACCCTGGAGAGACCTGAGGCCCCTAAGAGTGGGGAGGCCTGGTGAGGGGAGTGGGAGAAGGGACATCATCTTGGAGACAGGAAGGGAGGAGGAATGGGATGAGGAACTGTAGGAGGATGGACTGGGAGGTGGGTAATGACTGGACTGTAGAAAAATAAAAGTAATGAAACAAGAAAGAGAGAAAAAGAAAGAAAGAAAGAAAGAGAGAAAGACAGACAGACAGACAGACAGACAGAGAGAGAGAGAGAGAAAGAAACTCATGAATTTATATTACTTAGCAGTTTAGTATAAGTTTGAAGTATACTAAGATTCTTACATACAACTAGAATTTCTGAAGAGAACATTATTTTGGAACTTCAATGTTACAAATAAAAGCTGTAGTTCAACCTGAGTGCACATATCTTTAATCCTATGACACAGGAAGCACAAGCAGGTGGATCTCTGGGTTTGAGGCCAGCCTGGTCTACAAAGCAAGTTCCAGGACAACCAGGACTATACAAAGAAACCCTGTCTCAGAAACAAAAGGAGAAAAAAAAACCTGTAATTTATTAATTCACTTTCACTTATTTTTTTAAAAATCTACGCAGTCAAGAAATCACTTGACTTATTCAATTTTCTTTCTCTACAGTCAAAATCACAGTAAAAGGTAATCTGACTTCTAAAATTCAACCTATAATTCTCATATTTGAGCTATCTACTTTAGTTCCTTTTCAATAATGTACCCACTGAACTAAACATTGTCAGTGCAGACAGACAGGTAAGCAGGGAAAAAACCCATGTTGTTCCCACTTGAAATTCAAGCAGTAAACACTATTCTCCATCATCTTTCTATCTATGTTACAGATGTTAACACATTGTAAACTATGTGTCTCATATCCACACATCCAATACAGACTTTCTATTCATTCTTCATTATAGTTATTTGCTGATTAATTTGGCTTCATCTTAATTTCATTTATGTATCATAGAAAGGAGTTTTGATTTGAGGCTACAAGTTAAACTATTATCAAATATTAGAACCATTCAGAATGGCAAAATCACTCAAACTGTGAGAGGGAAACAAGGCTGGAAGTGGGTATATGTCATTCCTTTCCATGACGGGCTCTTTTGTTGAACAGAGAGAGCATGCCCAAATGATTGGAGCTCCATCTCACTTTTACTCATTATAAATACATAAAGTTAAGTTTGTGTCAATTACACTTACATTAATTTATATGTTATACATTCTACATTTTTCATCTACCCTTCATTATTCATTCTACAGATTAAAATGTTCATATTGAAAACTGAGTTGAATTTTCTCTGTTATCTCAATGCCCTGATAGACAAATTCATTATTTTTAAATTCTGAATCAAATGTCTATAAGATAAAATGTGATAATACTCACAAAAACAAAGGGGGAAACAAGCCACAAGAAGGTTTGAGTATTGATTTAGGTTGAAGTTTTATTTTGTTCAATTTGAAGTTGGCTTGTCCAACTGTTCACAGCAATGTTTTTCCTATTAGTGATCACTGATTCCAATTTTAGTTAAACTGGGCTTCCATGTTATATTATTTAAATTAGTTCTTTATTCTGTAGGCAGAATATTGCCTCTTGATATTCAATATCCACTTAGTAAACAAATATTCAGAATTCCAACAAGTGAGCAACCTATACACAGAGCATTTCTCAAATACCCAGCACAAAGTATCCTGAGTCGGCTTGCAGACCCAGCTTGGGAAAGCGGCTGTGAAGGGCAAGTATCCCTGTCAATGTGAAGCACCGGGAGCACTGTGTTCTGTTCCCAAAGACCAACAGGGCAGGATTTCTGCTCTGGACACAGCAGTTCTTTCTCATTTGTCTTCTAAGGAAGGACTGAAATATCCATTAACCATGCAATAGAATTATTCCTCAAACGTCATTTCTCAAGCTGAAAAGTCAAAATCTCCGTGTGCTTAGGAACCTCTAAAACCAGTTTCCTGATACTGGAAGCAAGGACTTAAGTTCAGAGGATTATATGAATCACCTCAGAGGTCTGCACTTAGTCATTTATATCCAAAGACAAACCGTTTTTAAGTCAAGTAATCTATTAACAGTACAATGTTCTATTTTATTTTACTCTAAAAATGTATACGTTTAAATGAATTAACAGTCTTACTAATTATTTCTCAAAAGAGGAGTGATACTTAAGGTTGCCTATCATCATCAAATAATTTGGCCGATTTGTCACTCTGATACTGTATTGTATACAAATACGAAAACCAACAAAACTCGCAACGCCTCCTAGAATGTCTTCTACAGAATTCATTATTACCACTACAACTAGGCCTGGAAATACCAATCATGTTGCATTTTTAGCACTTTACACCCTCCATATATAATCAACAATTTATTCATATCAATTTATAGGTATTAGAAAAACAAAGTATTTTTCTATCTCTACTCCTATCAACATGTCATTTATACCAAACATCACATACTTTGGGTGTGTGTGTGTGTGTGTGTGTGTGTGTGTGTGTGTGTGTGTGTGTGTGTGTGTGTGTGTTTTGCTGCCAACTTTTGATTGTATCTTAAGTAAATTTTCAGAGGAAAATGTATTAAAAATATTAAGTATCTTTCTCTTATTACAAATTAAATGTACCATTTCATCTGGTGTCTTTTTTTTATTCCCACCATACTTGTTTTAACATTTCTTGTAGGATACACCTATGAGTAATTTTATCCTCAAAAAATTTTTTTGAAAAATTATAGCTTGGCTTTTCCTTTTAATGCTTTTAAGACGCCACTGTAATTTCTTCTAGTTTGTGTTGCTTCTGACAATATCGTTGGTAATTCTTTCTCCATGTAATGATGTCATATATGTATTATCTATATGCCCTCAAGGTGTTTTTTCTGCCTCTCACTCTCAGTTCCTGTGTGTGTGTGTGTGTGCTATGTTCACATCTGTACACATGTTGAAGATCACAGCTTCTTCAATTGCTTTCCACCTCATTTTTCTTTAAAGATTTCATTTTCAGTCTATGAATGTTCACAAACATTATATATGTGCATCACCCTGTGTACCTGGTACTCTCAAGGGTCAGAAGAGGATTTTGGATATCGTGGAAATAAAGTTGGATATAGTTGTGTGCCATGTGGGAGCTGAGGAAAAGAATCCCAGTCCTCTACAAGAGCAGCAATTGCTCTTAACAATCTCTAAAGCCTACACACCTTAGTTTTTGAAACAGGGTGTGTCTCACCTTACCTGGCGCTCTCTGATCCAGCTAGACAGGCTCACTAGCAAGCCCCAGGATCTATCTAAGCTACCTATCCCACCTGCTCAGTACTAGGATTGTAGACCTGTGCTTCCACACCACTGTGACGTTTCCTCTTGGTTCTTTTGAGCACTTTTGGTATAACTTGCCTTAATGTGATTTCCAGCGCATCTATACTCACCACGGCTAAGATCCTGTACATTTACAAATACAGTTGCAGTCACTAATTGTCCAAGTATTTTTCCACCTTTTCTTCTGCATCCACTTTGGGTGCTATAAACTGCTTCATGGTATCCCATAGATCTCTGAGGTTTTAATGTCCTTGCACGTTTTATTTAAATCTCATTTCCACAGAGTGCTTGAGAAAAGAAAGTTTCTGCTGCTCTATCTTCTCTTTTCTACAGCATCCAATGTCCCATTACCACACTAAAGTGCATTTTATTTCAATTATAATTTTAGGTAAAAACAAAATCCCAGTTAGTTCTATTTTATACCATTCAACACTTTTTACTATAGTCATGTTTTCCTTTAAACCTTTTGGCATATTTATAAAAGCTGTTACAAAATGTTTCCATTGCAATTCCATTATATTCTTTTCTAAGCCAAGTTTAATTGATTTTCCTCTGTTTAAAGGTCCTATTTTCCATCTTTTTAATGCATTATAAATTTAAGTTTGAGGGCATCACTTGAGCATAAACTTTCTGCTGCTGTGTTCTGAATTTGAGGCTGAATCACTTTGGGTAGTGTCAAGATAGGTTTTGGCAGTCTGTTTAATAACTTGCACATTGGTTTGGTCCTTGTAAATCATCTTTTAAAGCTCTGTTAGGACAAATCTAGATGCACTGCCATTAGTACTTGTTGGGTCCTACTACATTGGGGTGATCCTTTTGGGGTCTCATCAAGGTTCTAGAAATAGCACAGGCCTACCTAGGAAGCCTTCCATTCATTATGTCCACTCAGTACTGCCTTCAACCACATCTTAGAGGCACCTGGCATTCTCACTCATATTCATATTCATATTCTCTCTCTCTCTCTTTCTCTCTCTCTCTCTCAAAATTTTATTTCATTATTTTGTTTACATACATTTCAAATGTTACCCCCTTCCTGGTTTCCCCACCAAAAATTCCCTATCCTACCCCCTCCTCACTGCTTCTATGAGAGTGCTCCCCCACCCATCCACCCACTCCTGCCTCATAGCCTTGGCATTCCCCCCTGCCGGTGTATCAAGCATTCACAGGACCAAGAACCTCCCTTCCCATTGATGCCAAATAAGGCCATCCTCTGAGACATATGCAGCTCGAATCATGGGTCGCACAATATGCTTCTCAAACTGAAGGAAAACCTTGGTACTATCAATGTGATGTTGTTTATACAGACACGCACAATAAGAGAATTATGGAGTCATGGAGACGTCTGCCAAGATTTCAGAGAAGACCTTGGAGACAATGTGTATCAGGACTAACATCCGTCTTGGCAATTTCTGAGAGGGCAATGTGTAAAGTTGTGAAAGTGTGAAGGTGTGTACCTAAACAACAATAGGATCCCAAGTGTAGAGATGTCAGGAACATAAACCCAATGGGAAAAGTTACAACAAATGAAGCCAGGTATGGGCAGAGGACACATAGGGGAAGACTATCTAAACCACTTGGAGCTCACACTGTGCACTAAGTGTTTCAGATGCCAGACGTGGAAGTATGGAATTTCATGTTTGCTTTTCTGGTTTGCATGTTACTGATTCTGCATATGTTTTCATATCCCAATCCTGTCTTCCAAAGCCTCAATGTTTGCTGTTCCCCATTCCTCTGTTTCAGAACTGCTGTGTTGTATTCATTGGAGACTATAGCTTATCTTGTATTTTTATAAAGTGACATCTAAGAGTCCATCCCAAGTCTTAAGACAGGCTTGGATATTTGAATGTCGTTAGTGCATGTTAAGATTTTGAGGACTATTATTGATGAACTTAATGCATTTTTCATTATGAGGTAGCCATGAACCTTTGAAGCCATGTGCAAAATGCTATGATTTGAATCTTAAATGTCCCCCACGGGCCTATGTGTCTTGGTCTTCATTTGGGAATGAGGTAGATACATCAAATGGCAGACTTAGTTGGAAGAAGTAGGTCACTGGGGACATGAACTTAAGGGTTATTCTGGTCCCTAATCACTTTATTTTTACTGCCATGCATGCCCACTGCCTTGTAGTTCTACCAAATACATGGGTCAAATTAATAATGAAGTGTCTGAAGCTGGGAGCCAAAATAAGCCTTTCTTCCTGCAGGCATCATCACAGGTATTTCTGTTGTCATGGTGAGCAAAGGAACAAATACAATTTCAGTAGATGTGAGCTAATACAACTACTTTGGGATCCTTTTCTCTGTTTCTTTGTAAGAAGATGCTGATTGTTAATGAAGATCCAATTAAAATGTTACCTCTGCCAACCATATGCCTCCCCTAAATCCAAGTTGATAGTGTGTTTAATAAAATACTTGCCACTTAGTAGTCACACTTTGTTCTGGTAGTCATTGAGAAAAATTCTGATGTTATACTCCCTTTTAAAAGAACATTTCCAAATACATGCCTTGAATTTCACTGTTATTCATGTTCATGTGTGCTCATACACTCCTATTCTTAAATAATATTTTGTTCAATCAGTATAATGTTACTCATTCGTATGTTTTCAAGACTAATCATTTGATGCTTGACAACCAAATGGTGTCCTCTTCCTTGGGGGGGTTCTACCTCTCCAACGCCCAGTTTTCCTCAGTTGCCTAAAGAGAGTAGGAAAGCATACATAGAAGGGTTTGTAAGGAGGAAAGGGAAGGGAAAGATGTTGGGATTGTGTTATAATCCCAAAAAAATGATAAAAGAACTTCTCATAGTGGTTATTACTTTGTATTTGGTAGGACATTAATAAGACATTTGACTAAGAAAATGAAATCAGAAAACCACCTACAGGAATCTATCTAAATATACTGTAATTATTTAGTCATATCCTTATATGAATATAGCACATATTTACAACATTCTCTCACCTAAGAACCTAGATAACTTTATCAAAAATGATCTTGGATAAATCATGCTGTGTCCCAGTTTCTACATGGTATTCATTATGTATTCATTAGCTCAGCTCAGACTATTATAGGAGATGGAGTTTAGTCTGCAGGTTATAGAATCCCTCATTATCTTTAAAATGTGTATACATTGGCCTATATGGACTATATTATACTTTTCAGTTCTCCTCGTTTTAAAATCATGGCATTCAGTAGAAAAAGAATAAACTTTGAAGCAACAGTTCTCAGTACTGAATTCCATGCGCTCTAGTAGAAAAGGGCGATATACAATTTCATCTGAAACATGTAAAAAAGGAGGCAAAAACATCTTCCTGGAGATAAGATAATGATTAAATGAGAAAGTTAATTACTTCATCTACTGCTCAAAACTAATCATTGGCTTTTCTGTCTGTTTCCTCACCTGTAAGAGGAGAAAAACTTTCTTATTTTCAGGATAATCAAAGACCACGTTAAAATATAGAGGCAATGCTTTCAAAACACATACACTAATAAATGTGCAGTTCTTTAAAAACTGTTATCATTACCTTTGATAGAAATGCCCATTTGATTTTTAATTAAATTTGCAAAAGTGCATATCCTCACCCATTCTTTCTTATTTGTATGTGAATCTTCTCCTCATCACAGAAAGACATAAACAATATCATTTCTGCCTTTTCTATACCACTTTCTTATGTCATGTCAAAGTCCTGGGTAATTGCTCTACCTTTCAAGTAGCTAGTGAATTCTAAAATCTAATGTGAAAGCTCTTGTTAATAAAAGGACAAATCAAATAATAAAATATACGAAAAATTCAGCAAAGGAAACAGAAAACAGTGGAGTAAGTTTTAATATAGCTTATTATGTTCTATGTGGCTACCCTTTAAAACTGAGACTGTGAACAGCAGAAGTCAACATTGTAATTTTTATTTCAGGAGGGAAACGTTTGAATGGTTCTTAGTCTTATTTTTTTTCTTTCTACTTCCCACATTGTTTCTTTCTGCTGACCACTATGCAATCACTCAATAACATACACTTGATACAACAAGAAGATAGCATAAAACATCTTGCTTACAATAATTTGCTAGAAAATGCTTTCTAAACTCCAGTTTAGACTGACCATATTATATAATCGATCATCAAGTGCTCTGCTAATACACATACTCAAAACTAGTCCAACAACTTCTATTATGCTGGTTAGTAGCAATGCCAGCCCTTTTGCCCTTCACTGCCTGGAGAATGTCCATCAGAAACAGGGAAGCAAACGAACTGCCACAATGCACCATTGATGTCTGGGCGAGCCTGCCCAGGCAGCTGCAACAACAGGGCAACTCTTCAAAGCTTCGGCATTGAAACTTACAATCCTCCCTCCATCAATGGAAACCTTTATAAGCTACAATCAATTACAAAATAAATCTTTGAGGCAAATCCTGTCCTTTCTTCATTTTTCATCTTCCCTTTTCTCTCTCAATACAAAATGTCCTTGGTAAAAATAATAATAATAAAGGAAAGGCTCCTCTCCCTCCTTACCTACCTTGTTCTCTGCCTCGTCCTCTCTTAATTTCTAAAAATTCTCAAGAAGGTTTGAGGATGTCTGCTAAACACTTTTGTCTATCAAACTTGTTATGGGCTTTTTGTTTGTTTGTTGTTGAATTTTTATTGTGGAGTTCTTATTTAAAATCTTCAAAAGGCACTTGATATTTTGAGCACACTCAGACTGGAATTTTGGCAAAGCATGTTTCTGATTATTGAAGGATAATCTAAATTCTTAACTTCAAGAACTGAATTGAATAACTTCACATTTTGTAAGCCACAACAAAAGTGCCTTATATTAGCCATAGATGAATGAACCAGTGAACAGTTAAAAGCATTCCATAAGAATTCATGCACTAAACATGTAAGAGATTGTATGTAAAAAAGTATTACATACTTAAATATTAATCAGAATATGAGGAAGCTGTTCTTCATTTAATAAATGCATTGATTTATCAAATAAGATTAAAGATTCTGCCATTTTATATTTCACCTTGGACATTCATAAGTTAATTATCTTTTTTCAAGCACAGCCAAACATCTGAAAAATGTAGGAACAATTCTTAGTTTCCTCTAAATAAGTTTTCGCATAAAGCATGCATAAGAGGAATCTTTAAAAAATGATAATACTCTCAATAACAGAATGTCAAAATGTCATCCATGTCAGCATATAAATTTATTGCTCCAGATAAATACATACACACTCACATATACTTCATTTGAGTTAGTCTTCTATTTGGCTGGGTGACAAAGAGCAATTTATTTCTTGGAGTCCACAAACTGAATGACTAAAATCAGCACACCGGCACAGTGGAGCTGTACTGACTGCCTCTTCCTCGTTTGCATACAACCCCCTCCTTGCTGTGTGCTCAAGTGATGTAGAACACAGAGGCAAAGGGAGTAGTACATCCTTCCATAAGAGTACTTAGCCTGCCACAGGAGTCCCATATTCATGACCTAATTACCCCTCACCCAAAGGACCCTTGTCCAAGTACCATCACACTAGAGATTAGGATTTCAACGTGGAATACATCAAGGGTACAAACACCACTACATAATGCTCATATTCTTATACTGCACGCCAGATAATGGCTGAGTGAGTAAAGGTGCTTGAACCCAAGCCTAATTACCTAAGTTCAATCCTCCAGTCCCCCTGGTGAAGGAAAAAATGGATTCTCCCTAGCAGTGTTCTTGCTTTTACATGCATGAGCACTTTTCTCTCTAATCCCATGGAAAATAACAACAACAACAACAACAACAACAAAAGCAGAAACAAAAAAAGTATAAATAACTAAAGTATTATTTAAGATTTAAATATTTTAATAATATTTTATTTTTATTTTAAGTTATACAAAACATTCCAAGACAGGCACGGATTGCACATTCTCTTAATCCCAGCACTCCTCAAGCAGAGGCAGGCAGATCTCTGAATGTGTGGTCAGTGGAGTATGCATGGGATGCTCCAGGACAGCCAGGACCACAGAGTAAAACCCTGTTCGTCACCCCCTCCAGAAAAATAAATAAATAAAAAATCTCTGCATAACCTAACTTTTCAAAATACGCCAGAATTCACTGTAGTGATTATCTCATTATGTCTTTCATTGTTATTTTTGAGATTGTATTTGAATTACAATATTTCTCTCTTCCTTTTCCTCCCTTTAATCTCTCCATTATGTCTCCCCACTCTGCTTCAATTCATGGCTTCTTTTGTCATGAATTATTATTGCATGTGATATGTATTTATATAGTCATATAATCCTAAGTACAACCTATATGGGTATAGCATGTATGTTTTCAGGGATGACCATCTGGCACCGGACAACCAATTAGTGTGCTCTTCCCTGTAGAGGGCCACCTCTCCCACTCCCGGCTTTATTCATTTACCTATAGTTCTTAGTTGTTATGGTTGAAGTCTGTGGGCTTTCCCCCATGTAGCTTGGCATGTTTATCGATGTCCTGTGTACAACTCAGATTTGGGTGATCATGTTTGTGAGATTTTACAGGACACCTTTTGGTGTGCTAGGAGACACAATCTCCTAGCAAATTCCCCGACCAAGTGCTATCTTGGTTTATAAATTTTCAAAATAATATAAATATTAATGTATTTCCTGGAAGATGAGTAATTGCCTCTCTTCTGTTTTTCCGGTCTATTCTGAAAGGGTTCCTACCTGAGTATCAACTCCTCTTTCCCACAGTTAGTATGGTAACTTGACCCCTATCCCAAGCAGAATATAACCTCTCTTAATATTCTCTTAACATTCCATACTCTTATGCAAGAAGAATTTTATTCTAATTCGGTATAGTGAGGATATGCTATTCTGGAATTCCCATTTTCTTCTTCATTCTTAAAAGCAACTAAAAGCCGTGAGTCCTAGTCCTCCCCTTACTGTTCTTCTCTGCCCCTTCAGTTCCTAAGTCTTCGATTGTTCTTTTCTCCTCATCAACTCCTTTCTGGAGTTATTTCTTAGAAAGAAAAAGTTGTGTATGTGTTAGATCATGTGCCTAAAATACGTTTTAACTCGGTCTTGATTAGACATTTGACTGGGTATACAGGGACATCTTAAACATAATTTTATCAGAATTTTAAAGTCATGATTTCTACCTTTGATTGGTCCCATTCTTATTTTTCAGATGACATAGAGTTTTATATTTTTCCCTCTGGAATCTCCTGTTATCTATGTATTAACAGCATTCTAAAGTTTCTATTGAGTTGCCTTTGTGGTTATTTACTTCATATTTTATGGGTATTCAGCAGACACTTTCAAAGTATAAACTGCATATTTTACTATCAAAACTTCATCCTATAATTTTAGGATAATTTGCTATCATTCAGCTCTACTGTCTAGAAATCTTATTCCTTAGATTTTTAGCTTGCTAGGTTATTTGCTGAATTTATCTTTTCACCTCTATCTTCTATTTTAAACTTTCCACTCTATTTTTAAAAACTCAAGTATTCTTTAAGTATATTCTTTTAGATATTATAAATACACATAGTTTTATTATCCTTCTCTACATATCCTGTCATGTTTCAGGAATCACCATGTTCTACTATATTATTTGCATTTTTTTTCAACTATTGCTGTACACGGGACACAGTACTTAGCATTCCTAAGTTCTAGAGTGGGAACTGGCTTGCTTCTAATTGATACAATGTCTTCCAATTATTCAGCTTTCTCGTTGTGATAATTTCTGTTTTATAGCTTCGAAATCTTGTCTTTTATATGTTGTTTCAGTCCCTTGTGCTTATAGGTTTTCTTTCATTATTTAAATTAGTCACTTACTATGAAGAAAGAAGGGGGAATAAATGCTAAATCACTAACTTTAACTGGAAGACTCTGTTAAAGGTTCTAAAAAGGCAGACTCAGCAAGTGTAATTAAGCTATCGATAAGCAGTGTTCAAACCATAGGGTTTTCACTGTGGGTAATTCTGAGATTATCTTACATGCATGTTTTTTTTTTATTTTAGTTGTGAATGTAGCCTTAAGAACTGAGCTATCTCTCTGGCCCAAGTGTACACATTTTAGAAATGAGAAAATGAAAATCTTTGGGATATGTGGTCTGTGAAAAGTTAACCAGCAGTCTGTGTATCTTGAGTTTTGTTTGGCCACCTTCTACTGAGTCTCATCCAGATAAGCCCTTATAGTAACTGCTTGTGCAAGTCTTCCATGGTAAAGTAAAACAAATCATTTGAGTTCACTACTTTAACTTTTAGAAAATGGAATGGGAAAAAGCACCAATCTAAAAATCTGGGCAAGAATAACCTCAGAAGAAATATTTGAGTCTGACGCTGTATTTTTTGAAAAATCCCTAATCAATACTCCTCTAGGAAACTGCTCAGCCTGCCTTAGCATGGCAGACACTGTAAGGTTCACATAAGTCCCAGGGTCAAATGATGTTTTCTCACAGCAAAATGAATTTATTGTATATATTATTTTAAAACACATATGCACACACCTACTCCTTATGGCTGCCCTATAACTTATTTTAAAATGTTCTTTTTCTCTCTAAATGACACCGCCTGAGTAACTTAGCAAAATCTCAATAAGTCATCCCAAACCGCCCCCTTTTTACAGCCTTCTTCCATGCAGAAGGTGCCCATCTCATCAACTGTACCTTCCAGCAAGCTCTTCAATGTCCTCAGATACTGCTTCAGTTCAAGCCCCCATTCTGTTTTATCCTGGTAGTTTCTGTCTTCTTACTCATAGATTCTAGTCTCACCTCTTCATATCCCTTCTTCCACAATTAACAATGAAATATGTCTCAAAAGAACTAAAAAATTTTCCTTACTTAAAATCTCTGAGTGGATCCCAACCACTTCTGACATCTTACTGTAGCACACACAAGACACCTCAAGGCAAACCCCTTTAAATTTTTTCATCTTGATCTCTTATGGTTCCAAACTATCTGGGGTTTTTTCATACTATGCATTTTATTGACCTAGGAATAAGCCAGAAAATTTTGTAGGGGAGTTGGAGAGATGGTTCGTTGGTGTCTAGCACATTCATGTTTACAATCATCAGTAACTCCAGTTCCAAGAGATGTAGAACCATCTTCTGGCCTCGGATGACACCAACAAAGAAACTATTAGCAGTACTACTAATGTCTCTATTTCAGAAGCATGAGTACCTTGCCAATGGTAATTAAACCAGATGTGAAATTACATAAAGGTATATGCACCTGTAACCGTAAGGAAAGAGAAAAAAACACAAAGCTCCACTCGCTCGAAAACAGGAATTTCTAAACCTGCATTAATCAATGAAACCTCTAACAATGCAACAGCAGAAGCATATGAAAATTGAGCACATGCCTAGCACTCGCACTACAACCAGTACTCTACTCAAACACAGCAGGGCTAGCTGCTAAGTCTTTCTGTCTATTACCCCATACACTCCTTATGGACTGCCCCATTATCTGTTCTCTGTGTACAATGTGGAGAAGACTGTGTAAAGTTCAATGTACAATAGTGAGAAACATACAGCAGAGGTCTAGGCTGTGGAAGCAGGTGCTGTGTGAGCATTCCACAACTAATATAAACTCCCAATAAACAGCCTAGATGTTAATGATAGTTCTCAACTAAACAACAAATAGCCCCTTTACTTATATCTCACATGGAATCTGTGGCTTAGGGTTTTCTGAGGGGGAAAAAAAAATCAAACTTCTTATACTCGTAGATCCTGAAAAAAAAAGGGGGGGGAGGCAGGATAACGTTAGTCTTCTACAGAGCTTTCAATCATTCTACCTACGTAAATTGTATTAAGATAGGGCACGGAGATTTCCAGTTTGGGTTTACTTAAAGCCAGTACAAACTTAAAGAGACTTGACAAGCAAGCTATATGAAGGATCAATCCGAATCTCTCATTCATCCTCGTAACTTACAATTGCCCTGATAAACTGCCACTGTGTTGCTTTAACTCACTAAGAAGCATGGAGAAGTAATGGAAACAGGATTATTGCCCATAACCCCACCCAAAGACCCAAGCACATTTTTCTCAAAGTGCTGTCAAAGGCCCCTTGTCTGGGGACTAGCTGGCTGCGCTGTGACCATAGGGCAAGACAACAGTTCAAGTTAAAACACTGTGTCCTCCACTGTCCTTAGAACAAAATGGCAACCAACAGATTGGGAAAAGATGTTTACCAGTCCTACATCCGATAGGGGGCTAATATCTAATACATATAAAGAAAACAAGAAGTTAGACTCCAGAGAATCAAATAACCCTCTTTAAAAATAGGATATAGAGCTAAACAAAAGAGTTCTCAGCTGAGGAATATCAAATGGCTGCGAAGCACTGAACATCATAGTCATCAGGGAAATTCAAATCAAAACAACCCTGAGATTACACCTCACACAAGTCAAAATGGCTAAGATCAAAAACTCAGGTGACAAAAGATGCTGGCAAGGATGTGGAGAAAGAGGAACACTCCTCCATTGTTACTGGGATTGCAGACTGGTACAACCATTCTGGAAATCAGTCTGGAGGTTCTTCAGAAAATTGGACATTGAACTGCCTGAGGATCCAGCTATACCTCTCTTGGGCATATACCCAAAAGATGCCCCAACATACAACAAAGACACATGCTCCACTATGTTCATAGCAGCCTTATTTATAATAGCCAGAAGCTGGAAAGAACCCAGATGCCCTTCAACAGGGGAATGGATACAGAAAATGTGGTACATTAACCACACAATGGGGTACTGTTCAGCTATTAAAAACAATGACTTCATGAAATTCACAGGCAAATGGATGGAACTAGAACATATCATCCTGAGTGAGGTAACCCAATCACAAAAAAACACACATGGTATGCACTCACTGATAAGTAGATATTAGCCCAAAAACTCAGATTATCTAAGATACAATCCACAGACAACATGAAGCACAAGAAGGACGAGCAAGGTGCAGATGCTTCAGTCCTTCTTAGAAGGGGGAACAAAAATATTCATAGGAGGAAATATTAAGGCAAAGTTTGGAAAAGAGACTGAAGGAAAGGCCATTCAGAGCCTACCCCACCTAGGGATCAAGCCCATATGTGTGTGTGTATGTGTATGTATATGTATACATACATGTGTGTGTGTGTGTGTGTGTATATATGTATATATACATATATATATATATATATATATATATATATATCTCCACCAAACCTAGACAATATTGCTGAAGAATTTTATCAGGAAATCTCCCTAGTTGCCTCAGCTTCCAGTACATCTCTGCTGGGGGTTTAAGTGCCTAATTTGAAGTTTTGCTACCTATCATTTTTTACTTAGCCTTTTACTTGGTTTACAAAATACTTAATACACACATTCAAAATCTAAAGTATGGTTATAAGAATTCATTCTCCAGATACTACAGAACAATCCTACCCACACTTCAGGCAATCCTTCACAATAATCTAGTCTGCACCCATTTAAAATACAATTTATTTCAGTGAAACACCGTTTGAAATTTCTCCCTTCCGGTCTCCATCTGCACGCCGGAATTAACCCTATGGCACAGTTCTTCCAGATGGAAATCCTGCCCCAGGAAAGCTGGTCTCCCAGGAGTGCTATACTCCTAAGTTCACAGGTGAGACAAAGACTTTTGCTCCAAAAACTGGTCAAAAAGGGACCTGTCAGGAGACCACAGCTCTCAGGAACCATGGAGCAACTGAGGACAAAATCCTTCTGGTCTCCATCTGTGCCACAGAGCTAACCCTGTGCAGACCCAAATCCTGCCTGGAAAGAGCTGGACTCCCATGTTCACTGTCACTCCTAAGTTCACAGGCTCACAGGAAGGAGAGGCTCCAATCAAAGACAGCAAACCAACTAATGCCAGAGACAGCCAGACGATGAGAAGCAAGTACATAACATAAGCAACAGAAACCAATTTGACTTCACAACATCAGAACCCAGTACTCTCACCACAGAAAGCCCTGGATACCCTCACACACTGGAAAAGCAAGATTCTGATTTAAAATCACAGCTCATGATGATGACTAAGGACTTTAGGAAGGACATAAATAACTCCCTTAAAGAAATATAGGACAATACAGATAAACAAGTAAAGCCCTTAAAGAGGAAACACAAAAATCCCTTAAAGATTTACAAGAAAACACAGCCAAACAAGTAAAGGAATTAAACAAAACCATCCAGGATCTAAAAATGGAAATAGAAACAATAAAGAAATCACAAAGGGAGACAACCCCGAGATAGAAAACCTAGGAAACAGATCAGGAGTCATAGAAGCAAGCATCATAAACAGAATACAAGAGATAGAAGAGAGAATCTCAGGTGCAGAAGATACCATAGTAAACATCTACACAACAGTCAAAGAAAATCCAAAATGCAAAAAGTTCCTAACCTAAAACATTCAGGAAATCCAGGACACAATGAGAAGATCAGACCAAAGGATAATAGCTATAGAAGAGAGTGAAGACTCCCAACTTAAAGGGCCAGTAAATATCTTCAACAAAATTATAGAAGAAAACTTCCCTAACCTAAAGAAAGAGATGCCCATAAACATACAAGAAGCCTACAGAACTCCAAATAGACTGGACCAGAAAAGAAACACCTTCTGTCACATAATAATCAAAATACCAAATGCACACACAAAAATAAAAAGAATATTAAAAGCAGTAAGGGAAAAAAGGGCAAGTAACATATAAAGGCAGGCCTACCAGAATTACACCAGATTTCTGACCAGAGAAGATCCTGGGCAGATGTCATACAGACCCTAAGAGAACGCAATGCCAGCTCAGGCTGCTATATCCAGCAAAATTCACAGTCAACATGGATGGAGAAACCAAGACATTCCATGACAAAACCAAACTTACACAACAAATCCAACGCTACAAAGGATAATAGATGGAAAACCCCAACACATGGAAAGAAACTACACCCTAGAAAAAGCAAGAAAGTAGTCTTTTTTTCAACAAACCCAAAAGAAGAGAGCCACGCAAACGTAATTTCATCTCTAACAACAAAAATAACAGGAAGCACCAATCACTTTTCCTTAATATCTCTTAACATCAATGGACTCAATTCCCCAATAAACAGATCTAGACTAACAGACTGAATACATGTAAAGAGGATTTAGCATTTTGTTGCATACAGGAAACACACCTCAGGACAAAGACAGACACTACCTCAGAGTAAAATGCTGGAAAACTACTTTCCAAGCAAATGGTCCAATGAAACAAGCTGGAGTAGCCATTCAAATATCAAATAAAATTGACTTTCAACTGAAAGTTATCAAAAAAAGATAAGGAAGGACACTTCATATTCATCAAAAAAAAAAAATTCCCAAAAAGATTTAACTTAAACATCACAAAATCAATAACCATTTTATTGTTTTACTTATTTTTCACTTTGCATAATTAAATAGTAATTGCGCATTAAACTGGTATAAAGAAATTTTAAAACACATAAATCACTTTGAGTAAGCAAGCATATTAGTGAATAAACAAATAAAAATGAACCATTGTACGGGGTTGGGGATTTAGCTCAGTGGCAGAGCACTTGCCTAGCAAGCGCAAGGCCCTGGGTTCAGTCCCCAGCTCCGAAAAAAAAAAAAAAAAGAACCATTGTTCTTAAAGTATACTACTGTTCAAAGACAATGATTGGCTCAAAGCGATTTTCTTGTATTCTTATCTCCCTCTCCAATTATAAATATTATTATTGTAAAGGTGATTTTGTGAAATAATATTTTTCTAAATATGAAAATAGATTTTCAAGAAAATAGACTTTCTATAGTGACATCAGAAATCCTACAAATAAAGGTAACACATTCCTTGCTATTTTTAATTCTAGGAGACTTCACCAATTAAAAACTAAAATCACAAATTCCATCTCCAACTCAATAATCTATAAGGAAGCATATACTCATACACATATTAAATATTAATTAATGAAGTTACATTTCGAGGGGGAAACACTACCTCCTAGGGAAATCCATATATTATATAATGGGGAAAAATCTAAGTATAAATATCAGGTTTAGTCAATTAAAACTCATTTGATGTAGGATAAGTCACTTTTTCTCCTTGAAACATATATCTGAAAGAGAAAGAAAGTTGTCTCTGCCTCACAGATACACGCTTAGAAATAAATAAAATTAGTGTAAACAATGCAAACTATTAATCATATATGTACACAAAAATTATTAGTACTGGAAATCCTGCTTTATATTTTTCACACAGAAATTTAGAGTTGGGAGAAGTTAGTTTTAAAATCACAATATGAAACTCACAAGCCTATATTTTAGGTTGTGGGTAGCTCATTGGTCAGACAAGTGCTTATCATATGTGATAGTGCCTGAGTTTAAACACAAAGCACAAAAATAAAAAGCCTGAATTACTTTCCTCCTCATAGTGGCAACACCGACAGAGCAGGAACAGAGATTTCCTGATAATCAAGGACAAAAGCAGTGTAAGAAGATTTGGTCCACTGGACAGTTACAGAAGCAAGTGTGCAGGATGAACTAATGTACTTCCAATTACAAAAAGAATAAAATTTAGATGCTCAGTTGTGTCTTATAATGGTGTCCTGACTGCAGCTTTGGTGATATTAGGAAAAAGGCCAAGAGAACAATAAAGAATTCAAATATACTATCCCCAACAGAAACTATTATGTTCTGTTTGGGATGTTTGTGCCTTTATAAATAAAAAGGATTCTTAACACAAAAATCACTTTTACACTCTTCCTTTCTACCAATCAGAAATTAAGCATAGAGAAATTAAGCCGAGAAAACAACAGAATGGACATCAGTAACGTCAAGCACTTTTAATTGGAGTATTTGGGTACAGTTTGCTCCCCCTTTCCTCTGGCCATTAATCCATCGGGGGAACGTGATCTAACACAGCATCATGGCACGAAGGGACAGTTCTGAGAGGCTGTCTCTCTATGATGACTAGTCTTGTTCTTCCAGGCCTCCTATAGAAATTAACAATGCCTGCTGCTGCAGCAGCCGAGGAGGATCATCCAAACTCTGAAAATGAAACCTACCACACAAAAGGATGAAAGCATTCTTATTCCACGGGGTTTAGCTTGCAGCTGGCCATGCATGCCAGAGGGATGTGCCATGAGGATGACAGAGAGGCTTCCAAAGAGACTGGCTGGGGCAGCCAGCCCGACATTTTGAAATACTTAGGGAAGTATTCTTTTGAAGCTAAGGCAACAACCAGTCTTCCTTACAGCAGAACTTGGGAGAGATGGGCTTTTCAACCTCTACTGACACCCAGGCAGAAAGATTCTGAAACCTAACCAGACAGGGGATTGCTAATTGGTTATACTGTACAGAGTTCTCCACTTATGGTAAGAAATGATACAATATAATTGGGTTATTTTACCCCTTAGGTTGGATTCAATGTTTAGAACAGTATGGAGGAATAGGTGTTGATATTCCTGTAAGAGACAATGGGTAAAACGGATTATAAACTGTTATACGGATAGCACGCTGGTTAACGCTGCTGTCTTTGCTCACAGAAGAAAAGTGAAAGGTTCCTTTCATTATCCATAATGACGCTCATGTTAGACTTATCAGACACTTTTTTTTAAAGATATCTCACTGATTCAAGCAAACTCCATGGTGACTAGACAGAAAGCCTTATAGAAGTTAATCTCATTTACCCTAGAATTCTCCCAGGTAGGGAGAAGAGGAAAATAATATTAACTCTTTGGCGTTGCTGGAAAGAATAGTATGACAATATTTACCATAGTGTTTTGATGTGAGCATCATTGGTGACTCAATAGATGATTCTTATCTACAAGAGGATTAACAAACATTCACACCAGAAGGGAAGTGAAACAACACATAACAACACAATGCTACCCTGGATGTCATTAGTGATTCAAACACTGCACTGTGAATTTCCGGTTATGGCTACATTAAGAGAGCCACTGTTCCTCAGAAGAGGCCTGCAAAGTGAAGAGAATTCAATGGGAAACTGTCTCCGAATCTCACTCCCCTTGACCTAGTTGGCCCATCAGGACACATCAAGTTCTTACACCAAATAGCTTCACTTTCTATACAGCTAATAGGTAAACTGTAGATAAATGTTGGGCATTGGAAGATTTCTAACACTGCCATTCTTGTCCCTGTGTACGGGACCCACTGCCTCAGTTCTTCTACCATCTCTCAACCAACAGTGATGACATAAAAGAAAACTGAGTCTAAGAAGCACTGAACAAATGCAGGCAGAAAAGTTCATTTTACTGCACATTGTACTGCAGGTGCTGTATTACCACTTGTACAAAATGAACTTCAAGCCCTAAATCTACTACCAACATAAAAAAGTACTCTTTCAAAAGAATATTAAAACTAAAGAGTAGGAGAACAAATATAATAAACAAAGGGACATTAATGAAGAATGTGTATGGAGACAATGGGAGATGGAATTTAAAGTTAACCATATGCAACAAAACCCACAGTTAATTTTTCCTTAGAATTATAAAAATTTTCAATTTAAAAAGATTTTTGCAAGCACAATAAAAACAATATGACCATCCTTCATAACGTAATATTACTTGTTTACTATTATTATTACTATTATTATTATGGTATTAACTTATTCTGATTTAGCCAATAAAATTATTACTTTTAACTAATAAAATTGAGAATTTACTGTATTATTTTATTTTATGCTATTTTGCTAAGAGCATTTAATTTGGATTCTAGACTTTAAGCAAATTTTTGAGTGCATGATATATTTAGGTGCAATGACTACATAGGCACCATGCTAGAGTAAATCTCTAGTTCCTTTTTTATTTTGTCTAATTAAACTTTATACCTATTTACTAGTAAGTTCGCATTTCCTCCTGTCTCCCACTTAGGAAACCACCATTGTCTCTGTCACTTCAAGTAATTTGACTATTTTATATAGTTCATGTAGGTGGAATCATATAGTTTTGTACTTCTGTGATTGGTTAGTATAGAACATTTTAAGTTTTCAACCATGTTGCCCCATATTAGAGAATATCCTAATCTATTTAATACTGGGTAATATTCTACCATACGGAGGTATCTATCACATTTTCTTGACTATTCATTGGTCGGATAGTTAGGCTGCACCCATTCTGTGGCAACTGTCAACAGTGCCTCAGTGGTCATAAGGAGTGGGGATATCTCAGGCAAGTTCCCGACTTCAGGAATTTGGGTAAACAAGCGAGGAAAGGAATACATTTTGAAAGAACATATTCCACATGTGAAAAGTACAAGGATCAGTTTCCATTAGTTAGAAATGAATGTTTTTCCAAAGATTTTCACTTTTACCTCTTCTATTCAACAGCCAAAGCAAAAATAAATAAAATAAACAAGCATCATTGAAATTAGAAAAAAGTAGAACTGTCTGTTTGTAGACATCAAGATCTTTTAAAGAAAATCTTGAGGGACTCCAGAAAGAAAGACAAAATAAATTTAGTAAAGTTTCAGGACACAAAAATCAAAGAGCAAAAATAAGTTGCATTTCTATGTGCTGATAATAAACTCTGGAAAGGAAAATATCCCCATTTTAAAAGCCTAAGAACAGCATCAGAAAATGCTTAGGAATGAACCAAAGTAAAAGACTGGATATTGGAAACTATAAAAACATTGACTAGAAAAAGTTACCAAAGCACATCTACTGGAAAGATACAGCTTGTTCATGGACTGGGAGTCAAACATTGTTTACATTATAAATTGCCAAAGTGACCGTCAGAATTAACTCTACAAACTTACAACTGATATGAACCAGGATATTTTATGAATAATCAAATTAATTCCAGAAAGAGTAAACCTAAAAGCATCATTCTCCTGAATTCTAATATTATACAGGAAAAGAAATCAAGTTAGACACCGGCATAAAGACTGACATAACAGTGAATACCACATGACAGAGTGGTCATAAATACACACACACATACAGATTATTCAAGTAATCTTTAATAAGGAAACTGAGAATATACAAGGGGCAAAGCACTGTATCTTACATAAGCGATCCTGACAAAGAGGGACATCCACATAACACAGTGAAAATGAAATTAGACCCTTACTTTACCCTGTACAACACAACTACTCAACATAAAGATTTAAACATTAAAATATAAAATTCCTAGACAAATAAAAAAGTAAGCAATGACTCCATAGGTGTGACGCTGAAAACAAAGAGAGAGAAATGAAAACAAAAACATTCAATTCCACATCAAAATTAAAATCTCTAAACAGCAAATGAGTCCAACACCACATTAGCCAAGGGAACAATCCAGAGGGTGAAAAGACGACCTACCTGGTAAAAGATTAATATCTTAATGTGTACTGGAGCAGTAACAGTAACAACAAAGGAAACCTAAACAGCGGTGGCATGACTTTATACCATATATATTTAAGTTATGAATGTGTTATTCAAAAACTGACTTGTTGGAACTTACCTCCACTACAACAGTAATAAGAGGTATGACCTTTTACTTGGTGGTTGAGGAAGCCATGAAAGCTTTGGCCTTGAGAAGAGCATTGGGATATATGGAAGACTTGGCCAGAGTAGAGGAAAGGAATAAAATTATATTTAATCTCAAAAATAAAAGAAATTATTAAAAAATACTCAATGTCACCAGTCCTCATCAAGATAATTCCATACCTACTGCAGTGAGGTATCAACTCTCCCTCATCGGCTATTAACAAAACAAAAGCCAAGTCTAGGTAAGGCTATAGACAAGTTGAGGTTTCTGCACATTGTTAGCAGAGGTATGAAATGGTGTAACCACTAAAAAAACCAGTATAAAGGGTTCTCAAACTAACAATGTAATTATCCGATGATACAACATTTCCACTTCTGAATATTTATTCTGGACAAGTGAATCGGATCTCTTTGGATCTTACAAAGAGATCGCTATGCTGCTTCTCTGTATTATTTATACTGATAACTGTTGGCCCTCACCACAGTATACAACACACACTACTTTGTACGTAAGGAAAATGAAACACAGCTAATCTAAGTAACTAGCATAAAATCATACAACTAGTAAATTTCAGAGGTGGGGTTAATATCTGGGTCCAAACTCCATGAGCACAATTAATAAATCCTGCCGCAACTATCTCTGAGACCTTCTAAGACAACCCATGAAAACTGTAATAAAGGATTCCATAAAGGATTCATCACGGATTACAACACATAAAACTTCTCTGTGCCTCACAAGTCCTCTATGCTGTTTCTGACATAAGTGAATGAATAAAAGAGCAAAGAGAAGCTATAGAGAATATTTCACTCAGTACTGAGCCAAAAATCTGGCAAAATCTAAACTATAAACAGAATGCACCCATGGTTCTAAGAAGAAATTATTCTTCATCCCGACAGCTTCTCAGAAATTTCACTCAAAAGCAGCTAAAGATTTTACATGCTCCACTGATATAATCATACCTCACCTTTAGCTTTTTTCAATATTGGCAAATTTTTATCTGCAACTTTTTGTCTGTATGTTAGTACTAATTAAAATGTTTCAGTGCTAGGGAGACGGATCAGGAAGGCAAATGCTTCCTGTGAAAGCACAAAGATCTGAGTTCTTGTCCGAAAACACAAGATAAAAAATCTGATGAGGCTTAATCCCAGCCTTGGCAGAGAAGAACACAGAGACAGGAGGATCCCTCAATTCATTATGCAATCAGCTGAACATACGAGCTTCAGGTTCAGTGAGGAAACCCTCTCTCAAGGGATAAAAAATGGAGAGCGAGTGAGGAAAGATATACAGTTTTCAACCTGGATTTCACCCTTACATATACATGTAAATATATATACACATATCTGCAAACATACTTGCATGCACTACACACATACAGACACACACACACACACAGAGGATATTTCACATATTTATTCAAAGCATACAGCAACACTATTAATAAGAATATCTATGAGTAGTATATATGTGTGAGCACTGCAAATTAAGAATGGACAAGGTAATAATAAAATAATTAAAATAAAAATAACACCTAATGAAGCATTATCAGACTTACTCCTTCCACAACGAAGATATAGGAATATATATAAACCCTGAAACTTAATATATTCTTTTTTAACAATAAGTTATATCGAATGAATTCAAAAGATTTATAAGACAATATTCACTTTAGTAAATTAGAGTAGAAGCTTAAAAACCACTGAACTACTAAAATATCACTGGTAGTTTTTCATCAGGTTAATCAAGAAGTCTTGTATAACAGTTAGCTAGGAAGTACTATTTTTCTTTCATGAATACTATCATGAATTCATGTGTTCGATACTTAACCATCGTGAACTCATAAGCATCACCAAAAAGTATTAGTAAAGTTTCCAGGCAATCATTTCTATTTGTACAATTGATAACTGATAAATTATTCTCTGTAGCACCCAGTTAGCAAATGTGAGGTGCGTGTCAGTGTTAATGAAGTAAATCTTCATGTTTCTGGCCTAGGAATTCAGAGGCTGACCCTCTAGACTACTGTGTGATAACACAAGGAGATAGAGCTTTAGGACATAATTAGGTTAGCCGAGACCATGGTGTTAGTGTCATCATGAGTGGGAACTGTGCCTTATAAAAGAAACCCCAAATAGCTAATTTGTTCACTTCTGGCATGAGAGCAGACAAGAAAATTCAGCAGTCTCTAAAATGGAAGAGGGCCCCCTTTGGAACCTGCCCATGCTAGCTACAGTCTTAGACTTTCAGCCTCCAAAATCGTAACAAATAAATTTTTGTTACTTGTAAGTGACTCTATAATAGATGGTAATCTGTTACAGTAACTCAAATAGACCTTCAAAATAACCTGTCCATAGTTTCCCAGATGTTACTTACTATAAATAGTCTTGAATCTACTCTGGGCCATCACAAACAAATAAAATAATTTTGTAAAGTAGGAAGCCATAATGTTACCATGTAAGCAGGAGTCTCTCTATGTGGAAACAGACAGCCAGTAGAAAAGATGTTGGGAGAGAAGACACATGTGAGCATGTTAAGTATATAAAAGCAAAGTAAACAGGGCTCAAAGAAAAACAGAAGACTATATAAGAAACATAATAACGAATGTTTAAATCTATATGAGGAAAACCATAAAATATTTATAAAGACACAAAAGTTACTAAATATATGGAAATAACACTCAGCTTCTGTTTAAGAGACCTTATCCCCATACAGATAATCATCGTGACTGTGTCAAGTCAGAGGCATCTAAAAGCACATGAAAATTTTCACAAGATTTCTTTTTCCTACAAGGTCTTCTGGATCAGTATGGTGTTTATTTGGAATAACAACTGAGCAAGAGAACTCTGAACAAGGAGAGTAATGAGTAGATTGGAGAAGGGAATGAACACCTTAAATATTAAAACATGTTATAAAGCCATAATTATCTACAATTATGAGAAAACAGCACACAACAAACTCAGGACAGAAAACCTGGAAATGTACCTGATCCAATAAGAAATTTTACAATAGATACCATGCAAGTACTAGAAAACAAAACAAAATAAAACAAGAACTAAGTCTTTATATAATGAGAATAGGGAAACTATTCCTAATTGTACTTCTCTGTGATAAGACCCAAAAATTCAACTAATCAATATTAACAGAAAATGCTTTGTTTTGTGAGATAATCACCATTCTCAGAATTCAACAGAAAGTAAACCTTAATCCTGTTGGAAAAGCACAGAGATCTCACATTTGTTGGTAGAAGCAATTTTAACACTTGCTATTCCTATTGTTTTTTAAACCCAAGCTAAAATATTATAATATAAAAAGAAACCTCAGAGCCTTCACTGTGTCTGTAACTAGTTGGAAATCAACTACAGTACCTTATATCTCAATTTAGAGCCAAAACTTCTTCCTAAATTTCAAAATTATGTTTATAATATTTTAATGGTCTTGTCTATAATTCATATTAAAATATATACGTGATTTCTAAGGATCATAGGGCAAAGCTCCTTAAATGCCCTTATATTAGCCCATGATTAAAAGTAGTAATAATGCAGATGTATTCTAAATCTCTAATTTCCATACACTGTTGTGGAGAAATACACTAGTGTTTAAGACATCTGGGTTTAAACCAGTCTCTCACCTGGCTGTTGGCTGTGTGGTATTGGAGTATATTTTGAGATAGCATCTTTACTTACCTTGAATCATACTTTACATAAAAGACAATAAGCCTCTAAAATTTATAAGGATTATGTTTAGGATGAAAAATACTGGGTGTTTAGTATCTTTCTAAATAAACACTTTGAAAAGCATCATACATATGACTGAAATCAATTACAGCACCACTGAGTGGCAGGAGGATATCTGTAGTTCTGCGTCCTATAGATCCTATAGATGTCATTCATTGGACCGAGGTACCAGTCTACAACACTAAGCACCGTCCTCACAGTGGCTTCTGGAAAAGGTTGTGTGGTTTGATTTTGGTTTGGGTTTTAAGAGATGTTAAACTGGCACAGTGGCAAAAGACAACACAGCCTTACCACACAGTGACACCGCCTTACAAATGAAAACCTGCACTATTCCTTATGATCAGGCTTTCACCCATTTATTTGGTTAATCATTCAAATGGCTAAACAGACCTCTAATTTGAAAATAAAAACCAATTGATGCAATCACAAACAAGTTCTAAAATTGCGGTTTATAAAAATTGAAATCTTGTTCTAAGCCAAAACACACACACACAGTTACCTTTTCCTAATCAGAGCATTCATTTCTCCTCATTATGATCTCACAAGCACATTAAAATCTTATTAACATTAATTACTTCTGAGCGCCTATGCATGAGCAGTGACAGTCGTGAGCTTGCGCGTGTCTGGATCATATCTACATTTATATACCTTACTGCACTCTGCTTATAAAACATGTGAAAATATTGCTGCTAACACCAATTAGCTTCTCTCTCTCTCTGTCTCTCTCTCTCTCTGTGTGTGTCTGTGTGTCTGTGTGTGTGTCTCTCTCTCTGTGTGTGTGTGTGTGTGTGTGTTGTGTGTGTGTGAGAGAGTGAGAGAGAGAGAGAGAGAGAGAGAGAGAGAGAGAGAGAGAGAGAGAGAGAACTGCCGTCTCACTGAACAGCCTATCAGGGATCATCAAACATATAGACAAATGGACATGGAAGAAATAGAAAAACCTCTTGGATGTGAGAACTAAAATTCACATTCAATCCTCAATTCTTAAGGTAAACTCAAACTCAGAGGACAAAGCAACAAAAGGAAATAAAAAATCACATAAACTGATAAAGCCAAGCATTCATTCTCTACCCAGAAAATATTGAGTGGAATGGGGATGGAGATAAAGCAAAACTTAAAAGAAAAAAGAGACAGATTTAGGAGCTAGAGGTAACCATTCCGCACATATGTCCATATGGACATGCATCTCACACACCTGCCAACATCTGCCCATGTAAACATACTTATCATTTGAACAAACCAACAGACTCTGTAAGACATGAACATAAACCTGCTATGCCTTAAGCTCAAAAAGGGCTGTCATCACAAGCAAATAGAATTCTCATGTAATCCAAATGATCTGTGATCCTATGTATATGATAAACATTAAGTACAAGAGCCACTCAACTCTACCCGAAAACCTCAATATAAATGCAGAAAGCTGAGCCACTACAGACGTCAAACAACAAAGATTCCCGATCATTTTGCTTAGCCCTGTCTTCTCAGCATCCCAATATGTTATCACCTACACATACACTCCATCACGACTGCCCTCCTCATCTTCCATCCTCTTTGTCCTTTGTGAGGAAGATCCACTGGGACTAAATCCTGATTATCACAACTACATCTACCTTTCTGTCTTCGCCCCAGGTGCCTATCTTCTCTCTCTCCTCCTCACAGCTTACACTTCATTAGAGAATCCAAAGTCCGGTCAAACACCGTTATCTAGAGCTGCATTTTCTAACCTGAGTGTCAGACCACTTTTAACTACTCGTTGCTGCTGACAGCTATCCCAAATCCAGCATTACTTTGACAAAGGAAATGTTTCAGAATTCCTTATATAACATATCAAACATCATTAAAAAGAGTTCATTTTTAGTTCATAGTAAAATTTTGGGTGAGAAAAATTGTGTCTCCTTTGGTCATAATACCTATTATTTGTTGAAAGAAGAAAACAATAATGCTTAATTTTAAGAATTTTAACTATTGATTATATGCATTAAATTGAGAACATATGACTAAGAATGAAGTAGAGAAAAAGAGAGATCATAAGACAGTCAACTACCTAGCCCATTAATGCTTAAGTTGATTTCAGCAGTTATAATTTATCCCCTAGTTCCAATTTTCTACCTATCCAGCAGTCTCATTGCCTAAAATGAGTAAACATCCTATAGCAACACATGTGTACCCACTCCAGATGTGCTATGTCAGAAACATCTAAGTACTCTTCTTGCCTAGTAAAATACACATTAGCAAAGATATGGAAAGGAACAGATATTTTGCTCCTTATGAAGTAGTATTTAAAATGTGTATTAGTATCAATATAGAGTTGAAATTTTTATAAAAAGTATGCAAAATTTTATTTAAGTTATTCAACATGCTTATAACTGAAAAAAAACCAGTGACCATTCACTGAGAAACCTAAAACATGCCAATAAAAAGACTGTTAACCAGTGAAGTGTTTAGGTATTCAGTATAAATTCAATAATTGTAAAGTAAAAGCAAGTACAATAAACTAATATTGAAAATGAGCAATAGCTTTTTCAAGTGAGTGCCAATATCTTTACAACTAAAAGTTGAAATCAGTCCCCTTATGAAGTTAATATGAGCTTCACAGAGGCAACAGCAATTGCCACAGTGTTACTATCTGTACATATTCAAATCTAGGCAGATTTAGCAGGCAGCATCGAGAGCTCCCAAACAACAAATACATAAACATACAGAACCAACAATTAAAATATCTGAAAATATTGTAATAAAATTAATGGTTGCCACTATTACATAATAGTACTCTATACTTCAAAAACGTTTAGATTTAATTAATGAATGCTTAAACATTAGTTTATAGGTCATCAATAACCAAGTAAAATATGAAACCAAAAAAAGTATTAGGCAAGTGAATCACAGAAGGAATATCTTATGAGAAATGTCTAAGTTTACAGAATAGTAACAAAGAAACCTATTTAAAAATCAATTTATATTAGCACTTTTTGGGAACACCTTGCATCACCCCTTTAAAGATCACAGTTGGGGAAAAGAGGCAGCACAGAAATGAGGTAGAATTATAGCTATCAAAAGTACCATGCTTACATTTTCAGTTCACTATATTACTCAGAGCTTCCCGGAAACCCGCTGACATAAGACCAAGACCCACTAGCAGAAAGTGACACACAAAAAAAAAAAAGTTTGAGGCTTAGAACCCACCTCCCCCCCCCCATACAGGCCACATCACAAACTACAGATATTAGGTGGCCAAATTTTAACATCAAAGGTGCACTTGGCATTTGAACCAGATCTAAGAATAAAACCATGGTCTTTATTGTCCAATAAAGCTAATAAGCCGAGGCTTACTTAACTCTTTCCTGGCCTTTTGGATCTTCTCAAGGATTACTGAAATTGGAGACTACATATGAAAGGACAGTTCATCATTTCCAAACAAACGATCCTCATCCAGATTGCCCTCCAATCCGTGAAATCTGAGATGCCTCCGGATTCTTCTTTGTGAAAGCCTTACAAATATATCCAAAGATGGTGGGTCCCATATGGCTCTGATAAATGAAACCCGTTATTGTGAATTTCAGGCTCTTCTTTACAACAAAACACTATTGGGTGAATTTGGTGCTCATGAAATAAAGCACTAATTGCGTGGCCTAACAACACTGAATCCTCTGCCTAGCAGACATTTTAAGTTGTGCCAAATTGGTTTTGGGATGTGAACACATATCCTGGAGCCAGACTAGCTCGCATGCACTCACACTCCCTGGAAGGAAGTTGGGCACTCTTGGGAACTACATTAACTCTTTCAGGACACCCGGGAACCTGGCTATCATGTCACTGCTCCCTGGAAGGAAGTTGGGCACTCTTAGAAACTACATTAACTCTTTCAGGACACCCGGGAACCTGGCTATCATGAAGAGAAAGGCCCTTTCAAGACAAAAACAAGTCATTCTGCACAATGTTAAGCCCCAGTAAAAGGTAAAAACAGCAAAATCCGACTGAGGCTTAAGTATCCACATTACATATTAGACGCCATCTGTACCCCAGTAGATGCTTTCTCAAATGTATCTTGAAAATGCTATTCCTTTTTTCCTATGTGTGCATAATTTCTAAGACATTAATAAGAGTTGTGTGCACTCCTGAGACAAGAATTCATTTTAAGCTTAATATGCCACATTTGCCTCAGGCCAAGCGATAAGAAACTTTTGTTTCTTTGGTAACCACTTTCACCTTATTATAACAAGAAACTTCTTTAGTGTTTTTAGCCACATGAAATGTAATTTCCAAACAAGAATCTTTTCCTATGGTCTTTGTATCCTAGTTCATAGAGATGCCCACAAACCTGGAGCTGCATATTTAAATAGCAATTAATCAAATATTCTCTCCCTCTCATTCAAATCTAAGTTCATAATTTTAAAAAGAGTATAAAGAAATTTTTGAACTGCAACCTCTTTTTTTTATGTCCTAAATTATCCATAAATAACTTGTTGGGGATCGGTATTTATTTTTCTGGAGAATTTTAACTAAACAATTAATTTGCAGTAGATAAGAGCATATTTATCCGGACCCAAGAATACCCAAACTGCACCAACTATAATTTTATAGTTTGTAGGTTAAGGCTACTGTCGCCTTAAGGCTGTCAACTTCATCTTTTATTTTGAAAACTTAATAAAGATAAAGTCTAAATGAAAACTGTGGAAAAGAAGTAAAATGCTTTGAAGATGTCATTTAGTTACTTCTACTTTACCTATTTTTAAGTTAAGCATTCTACCTTTCTTACAGAACCACATTTAATTCCCTGCCAATTGGTGTGAATTGAAAGGGAAGGTGAGAAGTCTGTGCTTCACTCCTAACAAAGCCTCCGCATGCCACTGAGACTGACTCCATTGCTGAGATAGGAAAACACAACAAACTTGTCAGCAGGCCCTACCTACAGACTACATACTATCTGCAAATCAGGTGCATTTGTGAATCAAATGTATGGCTGCTTTTGGCCTCAATTAATTAATATCAATTCTTAGCATAGAATCCAAGGCTCTGATCGCTGTGGATATGTCAATATGAGAACTATCTACCTGATCTGGATTAGGATTTGGTAATAACTCACACATTCATTAATCAAAGCTTAGAGGACGGGACACTCTACTGGAGTGTGTGCAAACAATGGCGAACATGATGACATTCCTCTAAGTTCATCTACGCAGTTACTGAGTTAGCTCGCCGTGACCAAGTAAAACTCGGGTTTTAGTTTCAGTTGGCAGAGAAACTACTAAGAAGGTGTCATAGTGAAATGTACTGCTCGCACTGCAACATCCACAGACTTTGTACTTACTGTAACAGTGAGAAGCTGACTACAACCTCAACAGGTAAGACGGGAACCAAGGTGGAATTTTCCCACAAGGTTCAAGCAGAGGAGATATCTGAGGAAGTTATAAAGCCCCTGAAGAGTAAAGTTCTAATTAATGCTTCTACTTAAATCCCTATAATATTATTAGGAAGCTGTTCACTACAAGGGTTATTAGGAAGGGTTCACTACAATTCCATATTTAGAGCTCTCCCATGAGCACAATATCTACTGACTCAATATGTTCTAACTCCATGATTGTTACATATATGATCTAAATAAGAGATATGCAGGCTTTAAAAGGATGCACACTGACTTTACAGATCAGCTTCGTGCTCAAAGTGTACCTGACGATCTAACTCTAAGCCTGAAACTATCATGAGAATAATTTTCAGATGTTACAGCAACAGCAGAAGAGGAGGGAAGAAACACGGTGCAGAGATGTTAAGGAGTTTCTACATCAATAGAGGCACCAAGACAACCAATGTTCTCCCTGAGGAAACAGCTCCAGTACAAGCCCCAAGACTAAAAACTCATGTGGAACTGTAACTGGTCATTTTACCTAATTAGCTTCTCCTTCCTAATCTGTAAAGCAAGGATAATGTTTCCAGATATCAATTGCTTCCCGTGTCCCTATATTGGCTAGGTTATTTTACATTTTACTTCGAGCCAAAACCTCTACCAGTAATACCCTCCCCTTCCCATTAAGTTTTCTGACTTTCTGTGTTTGCAAAGAAATAAAATTAGCTGTCAAAATTAAACATGCCCAGTAGGCAAGACACACTTTGGCTTAAGGAACGGGAAGGAGTGAGTTATGTTAAAGTGCTTATTTGGCCCCAAAAGGGTCATTGTTGGTACACTCCCTCCCACTACTAGCTCCTGTGGAATGTTCCTCAGGAAAATGGAGAACTGTTTTAAGATAGGCATGCCCTTTAAGCTGGTCTCAAATCAAAATAAATTTAGGGTATTCAAAGAGCCTACAGAATTTCCCCTGTGGAGCTTAACTAAATTACTGACAAAATTCTCCATTTCAAGCTCTGCTTCTAAATTTGACGTTCTACAAAATCATGTTTTAATTTCTATATTTGAAAACAAGAGTAGGTAACTTCTTAATTTTAAGATCTATCCTTCAGTCTTCCCTAGATGACAACCTAAAAGAGTGTAATTTGAGAAAAGGTCACTCTTAGAATTTCAAATGTAACCCAAATCCCCAGAATTGAAATTCTTCTAAAGAAAAGATTACATTCCCCTGTTACTGTGTGGATATTTATATACATACATACATACATACATACATACATACATACATACAATATTTAATATATAACTTAAGTTGTCATCAAATCTTTCTGAAACTATATAAGTATCTTAATTTACAAGATCATGGATATTTTCAAACACAGATGATACGGACCTGAGTTTCTTTACACTGTGACTACTCTAATGCACATAGAGTATTATTAAGTCTATAAAAATTCACAAACACTACATATTTAGCCATTTATACACAGTGTGAAATATACCAGCTCATATATCACACTGTATGTTCAGGCTGTCATTTATACAAAGACTTTCTTTTTCAAGCAGGAATATTTTAAATGCTCCATAGTAAGGTACTTTAATTCTTTAAAGTTGGTGATGCATTGCTTCTGTTTTTCATCATATTTTAAATATAAACCAATTAATTTAAGACTGATAACAATGGCTATGATTTGTACTTTATGTATCCTAACATATTAGAATAGATAAAATTTAATTTTTCATTCAAATAATAATCCCATTAAAGAAATTTAACAGTAAAAAAATAAACAAAAGATTATTCTTTTTAAGTGGTTTCTGTACACCATTGCACTTTAACTCAAACTTTACAGATTCAAGAAAGAAGCTCCTGAACTCATTAAATATAGCAAGATGGTATGCTCCATATAAAGGAAATGAACTTATATCCTATAAAGCATATTAGCTCTTTGTGACTTGTGGTTAACAAATGTTACACTTGATTCTGGGGTATGCCCTGACTGTAAGGAGTAACCTGAGAGTCACTGATGATGTATGAAGAACACTAACTTTGCTGTCAGTATTAGACTGGATCCTATTTAAACTAAGTTTTGCCCCTACTAGATATGCAATCATGTGTGAGTCACTCAACCGTACAAGCCTAGTTTTTTCTCTTGTTGGAAATACCTCATAATGTTGGTGTAGGGATTACAAAACCCCGTATGTAAAGCTATTTAAGAATTCAGTAGTTGTAGTTAGTAGCATGGTTATAGAACTATGTAGATTCCTTTTGATTATTGGTACTTTATTTCTACCTCCAGTAGAAATCATTTTCAATAGAAAAGTAAGAATTTTTTCCATCAATATGATTTAATTGAGTCCACATATTGCTGAAAATACAAATAAACATAGGATTGGATAATTCACTTAACTCTTATTTGTGTGAAAAAGTATTGTCTTTCTTCCTTAAGTTCTGGTTATAAGACTAAACTTTTAATATACGGTAGTACTGACTGGCCTTCCTCAGGTAAAATACAGTTGTAGTTAGTTACGATGTATTGAGGTTAGTTTAGTTTAGCTTCATTAGATGATCAATAAAGATGAATTTAGATGCAACAATAAACACATTGTAACATTACACCTTAAAAAAAAAAAAGCAGTGATTCTCACAGTTTTCAATAAAAACTGACAGAGTAGCTTTTGTAAGATAGACGTGACTCAGGAACCCATGCATGAGAAAGTTCACCTGCTGATTGTGATAGATCTGCGGCTATATGCACATGACATAAAAGTCAACTAAAAACTTTGAAGTGATTGGGCCAGCTACAGTGCAGAATTCCTGAGTTACACTGAACAATTACTAATCAATAGAGCTTGGATAACTAAATTTTAAGAAACACTATAGGGTGATTATTATACACCCTGATGCTTAAAAACCAATGAACTAAGGGTTGGAAATTTGGCCCAGGGGTAGAGCCCTTGCCTACAAAGCAAAAGGCCTTGGGTTCGGTCCCCAGCTCCGAAAAAAGAAAAAAAAAAAAAAAAGGAGGAAAAAAAAACCAATGAACTATGGCATAATAATTAAATACTTGAAGAGAAAACACTTTCCATAATAGCTTACTTTTTAAAAATTAGCTGCTATATTTAATTATCATGATCAAAAGTAACTTGTGAACAGTAGGTTTAAAAAGTTATTTTAAAAAACAGTAGTTTTAGTAGCAGTTTTACAATTATTAGTTATTAAGGCAAAGTATAGAAAAATTCAAGAACATCACTAAAGAGTCTGCTGCCACAGAAAAGCATTCCATCTAATGTCACAGATTTTAATGTTCTTAAGTTGCGTGTTGTGCTCTGACTTGGATTTATGGCAGGGACACTCGTTAGTATCTGTACACTGCTTTTACTACTCCTGAGAGCTTTACACACACGAACTCATTTAATCCTCACAAAAACTTCATGAGATTTTATAGGAATGGTAACATCTACTATTGCTTTTTTAAAAAATTATAAAGGCAAACTTAAAAAGTTAAGTGAATTATCCAATCCTAAGTTTATTTCTATTTTCAACAGTATGTGGACTTAAAACCCAGGCGTAAATTCCATACAAAAACATGTGAAATTTAAACCTTAACACTGACTTTTAAAAGTTATGAATAAAGTTTAAAATAGCATGAAATAATATATAGGTGGTAAGTAGTTGGTCTTTACATTTATTTACGTATTTTATACCTTAAAAGAGAAAGATGGGGTTAGCCCAATCAACCAAACTAAATATTTAAAAAAATACAAAAATCTTACAATGCCCCTCAGTTTTAATAATTTCCTTGCCCATATCAAATTTAACCCCTATAAGAAGAGCTTTCTCTTCTAAATCATAAGATAACAAGTAGTATTTTCAACAACTTTTAGCTATGGTAATAATTCAAAAGTTGAGGTGCCAAAGGTACAAAAATAGTGTAAACACAAGAGCAGGCCCTCTAAGACTCGTGAGTTGATGCCCTTCAGATCAACTGGATCAGTCCAACGATCTCATGCACTGATACAGTAGAGTCTCGTTCACGTTAGCACAAGAAACTTCTTGTGAAGCTGGAGTTAGAAACTGAGTGTTGACTACTCAGCCAACTATGACAAACACTCTGGAGTAATTTCTTGTTTTTCTAAACAAAAAGCAGAAAAAAGTCATTTTAATGTCAAAGAGAAAGTTAGAGAGGATTGTTTGAAAGGGGGATAGTCAAAAGGTATTCTTCCAAAAGAGAAATGCTTTAAAACCACTTAAAACTTGAAGAGGGAGGGTAAAGTAAGTGTGTGTGTGTGTGTGTGTGTGTGTGTGTGTATTAAATGAATGTGTCATAAACTACCCAGTATAAGTATTCATGTAGACCTCGAGTAACTTGAGTATTCTGTATGTCACAGAAGGCTCCAAAATGACAATTCATACATAAGCCTCATCCTCCAGCCCAGAGCTTATACTGCCTATATGCTTAGAAACAATGACAAGTGAATGTGAGAAGTGGTATTACAAGGGATGCATATAAAAGTTCCCATCAGAATTCAAAGGAAGAAATAGCTCCATGTCTGATGTGCTGAGTTTCAGTTTTATAAGCAGTAAGAACTGGGTGAAAATCTCTATTCGTTGTCTTCTCCATCTCTAATTCTAAGTTAAATAAATCCCTCTCTGAACTCAGCATTTTAAAAGAATTTTTAATACACACTAGTATAAGAAGGGGGAAATGCACAGATCCTAACATCTTCTTGAGAATTAAGAATTCTCAAATACACTAAAACACTTTATAAGAATCTTTGTATCATTACTGCAGAATCTAGGCTTAAAACAAATTGCAAATATTCTTCTGAATGTCCAGTTCTTTCCTTTTCACTGGCTCATGCATTAGTAACTCTCATAGCAACGGGGACACAAGGTGGCACTGTCGTGCTGACATTCATTCCGGGCCTTTTCTAAATGGACAAATTTGAAAGAGGCAAAAGGGTCTATTGTGGCAGTTAAAACCAGAGTTGTGATACTGGCCTCCCATGTCTGCCAGCATTTACAGGGGGATAAGGAAGAACAAATCTTTTTGAGTTTTATAAAAATCACATCATGCTTTTATAAAAGACAACATATTCTCTGATGGCATCGCCAAAATGTCATGTCTGTGTTCATAAAAATCTTCAAAGGCACACAGTTCGGCTTTGCCAGTAGAAACTCAGTAGAAGCTGTGTACCACAGGCAAGCTGTGGCCATGGACCGCCTCTCCATCTAGTGGCCAGTGGGAAAGCACGGAGCCATAGAAGCTATGCTTCACTCCACTTGCTTTAAAACTGCCTTTTATCAAACTACCCACAGGCAACCAAGTCTTTTAGTCTGTCAAGAAACAAGTTTTGGTTTTCTGCAATTATTAAGTCATTAAATAAGACCAATAATATATTGTGACATTTACGTACTCTGATACCCAGCACCTCAAATTTAAAGTGCTATGCCCTCTCTCAGACCACACAGGCTCTTTTTACTCTTCCACCATTACCAACCTAAACTTCGTCCGTCCACTTTTAGCTTATAAACAGAAACTATGAACAAATAAAGCTACAAATAGAGCTACCTAAAGCAAAATCATACTGTTTAAGACTTTAAAAATAAAAGCAGAGACGCTTTACTGTTTTACTTTCAAAAAAAAAAAAAAACCATGCAAAACTGTGACTTATTTAAAATCACAGTCAAAAGAAACAAGGCCTCCAGATTTAGCCACTTTAAATCCTTTCTTGCATTAATTAATACCACCTGATTCTAGAGGAAGAGCTTTTTGTAGCAGACTGTAGGATTCTTCTCAACATAATCAGAAAAAAATAGTTTTTAAACTTTTGTTCATGTTTCATGGCCAATCGATAGAATGAAACTATTGTGTGTAGGTCCCAGATATCTTCTTATTGGTGGGTACATTGAGAATGTAAGAGTATAATTTTTTTTTGAAAAAGGAAAGAATTATTTGTATCTATTCAACATTTGCAAAGCAAACACCAAAAGGGCAGGATACAGGGAAGAATGGGCTATTAAAAACTGGTTTCAGAAAGCCTTTATGTAAAACCAAACCTGAATCCGTTTCGTCTGGTGGAAAGTTTAAGAGAGTATTTTGGTTGCTGTTTTATACAAAATTATTTGGCTTTATTTTAAGAGAACACACACACATACACACAAACATAGTGGATCGCTTCACCACTTTAATTCAGCTCATGGTGCTCCTTTGGTGACTGCTTGGAGAAGGCTTTGTTAGGAAGACTTCTTACAGAACAAATACATCTGTTCACCAATACGAAAATCTGCTCACAGCTCAAACCCCAAGGATTAAAGGACAGAAAGAAGCCTCTTGCTGTGAGTCCTAATAATGTGAGACGCTTTGACTTCCACTATGACCTTGTTGAGGTGGCACCATTAGAACCTGTCTTGGATGGATGGAGTACTTGGATCAATCTGCTTGAACAGGATGCAAACGGAAGCTGGAGGAATGGGTCAAATAGCTTTCTACTAAAGTTGGGCACAAAGTATTTTTCTTCCACCAACTCCTCCCACCCTCAATATTACTTATCTCAATTTACTTCTTAATCACATCTATTTTTCTGCCTTGTAGAGATGAAATGAGGAAATAAAAATCATTGCTGATATAAGAAACCACAAAATGTTAAAAGTATTTTAGTTCTTTTTATCCTACTTAAAACCCAGGTGATAAGAATATATGACCAAGAACATAGGAACATGGATAAGTATATACAGAATAGGAGTGTATTTGCTGAATTAAGAGGAGTTTAGTGTGTCCGGTACTTTAAAAAAAAAAATCACCAAGAAATAGTGTAAAGCAGCCCTCCCAACAGCATTTGCCTAATTTCTATTTAGACAACAACAACAAAAAGAATGTCTAGGTAAGGTGTTTTATTTAAAATGACAGTCATACAGTTTTCACATGTGCATATGAGAACCAAAAAAGTTACATAAACTAAAGAAGCATTCTGCTAGTTATTTTTACTAATGGCTAAGTTAGCATACCCATATAAATCAAAAACACTCCTACAATTTTTGTCAGTTACATTTTATTTGCTGGAAAAATCAAACTACAAAGTGAATTCACAACAACAAATCACAATTAGATTGCAAATCCATATGATATTTTAAAAGGAAAACTAAAAACAGAAACCTATGCCCATTTAATAAAAAGAGAAAAACTAAAGGCTTCTAACTGTTATCATTTATATAACAAATTTTATGGTTTCAAAAAAGTTTCACAGTGAGTTTCTTTAAGGGAAAAACAATACTATATGTAATTTGTAATTATTCCCATTTGTATGGTCTTCAATTTATTGGGCATCATTTTATTCTTCTAACTGCAAAGTCTACTACACATAAATATGTTTTTAATATATCTCCTTACATTGGTAGTTTAATATGAGAATTTTTCAAATAGATTCTTGATACTTAACTGCTTAATGTGAAATATGAACATTAAATTCATCGTATCTGAAGACAGAGATGTCTTCAATGCCAAAGTTACTTCTTATAACAAAAATTCAAAGAGTATATAATAACCACAACACTTTCAATCAGTTTTGATGGGAAGCACTCAGAATTAATGAAAAATGTGCCTGGTTCCATCTGCCAACTATAGAAACTGATCAATTTACTGTCCCTGCTCCTTTTCTCAATATTCTTATGTAGAAGTCAGTTGCGAACTTTGTCAGGATTAAAATAGTTATGTAAGAGCTGCGTTGCTTAAAAGAAACTACAAAACACTGCCTAGAGTTTCAGTCGAGTGTCAATAGATTCCAGAAAGGCAAAAGTTCCACGTCCTCAAGCTTATTCCTTTCAAGTGAACTGTAGAATAACCAAAGAGCTTGATCCTGGAGTAAAAGAAAGGTTATGGAGCCAAAATCAAGCATGATTTTCCCTCAGCTGAGCACAGAACCAGCAGAGTACTTGTCAATTTGTCCATTACCACAGGAGGAACAGAGTCACAGGAAAAGTCCCACTTCTAAGCCCTTGAACACTGCTTTGAACACCTGCTATGGTGGATGCCACATGTTCGACAGTAATAACAGGTAGGTGGCACTATTCCTTCTTAGAGCCTCAGAAATTTGCCTCTACTGCTTCTGAAACAGCTCAAAATTATTCTTGGTACATTAACTATAATAGGTACCGATATTGGTATGTGTAACAGGACAAGAAATCAAACATTTTCTAGAATGTGTAGAATGTGCATGTAGCCTTTAGACTTTGGGTCACAAATGAAAAGTACCTGGGTAGTTAAGGGATTACATAAGAGCAACCAAATGTCTTATATAATGAAAAAACTATTTAAAAGGCCTTGGCCTCTAATGTGATATTGGCACATGAAAATACAGGCAGATGGAAGGACGAGGTTAGGAACTCTGAAGTGGGTGCCCTCAAAAGTCAACCAAAACTAAGTATAGACAAAAAGACATATGGAAACCTGCTACTTTGTAAACTACTTTAAGATTATTTTTAATGAAGAGGAAAAAACACAAGTATAACTGCACAATTGACTGTGTGTACTGCCACTACCAAAGGATAACCTGTTCCTTTGTGATATCAAATTTCTTAAAGTTGCTTGTATTGTATAGAGCCAAATGGCTGAAAACATTCAGAGTTTTCTCTTCAATACAGCTTAGGTCCTTACTAAAGTTAAGAAAGTTAGGGTGGGCTTCTTTGGTTGATACTAAATAAAGCATATTTTCTACTAAAAAACATAATTTGTATATTTTCAGTAGGTGCAGGGTGGGGCAGCTCGAAAGCCCATTATCAACAGCTACTCTCAAGAGGCCAGGCTTGCAACTGAAGAAGGCTGGAACCAGCAGCATTCAAAGAATGTCAACAGCAGACTTCCCTTTGCCAGAAAAGATCTCAGTGAGCATGGGGCAGATGCGGCTTCCACATACCTTGCCAGACCTCGGAGCAACACAGTGCTCAGGGCCTAACTTTGGCTTCCTATGTGACAGCATGACCAGCCACAACTCAGGGTTGGGCAAGTCCATGGACACATCCACCAATAATTCCTATATTTATAGAAAGCCAGAACATGTGTAGATAATCACACAATTGGTTATTTATATAGTGCCAGATTTTATGAATACAGGAATTTGTTAATTAGCACAAGGACTAATCATTAAAATTCAAAAATAGATAAATAAACAGGAATGCCATTTATTTGTTAACATTTCGGGGAGAAAGTATGCAGCTGCTTTCCTTTTGATGAATATAGGCTTCTGCAGAAAAAAATATGAAGGAAAAGTATCTGCAATTTTTGAAACCCTATTGAGTAAGATCCAGGAAATCATACATAGTCTTTCTATTAAAAATAATCATACTGATTCGCCCTTCAGTTAAAAAATTTAGAAAGTTTAAACTGGCATGTGCTTAGCATTTGAATCATACTGTTTGGCATTCCACTGTTTGGGTGCTTTTCAAAGAGCCAAAGCTGATTTTCATCGGATAGGAGTTAAAAAGCACACACACGTCACTCAATACCAAATTGTTTTAGCTACAGGGCATGGCAAAGCATGAAATAACTGCTTTAGAGCACTTCCTCGTGTGGGTGTGTTAGATAACTGTCTGCTCCAACACTAAAATGAAACACACTGTGACCCGACCAAGGTTTCAGGACTTAAACAGGAAGATGAACCCACCATAACCAGCAAGGCTGGTTAATGAATTTCTCTGGCACTCTATAGCCCTCCCGTGACGCAAGCCTTTCAGCTTTCCAAATCCCTGTGCAGCAGAGGGCACTGGCTTGAAGTTTACTTATGCACATTTTACAATGTCCTGCAGCATTTAGATTGTGACAGTTCCTCCCAGAAAAGGGCAAGATTATTTTTCATACTAAAAATATTTTCGATTTACTGAAGGCCAACCAAGAATTATAATGCAAAAGAAAACACATTCTAAAAATTAAAACCACCACAGAAATGACTAAAATTTTCCTTGCTTTTATCCTTTCTGGGAGGTAAAAAAATTTCCATTCTCTTTTGGAGTTACAGCATTTGGTGTTTACTTGTGGTTAATGTAAAAACACAAAGTGAAATATTTAAAATTCTATCAGCAATGCATCTATGATTCTTTGATCCATATAAATTTGAATTATATACATAAATACACAATAATATTTCCACAAAATAAACACGCCCAAAATAATGATTGGTCAAACAATCTGTTTGAAAGATTTCTTTTATCTAAAAGAGCATCTTAGCTAATTCTTCAAGAGATAATACCAAAAATAACAGATGTATGACATAGACACACTTCTGACCTAGTCTGAAACAACTTTTTAGATCATAGTCTGAAATGAAAAAAATTTTATTCAAAACACCAACTATGCACACGCAGTATTAATACACATTTCCTAAAGCCTCCCTCAAACTTGTCTTGGCCCTTTAATAATAATAATAAATCTCCGAGAGGGCCTGACTGCATGTACTTTGAGTTTGTACTGCTCCTGGTCAAGGCTGGCCTTAACAGCTAAAAAGACAGTGGAGAAACAAAACTAAAATAAAATCTAAGTATAATTTTTTAAAAGAAGGGGCAAAGAAGACTTTTAGCAGCAAAAGTTCACTACCCTCCCATAATAATGGATTCTGAATAAACGCTTTACTAGGTTTGAACCTTGAAAATGTGTTGTGGAGTCTGCTCTAGTGTCCCAGGTGGGTTAAGAATATTGCTTTATGGACTTCTTTGTGTTGTCAGAGAGGCCTAATGGAATTAACGGGGGAGAGTCTGCCACTTATAGTAAATAAATAATGTATTACAAAAAGGTGATTGTTATTATCAAAGATCTCCACAGATCAGCATTCATTTTCTACCACTGCTCGTGCATATTCTGAAAACATTTATGTGCCTCACTGTCTGACTTACATTTAATCAGCTGAATAAAAGTTTTACTTTTGTACAAACCTAAATAAAAGTCTACCTAAAAGTATACTTCAAATCCATCTTATTTAACTACTCCCTGAAATTTTTAAAAAGCACTATTCTAGAAAATTCCTCAACAATGTAAGCTAGTTCCAAGCATAACTTTTTTCCACCACGAAAAGAAAAAAAAAAGAAAAAGAAAAAGAAAAGAAAACCCTCACACACATATTTGTAATAACAAGTACATTATTTATGGACGCAAATATGTTAAGGGAATACTTACAGTTGTTGCACAAAATGGCCTGATATACTCCATAGCTTCCACTTTGTTAAAAAAAAAATTAAAAAGGCCAGCCTCCACTCCTCCCTCCCCAAGCATAAACAAGCAGTAACATACTAAAAGGAAACTGTCCCAGGATAAAAACTTCTTGGTAAGAAAGTTTGTGTTCTTAATAACCCCAGTAATATCCATATAAATGCAACAATCTATCTAGAAAATAAAATGTTAGAAAACAGCCCCAATTTCTTTCAAACTATCGCCCCCCCTGATGCAATATTTCTACTTGTGTACTAGCAAAAAATAGTTACTTGATGCTTGCCCACCCTCAGGGGCTACCCCTCACCTTATGTCCAATGACATCAAATAAACATGCTGATATAAAGTATGCAACCTGCTTCAAGGATTTATACTGTAAACATGGACTTTAAACTTCAATGTAAAACAAAGAACAAGAGTCTCATTTTGGTAGTACCCACACTGGCACTGCAGCTAAAACTCACTGGCAAATAACTAACAAAATCCAGTTAGCAATAAATAAGGACAACATGATATATAGACAGACAGATGGAATTGCATAAACAGACGAGAAAAGCAAAGAGACAAACATACGGAGGAGTTTGTTTTAAGAGTGAAAGATTCTGATTTACTCATTACTTTAGTAAGAAAAATAGGTTTGTTTGTAATTATTTTTAAACTAATAAAACTGAATCACAAGGTCACACCCTTAAATAATTAAGAAAATTAGTAGAGGGTAGGCCTCCTATAGATGTTCCAAATTTCAAGCTAGCATTAGCTCTGTCAAATTTAAATACAGAAATTAAAATTCAAGAAAGCAAGCCTAAAAGCACTGTGGACTAAATAAGATGATAAATACAGGGGGACTGAGGAGGCAGGGTTGTTTTTATGAAAGTTGTCTGCCCCTACCTTCTTCCCCAGCGCTGAGTTTCTCTTCTCATAACCGGTGTCTCCCTGGAAGTACAGTGTGAGTGGTAATGACTGCCTGCCTCCCTAATGAGTCCATTTTCCTGCTCTTGATGTTGTGTATATACACACACTGCAACCTACCTTACAAACCACAGAGACGGGAAGAGAGAGAGAGAGAGCAAGAGAGAGGGAGGAAAAGGGGGGGGCAGAGAGAGAGAGAAAGACAGAGACAGAGCAAGCAAGCCAGTGAGAGAGAAAGAAAAGGAGAGAGAGAAAGAAAAACAGAAACAGAGAGAGAGAAAGGCACAGACAAAGCCCTCCTACCAGACAGCAGACAGCCCTCCTTCCCCTATCCAGGAAAATGCAACTCGTCTAATGCAGCAACAGGTTCAGTATTGCCAGACTAACAGAGTGGAAAGGTATAGTCTCTATAGCATTACTGCTTGCAAATAAACAGTTTAAGAGCAGCTGGCCCCACCTTCTTTATTTATGCTCCATTATGAGGAATGTATTGTTTCAGCTCTGGCACACAGTACGTGTGTAATTATCATAAATACATTTTTGCATATTAGCAGGAAATAAGGAATTACATAGCTTATTTGTGCAATCTTTCAAATTTATTTTTTGAATGTGAGAAAAATGTCAACAAATCTGCTCTGACAAAAGCCTAGTAATGATTTTAAAGTCAGAGCAGTCTTAAAGGAGACTGTAAGAAGCAGACTCCTTACAATGGGAAAACTGATCTCAGACAGAACTGATAACTGCAAAGAAGAAATCACTGTTCAGTAAATAAACCAAGACCATAAACAAAACTGTAAGACAAAACAGAATTAAGTCTAATTAACTTGCTAATAGGCTAGTACCCTAGAAGAAAGCAGCCTGGTTTCTTGTTTGAGGCATCCAGCTACACAAACACAATGCAAGGCAGTCTGTATGAACAGGTGCAATGCATTTAATATATAGTATACCAGAGAAATAAACCATTAGGAGTTACCACTCAACCGAGACAGAGTTCCCTAGAATATGGATCTGAAACTGCAGTAAATAACCTTTCATCTTTTATTGGAAATAAAAACTAAAACTGGTGCTTTTAAATAAACCTTCCTTGAAAAAAAAAAAGGAAACTCTTTATACTATACCTTTAACCCAATTTTCACACACACTAGCTCCAGGAAAATAGTGCTAATTATATTACTGGTCCCACCACATGCTCCTCATGGCCTTTGCTTACTCCCGGGTGCGTTTTCTAAAGTGGAGATATATTTTCAGCTGTAGGATGACGAACATCAGAAAACAAGACTGGTTGGAAGTCCCTCATTTTTTTTTTTTTCAAAACAACTCCTGATGCACCAAACTATATCTGAGTATTGTATCTGGGTAGACACCCATCTTCCTTAATATTTTTCTATATAGTTGGACTATATCAATTGTATGCATTAAAAAATATTAGAGTAAATTTTTCTAAAGGAATTCACACACACAAAATGAAAGGTAAGAGGGTGCATTTAACTTATTCCAATGCTATATTTTGATACCAATGACCTTAAATATATTATCTGTAAAACCAACCTTTTAACTCTGACCCATAATTGTTCCTGTCTGGAAAAACTGCAGGGATAGAAATGGAGATGAGCCTGAGAAAAAGTAGGTCCAGCGACAGGCCCAAAAGGGATCCAGCTCAAGGGGAGGCCCCAAGACCTGACACCATTACTGAGGCTAAGGGGTGCCCATAAAAAAAGGGATCTATCATGACTGCCCTCCAAAAGATCCAACAAGCAGCAGAATCAAATGCAGATATGTGCACCCAACCAGTGGACAGAAGCTGCTGACCCTGTGGTTGAATTAGGGAAAAGCTGGAGGACGCTGAGGGCAACCCTGTAAAAGGACCAGCAGTCTCAATTAAGCTGGACCCCCAAGATCTCTCAGACACTGGGCCACCAACCAGGCAGCATACACCAGATGAGATGAGGCCCCCAACACATATACAACAGAGGATTGTTCAGTCAGAGAAGATGCACCTAACCCCTTAACCCTCAAGAGACTGGAGGCCCCAGGGAGTTTCGAGGTCTGGTGGGATGTAGGGGTGGTGGGGGTGGGGACATCCTTGTGGAGACAAGGGTGTGGGGAGGAGGTATGAAATGTGTAACAGTCAAAGGGTGGACCAGGAGGAAAAAGCAAATCCTTTTATATGGCTCAGCATATCACTGTACTATACAATTCAGAATGTATTCCTTTACTTAACCAAAATAACTTTACTATGCTGGGAGGGGGTTATACAGATCAGTTGGCAAGGTGCTTGCCTAGCATGCACAAAGGCCTGGACTAAGTCCCCAGCTTTTCCTAAAACTAGACATAGTGTTTAATGCTCATAATCCCACATTTAGAGGAAGTGGAGGCAGATGAAGCAGAAGTGACATTCATCCTTAGCAACATACTAAGTTCGAGGTCAGCCTATCAGCATACACCTTGCCCCTTGCTGCTCTATCTGGTAGTTCCATGTTTATTGTAAAGCTAATCAACACAGTGTAGCTCTCGGAAAAGTAAATAAATAAATAAATATATCAATGGTGTGAAAGAGTAGAGAAGCTGGAAACAGACCCACATAAACTTAGTCAACTAATCATTAAGCTAAAACTGCAACACAATGAAACAAAGGCGGACTTTCCAACACATAGTGCAGGAACAACACAGCATGAAAACAGTCCTAGACAACGACCCCAAATGCTGTGAAAAATACTGTACCATGCAAAACTCTAGGACTCCAAAACTACAGGAATAAATCTTTAAGCAAAACACTAACGGTGTGATCCTAGAAAGAATGATTTTGTAAACTAAACTTCATTTAAAAAAAAAAATCACCACTTTTTTCATCTGTGAATACTACTGAAAAAATAATAGTTAGAAAACCAGGAAATATTTACAGAAGACAAATCTTATAATATACACTTATCTAAAACTGAAATGATGTTTTAAATTCAAACGAGCAACAGAATTTAAAAAGTAGACAAAGAGTTTAATGGTCACCTCATTGAAAAGGAAAGCCAAAGTCAACTAAGCAAATGAAAGCATGCATGACACGTCTAAAGCAGTGCAGAGCACACAATGCGATACCACTGCACACTCATTAGGACAGCCAAAACCAAGACACTGACCATACCAGATGCTTGCTAGTAGGAATGTGGAGAACCAGAATGCTCCTTCTCTGATGGCAACAACAGAAAATAATACAACTACTTGACAGTTTCTTCAGTTTTCCTCTTTTAAAAAATCCTCGACAGAGTGTTCTACATGTTCTATAGCTGTAATTCCCCCAAACTCGCAAATAATCGAAATGTTCTTAATTAGATAAATGGACAAACAGTCTGCGGTATATCAAGACATCAAAATGTTTCCCAGGACTACAAACAAAGAAGCCATGAGATGATGTGGAAGGAAGTTTTACATGATCCACTATATGACATCCTTGAAAACATGCTTGTAAATGAGAGTGAAGAAAGCAACCGTTCCAGGGTTATGGTGAAATGGGATGAATAAATGATGAACAGGACTTATAATTACCCTCAGCGTGATCTAAAAGGGACCAGATAGATGTGATATTTTTGTCCAAACCTGTAGAATGCAAACAGTAAGGTGAACCGATAGACAAATGTGCAGGCTGGATTTTGGGTAGTAATAATCTGACAAGGTAAATCAATGATTCCATTATTCATAAGCTGAAGGAGGGTACAAATGAAGACATGAGGGTAAAAAGCACATGCAACGTCTAATAGCTTCTTTTCACTTATCTACAAGCCAAGGAGTCCTTTTAAAAAAAAAAAAAAGGAAAACACTATTAGGACTAGAGAGATGGCTCAGGAGTTAAGAATGTGTACTGCTCTTGCAGAGAACCAGAGTTCAGTCCTCCACAGCCCGCACCCATATCAGACGGCTCACAACTGTTTGTTAACTCCAGCTCTAGACAGATCCTGTGCCTCTGACCTTCCCACTGCCATCACTACTCACATGCACATACCCTATACACATACATGCACATGAGTAGAAGTAAAAACAAAGTCTATTACTAATCAAATCTAAAAAGCATTACTTCTGGAGCAGGCACAATGATTCCATGTATAATGGCACTTCCGAGTGCCAACTTGAAAACCTGTATTCAATTATTAGAACCCATAGGAGGAGAGAATCGATTCCCAAAGGATGTCTTTTGATTTCCAAAGTTGTGTCATCATAACATAATAATAACATACACATTCATACATAAACACACAAACACACACATACACACACACACACACACACTAATAATAATAACTAAAATAAAAATATTGTTTTCTGGACCCAGAATTGCGGTTAATTTTTGCATACTCTGAAAAGTCATGTAACTATCCACAGTTTCAGTTTCTTCAGATAGTAAAAATTAAATTTAAAGGAAATAATTGGATTTGAACTAACAATTATTGTGACAGCCAGTGCTTAATTGTTCACTATGTATAAGAAACTGTTCTGAGTCATTTTCATTTATTAACTCATTAAATCTTAATAATGACCCTATGAGGTAAGAACTGTTTTTAGGCTATATTTTCAATATGAAGGAACAAGAAGATTAAGTAATTGTCTGAGATCACATAATTTAGCAGTAATGGGATTTGAATCTAGCCTGTCTGGTTTAGATCTCATGGCTTAACTCTTACACTTCAATGCTTCTAAATGTTATGCTTGCTAAAGCCTCACTCAGCCATAAGATTCTGTGCTTGTAGGTTAAATTCAATACACCAGGCCTTGCATATCAATACAGCGCAATGAAAATTTCAACACCTGGAGTTCTGAGTACATGTGGTTTATGGGTATAGCAAGTCTAAAATACCTTCTGTCAGGTATTCTTGAATATTGTGTAATGATGGATCCATGGTAAAATACTGTAGACATGGGAGAACCTGAGCTCGAATCCTCAGAACTCAAGTCAACTTTGTAACTCCAGTGTTCCTAAGGTGAGATGTAGGGATGGGAGAATTCCGAGAAGCTCACAAGCCAGCTAGCCTCCTATCCATAGCAGCCAACATCAAGACATTGCCTCAGACAAGATGGAAGACAGGAAGACGAAGCCCAAGATTATCCTCTGGGTGCACACTTTGCAATGTGACATGCTCATGCCTACATACACACACACACACACACACACACACACACACACACACACACATCATACATGTATATATATATATGTATATATATATATATACATCATACACTAAAAAGATTTTTTAAAGTTATTAATCTAAACATCATATACTCATAATAATAACATAACTAAGTATTTAAAGAATTAAATAAATATGTAAAAAACAACAGAGCATCTCCACGTTTCTGTAGTGTGAGAAGGGAATAGAAATGCAAGATTCAACTGTAAGAATTGTAAGAACAATAAATCTATAAAAGTAAGTGGTTTTATAACATCTGTTTCAACTGTGAATTATTTTGATATATTCAAATTTTTCATAATTTTTACTCACTCTTAAATAAAGAATTTATTCTTGAACTGATCATTATGCATTAACTAAACATATTGTCTCTTTACTGCACTGGAGATGAAACAATTTTAAAATACGATATACAGTTCCTGCCTTGAAGATTTCATAGAACAGAAGGGGATGGGCAGGCAAACAGTCCAGGGAACACAATCAAATAACACTGGCTGAATTGGTGTTTTAAAACAGTGCTTTAAGCCCCTCAATAACTAAGCACAAGTCTGTAAGTGTCTAAATTTAAAATAGGAAAGTATGTGTGCATATACCTGTAGGGAAGGGGCAGGTCTGAGAGTAGAATTAGAGTTTGTTCTCATACAATAAGCTCTGTAAGCACACTACATATAGCTTATTTCCCAAAATATCTAGTGAATTCTTTAATTACATAATAGACATACATAAGTGAGTGTGAAAATCGGTGGTAAATATCCTCCTATTGTATTAAATCCCATTGTTTTCAATTGCATGATCTTGGCCGGTGATATCTTAATAATTATTTCAAAGAATGTGCAGAATTTTTAATTCTTCAAAAGCCAAGAAGGCTTAATTTCAAAGGCATTCACAAATATCCCAAGTCATACTTTTCCTGAGCTCTGGCATCATTAATGTTTTAAGACTATTCCCAAGATTCCCAAAGATACCTCTATTGTGAAGAAGAGGAAAAGAAAATTAGAGCCATGTTGCAGCAATGAAAAGTTTCAGAAGCCTGAGGAAAAGGGTAGAAAAGCCATGTTTAGGATCAGTCAGATAAAATGGTTAATTGCTACACTAAACGGAAGACTTTGTCAGTGAAGCCGCCATCATCAAGTTAATTCTATGTGTCCTAATTAGATAATAATTCTTAATTTTGGTCATCTGACTAAAATTGTATCCCATTACGCCCAAGAAAAAGAGACTGTAGATAAATCAGAGTTTTCTAATACTGCCAAACAGTACAATCTTTATAAGGGAAGAGAAATATTTAATTTCAATTATAATCAACAAATACTTAAATAGAAAACTAAAGGCACAGAGTGCAACGTGTGTGACTGGGAATGCCTCTGTCATGGCTAGCTGTAGCACTGGAGAACGTTTATGCCCCTCTCTCCATTAGACTGAGACCTGCACACAGCAGATCGCCCACTCATTCTCTGGTCTGGCACCTGCAGTGCTGCTGATACACAGTTGCAAGAATACCCAGTTTTCTTGAATGAGAGCATGTGTACATGAAGGCTTAAACAAAGCAACAGTACACAGGTTTCACAAACAGTAGTTAAAGACATGAACTAGTAAGTACTAGTTTAAAATTCTCTAGTTTGCACATATAGTTTATCCTTAATTTAAGATCTTTTAAACGGACAATAAAATGTTAAAAAGATAATCTCCTCTAATAGATTTTAAACATTTGTTTGCAAATGTGTCTGTCTGTCTGTCTGTCTGTCACACACATTTAGTGTGTTCATGGTGGGGTCAAAGGACAACTTGAGGGAGTAGGCTCTCTTCCACCATAAGCACTCAGTGACTGAACAGTTTGTCATTGGAAGCAAGGGCCCTAACCTACTCAGACATCTCGAAGACTGGAAATCACATCTTGAGTAACACTCAGCCCACATTCACATTTGCTTTACCTATTTCTTGTCATCATGTATGGAAAAGATCCAAGTAAAGTCTGAAGTTGGTCGTTATATAGGAATGAAACTATCCTACCTGAGGAAAACCCCTGGAAAGCTAGAAGGTTGGGGTACACCTTGTATAAACCTTCTTGGGGATTAAAGCGCCTACTAAGGAAGCATCTGAAGGTCGAAACACGAGGAGGAGGAGGAGGAGGAGGAGGGAGGAGGAGGGGAGGAGGAGGAGGAGGGAGGAGGAGGAGGAGAGGAGGAGGAAGAGGAGACAGCAGGATTAAATAGCACTGAGAAATTCCCACTTTGAAGGTGAATTTTTTTTTTCTCAAATGAAGCCTAATCTAGAATTCTAAGAGTATTTCTGCAATGCAAATGTTTTTCTTTTCTGCAAACTTCTGGCAAAGTCTGGATGGTGTCTACAGTCTTACATAGTAGTATAATGAAGTCCAAAAGAATCAAAAGAGAAGTCAATTCCCACACGCACACACATACTAAAAGCTTTGCAATATGGATGCTTCCCCTCAAGACTCCCAGGAGTAACTATTGGAGTGAACAATGGCTAGGAAATAGTAAATCTTGAGTAAAAGAAATCAAAAGTACCTTTAATGTAGGATGACTCATGTATGGAAATGAGTCAATCTCCCCTTTGCAATACAAGACAGCAGACCATGGAGCACAATAACTACAGAGATCAATGCTAAATTACAGCATTATAAGTCTACTTTAAATGATATGGCTATCTTCATAAAATGAAGGGAATAAAGTACTTTCTTCACAAAAACCAATGGAAATGCTGACCTAATGTAATAAAAAATACATACTAAGTTCATTTGCAATAATATCTGAGTCTAGAAAATTCTTTTAAACATAGAGTATGAATGAACTCTTCTTGCTCCCTACTTAGTCCACCCTCCACAACAATCTAGGACAGAGCCAGCAGCTAGCTGATCTTTAAAGTGTTAACACACATATAATTTATTCAAATATATAGCATATATAAAATATACCAGTAAAGCACAGCTGTACACTTACTAGGAAAAATGAAACCCACATAAAGACATGAAGGGCATCTTAACTCAAGAGTTTCTGATATCCACTTCTAGAGTAAATGTTATCATTGCCATATGCCTTAGACCTATAATTAGTGTTACATGCACTATCTCACTTAATCTCTCCAAGAGCGAAAGTTGTATGAGTCCCCACCCTATAGGTAAAAAAATAAAGTCTCAGAGGAAGAAAAAGAAGAGAGGGGAAAGAGAGGATAAATCTGTATAGAAAGAAAGGACTTGACAAAATAATTCCAAAAGTTTTCTCAAACAGCAACTACAAAGATTACAAAGACATTTTAGACAAAGAATAGTCACAGTGGGAAAAGGATTTGAAAGTATGCATGTTCTCTAGATGGTTTCAATGCCTGTTTTACATGTGTGTGAGGAAGAGCTTACTAAATGCCTCAAAGTGAAATTTACAGAAAGCATGATGAAATAATTTCAAAGGGCTGGAGAGACAGCACAATGGTTAAGAGCACTGGATGCACTTCCAGAAGACCCAGGTCTAACCCCCAGCACCCACATCTATCATCCGAGACTCTGATTCTAGGATATCTGATGCCTTTCTGGCCTACAAGAGCACCAGGCACACATGTGGTTCACAGACAAATAGAAGCAAAACACCCATACAAGTAAAATAAGAAAATTTTTAAAAATGCATACATAAACTTCCAAAGACTGTGAATGTAGCTTAGTGGTAGAAGGACAGAGAGAGGGGTTGGGGAGAAGACAGAAGGACAGACACTTTGAAAACAAACACCATGAGTCAGTTTTCAGAATTGGAAACACAGTAAAACCCTGACTAGCAATAATGAAGCCAGTTATCAATAGAGTCAGCCTGATAGCAACCAGTTAAGTCCTCTGAAGCAACCAGCCATTATAATGATCCAAATGAGTAAGAACAGCAGCTGCTGCTGCTGTTGGTGTTGTTGTTGTTGTAGTTGTTGTTGTTGTAGTTGTTGTTGTTGATGTTGTTGTTGATGTTTGTGTAACAAAATTCAGTCAGTTCTAACAATTATGAACTTACAGTAATATCCTTTAAAAGATGTATGGTAATATGAAACATTTTTTATAGAATAATCTAAAGAAAATTTTGATCATTAACAAATACAGGATAGTTAATTATCAAATATTTAGAATACATCCAATATTGTTAGATGATTCTTATCAAAATATGAAATTACACTGTTACATTTTAATTATGATGGGTATCCCAAAATCATCATTTTCTTAATTTTAAGCACCTTGTCAATTAATCTCTCAGTTAAGAGTATTCTGTACAAAACAGAATATCCATAAATTCAGACTTATCATTAATTTAAATAAGATCCCAGATTTTATTTTGAACCAGTGATATTTTATCATTAGTTGAACTTTCCACATTGTAAAGAGTACTACCAACTCTTAAACTTGTGCCAAATAACACTAAGCAAGTGTCTAGGCACTGTGACAAGAAGATAGCAGCCAGTAACGAAGGAAAAGAACATTGCTGGTAAAATCTGAACTCACTATGATATCATGAAGGGGGGGAGGACGTCACTATGAAGTTAATTTGTAAGTTGAATGATCTGGGACTCTAGAACATGCCTCTTTATATAAAGGTATAAAATAGTGATAAAACAGTTGACCAGGTTAACATGTTATTGAGACTCACAAGACTTTTGCCTAACAAACTCAAAATTCCCATTCAAGTATCCCTTCACCAATAAATGCCATTGTCTCGGTATCTCACTCAACAACTGATCTGTGCTTTAGCAGTTTTAGCAGGTGCTTACAATCAGGTAGTAGCCATTATAGAACATCGGATGTCATTTAAGCATTACCTAATGTAATTTAAGTCTGTTTTTCCATTTGCTGTATTTTAGCTATTGCTACTGTTACCTTTTAAATGTATTATTTGTGTGTGTGATGCATGCACTTGCATACTCACATACCACAGTGTACATGGAGAAATAAAAAGACAACTTCTGAGAATCAACTGTCTTTCCACCATACTGGCCAGAGAATGAACTCAGATGGTCAGACTCAGCAGCAAGCAATTTACCTACTGAGTCATCTTGCCAGATTTTAAAGTCACCAGAATATCAAATAATCAAATAGCAAATAAATTTAAAATAATATACCAGTTTTCGGCAGTTTGAGTGACAGTCAAAATGTTTACAGCCGTTAAGTCATGAGCAATGTGTATGTCTGGTGAGTCAAATCAGTAAGGAATGTTACTGTGACTAAGACCAATGAAATGTTGCTGGCTGTAAGTAAATAAGAAATGTAATACCTTTATGTAGTTCCTGATCAACTCTAGCTTTCAGTAAAGCAAAGTGACAAAAACTGAATTAGTGTATAATTTCACCAGTGAGTTACCTCTCCTATGCTCTAGAGAAATCAATTCTCCAATTTTAAAAACAGTAACTCATCCTGTGAAATTATTTTTGAACTTTTGGTTCTTACCTACAATTAGATTCTGCTAAGATTCTTTCATACTTTGTTAAATATTTTCTACTAGTTTTAAAGCTGTTTTTTATTTTTTATTGAATACGTAATGTATTTACATTTCAAATGTTATCCCCTTTACCTGACCTCCCATCCCTCGCCCACCCAAAGTTAAGTTTTAGCTCCATGACATTTTAGACAGAGCTGTGTGAATGCTAAGGATTTAAGTTTATTAGCTAAAATTATTTGCTTACTAATGGATGGGTCTGGTTTCCCTTGCATGACCTTGAAAACTACATTTCCCAAAGTGCTTTGCAAGAATGAGCCCTGCTTGCATACTATTAAAGAGAAAAAAATAATGTTTTTCTTATTTGCTTTTTTGGCACTGATAGTCTCAACAGTAATACTTGATCTGCCTCTCCAACACAGAACTCTTTGGAGGTAGTTTTCAGGGCTGCTAGTGATGGCAGCAATGGGAGTAGCACTGTAGACCAGCAACACCCACAAGTGACTGCAAAGCCCAGCCCACTTGGCACTTAACAGAAAGAACTCTGGGTTCCTAGGCTCTTCAGACTCACTAGGGGGGCAGCTGCTGCTCAAAAGCAGAACTGGTAAACTCTGGGTGGCTACATCCTTGTCGTGTTTTAGCTGAGGATGTTCATGCTAAGTAAAATTACTACCTTTTTGGCAAGTTTCCTTGGTTTTGTTGTTTGCTTGCTTGTATGTTTGTTTTCCCATTGAACCTAAAGCTCGCTCTCTGTCTGGCTTGTGTCCTCAAGGTTGACAATTCCACCTGTTCCCTCCCCCAGCTGTCCTGCCCAGCTTTTTTACATGAGGGCTGAGGTTCCAAACTCAGGCCAGCAAGTCTGCAGCACTCTACCTATTCAGCCATCTCGTCTCTCCAACAGACTAACAACTGAATTCAATACTCTTAAGTTCCTCCATTCTGAGTTATTGAAATTGCTCTAGTGGCACTAATTAATGGAAGGAAGCCCACACCCCAGTATACTCAGTTATTGGTACATTTTACAAACATATACTACTATACTCTATACATTATAAGCTACCAATAGGCAGTACTAAGCATTCAAATGAAAAAAGAATAACATTTCAGATTTTTAAATTTATCAATAATTTAAAATTTTTCCTTCACTAAAAACAATAAAACAGAAATTCAGTTAAATAAAATGGCCCATCTAGTGCATGTTGGTTTAGTTCTACATATTATGAGATCATCATTAGAAAGTATGGTATCATGTGGAATTAACTGTAGTCATTAGCACAGGAGAGGCTGCAGAGAAAGCCTCACAAACCAGCAGACCAGACAGAGGAAGAGAGACTTCAGCTGTACTCACTAATTCACAATGCTCAGTTTCCAAGCACAGCCACCAATTACATGAAATACCTTGTTGAAATAAACTGGTAAAGTTTCTTTCTTGTTGTCAGTGAGTCTTATACTGCGAAATGTAGTTCAGAAAAATTTTAAACAAAATTTTAAAATGTATTAAAGACTGCATTTGCAAGACTATAAAGCGAGTTATAAATTTATGTCCCAATTTTATAAAACTATGCAGATGCATTTTATACAGTTTTGTTTAAAAAACACAAAAATTGGTTTTACAAGTATAATAGTTTTGTCAACAAAATCTCATCATTATTATCATTCAATATGAAATGCTATCTCTATATCATGGGACTTTCAATATCAATTACTTTCTTGCTCATCATTAGTGCTAATTCTTTTAAAAAATAGATCAAGTATATTTCTTCCTAATGTATGACAGAAAGGTCAGTACAGACACTACAAATAGTACAGTCATCACAGAACGTGTCATACTGTGAAAGAAAAATGCACAACAGCCATAAGTTTAATAGTTTCTCCATTTTTTTTCCCACTAAATAACTGGTGCATCTGAAACTGAGCAAACAAAACTCACAGGCTGTTTCCAGCTTCCTACAAGGCTTCACAGTGGCTCTATTAAGTATTACTTTATTTCCATTGTTGTTGGTGTATTATCTTCTATATGTAACGCTTTAATTACAAGAACAAATTAACTATATTAATGATATCCTATAGCACTTAGATAAACTTTAAACTACAGTGTATTTGAAAACAATAGGTTGTCTACAAATAAATCAATTCAGATGTCATGCTGAAAACCAAAACCATGTTTTCTCATCGTCAAACAAACCTCTCCAACATAATAACTATATATGAATTTTCCAGAATGCATTGTTTTACTGAGAGCTTATGCCTAGCAGTTACCTCCGGCAGTTAGCACTACAGTCACTTGTAAAATGCACTTATTCTTACTAAGACTGAACCCAACAAATACCACCAGCTCAAGTGTTACAAACACTAAAGCACTGCTATTTAACTCTATAGTAACCCTTCCACACCATGGAATTTGAACAAATTCCTCACTCTGTTAAGAACCATGTTCTAGGCATCTTCTAATAGCTTATGCTGACAAAATGTGGTGTAGCCTGACGTCATGCTGTTTTCTACATATTATTTCTGCCACATTTGCTTTTAAGAACAATAAATAGTTCGAGAAAATGGTTCTCACGATTACATTTTAAATGCCTGATACACACACAAGTTCAACAGCTGTGGTGGCCTGGAATATTCCTGCACAAGATCAAGAAAGCTGCATTTTCAGCACAGACTGAGGCAGGACTTCCCAAACGTCACCCTACCTGAGGAGTTATTGGCAGTTGGCACCTGATGAAGAAGAGTTAAACAATTTTCTTTGTAGGCGTGGCTACTAGTAAGTTAACCTTGGCACAGTGGATGATCCCACACTCATATACATGTGGTCAGTGTTAATGGGACTCCAGTGGCTACTAATAAAATAACTAATAAAAAAGAAACATGAGTTGGGAGGGAGGCAGGTTGGTGATTCTGACAGGAAGTGGAGGTAGGTATCTGGGGTGGGGAAGATCAAATACATCCTACATGCTTGTGAAATGTCCAATCAGGAAACAAAAACTATTATTTTAAATTTTTAAATGGCCCAGTATTATGTATTCAGGATAATTTGTGTAATTTACTATGCATGTAACATACTGACAGCATCTACTGTATATTAAATATTAGATTTTAATCTTTTAGGTATTTACAAATGAAAATACACATAAAAAATTTGATATATTTTCAAAGTTATCTACAACGCTTTGCACATTTCCTAGATTACATGAACTCCAGTTTGTAGAGCACTATTCTAAAACTTCTTTAGCTCCAATTTGAAAACTACGTATAGGCTAGCAAGAAACAAGTTACTTAACCATGACACTCACAGAATACATATATACAATGAGGAAAAGAATGACTATATTACACAGCTGTACTGAAGACTACATTCAATTTATACTGGGTTAACATTTGTTATAAATACATAAAGTAAAAGGCACTTGAAAAATCACACAGAGTTTACTAATTCCTGAGAATAGTGTTGAGAAATAAAGCATTTGTTAAGAATTATAAGGAAATAGAGATTAAAATCAGTATAGAGCACTTGATGACTATTACAAGGAAATGAGAGATTGAATTTATAAAATTTAAAAATGCATTAACACAAATGGAGCTGCAGCTTCCATGACTACCTCATTCACAAACTTCATTCTACCAGCCCGGCTTAACAAAGTACAGTGTTTTGCAAGCATTGTGTTCTCAACAATTGTTAGTGGCTATATATATGGGTGCTACTATGACTTGTTTGTTAATCTACCAAACTCACCAGAACTAAATCATTGACAGGAGAAGGCAATCAGCTACACACATCACAAACATGGCACTGTTTTCCTCTGCCTTCCAGTCTATCTTTGCAGGAAGAATTAACACTCTCCAGACCTCTTGAAAATGCAGCATCCCATGACTATTTATAACACATGTGGTGTGTCTTTACTTAGACCTCAGACTTAGCTGAATATTTCTTAACTGTTTCCATAGTGGCTTTTACTGAGATATTTTCTGTATAAAGTAGGGAATCCATCAACTGACCTGAAATCAATTGCCTATTCTAAAAAATAAATGAAATATGCTATGAAGCCTACCATCTGTTTCATTAAAATTAAGAATTTTAATTTTATGAAGAATTATTTTACTTTTGAAATGCATGATAAGCCAGTAACAGTACTCATACAAGATAAGAAACCTGAGGTGGAGAAAAGCTAGCTTGTGATGTGTAATATTTAGTTATGTGATCATATCTGATCATTCATGTTTTCCGTCTGACTCATAGCATTTTCATAAGGAAAAGGTAGGCAGACCAACATGAAATGTTTAGAAAGAAAAGGGAAGAATAATAAGTGTACGGCATGATGGTATCTGACTGAGGACCTGAAAGATTAACTTTCATCATTGTCATGATTATTCAGGCACACATACTCCATCCGCAGATACATGGGAAGCAGAGTAAATCTGCAAAAACAAAATGATCTAAAAGTCAAACCAGCCTGGATCTGACTCAAGCAGCCACACTTGCTAGTTGTGAATAAAACAACTTAACCATTTTCTTTGAATTTTGGTTTCTTCATAACACTAAATGAGAATACACAAAGTGTTTAATCCATGACAAAAGCCATTAAAGAATAATCCTTTTTCTTCCTGATGCAGAAAGTTCCACATTTTATTATATTATGGACTTCTTCTAACTAGTAATGACTTACATCAATACTTTATAATTGTCTAACAAAACTATTACAGTTATATGTGACATGGGCATGAGGCCACAGACTTGTCACCCCAGCATTTGGAAGGTGGAAATAGGAGAATTCAGGACTAGCCTGAGCTACATCTGATCTCAAGATAAAAACAAAACTAAATCAAAATTTTTAAAACAATCTTTGAACTTAATTCTTACTAACAATTGTGATATTTGCCACATTTTTTTTATATTTTATGTGTGTGCTTACTTGTTCACATATATCTATGTGCCACTTGCCAGGTGACTATGGAGGTCCTAAGAGGGATCAGATCATCCTGGAAACAATAAATGGCTGTGAGCTACATGTGAGTGCTGGGAATCTAACCTGGGTACTCTGGAAGGCTGCCATAAATCTTAACCACTTAGTCATCTCTCTAATCTGCCAATTCTTTGAATGAAAAAATTAATTTAAGAGAAAACAATTTATATAACATATATATGATCTTCCAAATAAAAAATTATAAATCCAAAAGTTGATAAGTCATCTAGAACACTCACCATTCCATCAAACATTCTTAACTACAATTTTTTTTAAAAGTCCTATGTGTTCAGTGGGTAAGGGTGCTATCTGCTACAGTGGTCCACTAGCTTAACCTCTACACAAAAACTGCAGCACACACAGTGCTACATATGCACACACAGAAATCACACACACACACACACACACACACACACACACACACACACACACACACAGAGTAAAATTTAAATTCTAGCCAAAACAAAAAACAATATCTGAATGCAACAAATATGACTAAAGTATTCGTATAGTGTCCAAGTGATGCTGTGACTGGAGAAAAGAGGTTATAGTCTTTCTGTTGCTGTGACTAGAAAGAAGAGATTACAGTCTGACACTGAAGAAGCAGCCAAGGAAAGAACTCCAGGGAGGCCAGAGTTGAATCAGAAACTGTGAAAGATCACTGCTTAGTGAACTGCTCCCCGTGGCTTGATCAGCCTGCTTTCTTATTCAACTCAGAACCACTGGCCCATTGGTCACATCATCCACAGTGGGCTTCATACGGACACTTCAATCACAGATCTCAAGGAAAGGTTCCACACACATGCCAACAGGTCAATCTCATGAAGACGATTCCTCAAGGGAGGTTTCTCTTTCCAGGTGTCTCTATATGGTATCAAGTTGACAAAAAACTAACCAATACATCTAGGCTTAAAGTAACATAAGAAAAAAAATGGAATTTACTTGATGCAAATTAGTAAAATGGAACAAAAGTGGACTTCCTTTAAAGTTTAAAAGATTAATTTCATCATGTTTAAAAAGAAATCACCAGTCTGTCAAATTTCAGTAAGTACCTATATGAAGAACAATTTATACTATGTATTTTAAACACCAATATAGTCTAAGTTTCTTTCTATGGCCCATGTAATCCATCTTTTATGTCCTTATGAAAGCTTTCCCCTTTTTAGGTATTAGAATTTTAAATTAGAATATAAAGTAAATAATAACAAATACTTTTTAAAAATATTTATAAAGCTACATTTTTCCAGACCTTGGAGAATTCTTCCAAGCTTTTAGAATCTCATTTTGGTTTCTAGTCTAAATGGTGACGACAGACACTACTGCAATTGGTTACATAGCAAATGTAAGTTTACCTAAAAAAAAAAAAAAAAAATCTAGATTGAAAAAAAAATGTAAAAACAAACTACTGCCAACTATCTCAATTTTCACAATGAAAGAAAAGTAAAAACTGGCAGGTAGAGATAAAAAAGGCAAATTTAGAAGAGGGTAGAGGACGTAAAAGTGAGATAACTAGTGAATCCCAGTTGAAATTTTAAAGCATGCAATTTAATACAAACATATACTTCTCAGATTTGGGGTTAGTAGTAACTTCAGCTTGCAAATATGATAAGAGGACATTAAATAACTTCTCTGTATTCTCAAGAAAACATTAGCAAGTCTATAGATTGAAAGCCTCTTGTTTAAAAGATTTAATTATCTATGTGTATGTGCATCAGTATATGAATGTGCAAGAAACAAGTGTCAGACTGCCTGGCATCATAGCTACAGGCCACTGTGAGCTGCTCCACTGGGTGCTGGGAATCAAGCACTGGTTCTCCGGGATAGCAAGTGCTCTTAGCAACCCAGTCCACTCTCCAACCGTCACAATTCTCTTTTAATTGAGAAAAAAATCACCAATCAAACTTATTCCTTCCCACATTCATGTAAATCAGGTCTAATTATTATTCTGTACAGCCCTGTATATATGATCTCCTTAGTTCTCCATGAATTTTAATTTCATCAAAAGGCATCATCACCCTTCCATTCCTTTAGCTTTTCTGATTCTCCATAAAATCCATGCTCCTGTTCATCCAATGAGTACGATCCATTAACATTCCCTGTGCTGACCTTCTCTATCCTTCTGACCACATTCCTAAAATAGCTACAACCTGGTTAACATATGTCTATATAATATATATATATATATATATATATATCACTGCACATGTATTAAATATATCTCTAATACATCATTTTATTAAGTACCTTCGTATCCACTGACCCCATTCCCTCCTCTTCCTAACCTTACAACAGGCCTTAGTGCACAAAGCTAGATCACTTCCAAAATACTGCTTACCCCTCCAGGTTCTGCCTCCTATGACTTCCAATCTTAAACACCTACCTACTCTTGAATTAATCAATCAAAGGGACAAAACTTAGTAATGTGTCTTCATACTCCAACCACTGAGAGCAAGCATGACTCCCCTAAAACTCGGCATCGTTCCCTTTCGAATAACTCACATTATGTGATAGTTCTCTACATCACGGCATCATACTCCTCTCTCTATGGCAACGAGTCCTATTATTGAAGGCTTTCCCTCTACTTCTCACATCTCCACCCCCTAAGACTCCTAACAAGCAAAGAGGAGAAATCCTTAAACATTCATTCGAGATCAACAACACAACAGTGTTTACCTACCTGGTCATACGATTTATTTTAAAATCAAAACAGACACACAGAATGGAAAACAAAAGAGGTAAACATTCTAGAAACACAAAAGGACTAAGAATGGAGGCAGATTGAACTGTCAGAGACTGTTTCGTTATAAGAAACAGTAAGTAGAATACTTGTCAATTCTCTAACAAACATACAGTTGAACAAGCTCTGGACACCTGAAAAGACAGAGGGGCAAATGAGTAGCTAAGGTAAACATCAGCTAAGATCTGGTGCATATAACATAGACATTCCACCCAGGAACAATCTGTTCAAACCACAATTCCTAAGGCAATGTACAGAGTTGTCTCAATGTTACTAATTTTTTCTTTTTCTGTTCGTTTTCAAAATTGACTTTGACATTAATGGTCATTTTGATTCCCTAGAATATATTTGGTACTGAGACTGGGTGGAGGAAAAGCTGAAGTCAACAGACTTAGTTTTAGTAACGAATGACTGAAGAACTCCTAAGCCGTCACTGCTTAGCACTGTACACATATGTGCCATCTGACCGCCTCTTCCAAAAGGAACCAAACTACTCCACTGGCCTGCCACGTCTTTAAATGGTTACAACATTAACTCAGAGCCCTGCAAAACAAAACAAATGACCCTAAGTATGTCAACCATTTAAAATCTATAATCCTGATGACATTTATAATAATGATCCAAAATGGATATGATTTGATTCACTAGCTTACATTTACAGTAATAAATAACTGCTAAATTAACACAGAACTATAGTATATAAGACACTACGGTACAAACGTGAAATCAGGATAAAGATTGGATTTGATTTTCCAGGTTAATTAATTTGAATATTATAAAATTTATACTACATTTTTGTTATTACTTTTAGCTTTTAATTCTAATAGACTGCTATCATCAAGACCTAAGCCAAAATAAGCAGCTGCTTTGAACGAAGTTTCAGATATTAAAATATATGCATTAACAACTAAGTTTTATGTATGTGTATATATATGCACACATATATGTTTTTAAAAAAACATAGTTTATCTAACATGGTGGAGAAAACATTGATATTCAAGGAAAAGAAAAATAAAACCATAAATTCTGGACCATTTACCCTTACATACATAAGTACAAATGTTTACTTACTTAAGAAAATACCTTGCTTATACAGGAATTGCCAAATCAACTAAGAACACAGACAAAACAGACACTCATTATACAAATGGTGGTAAGGCAAATCACTGAGGAAAGACAAGAAAATACAACAAATAGAGCCAGAAATGTATTTCCCTTAAGAAAACTTTTCATTTTATTTCTACATAATGTATAAAAAATCTACTTCAGGAAATAAATTTATAAAAGGCAGAAAGAAAATTAAATATGATGACATACTCCTACTAATTATCATATGATAAAGGACATAAAAAGACAAAATAAAAATCGAGATAGAAAGGGAATCTAGAATACATAAAGAACTCAGGAAATCAGTAGAAGAGAGTCATACAAGAAAACAGCAACTCCAGACTTTGTGCAGAACAAAACCTTACTTGAAAATTTCAGCAAGGAACAGCTCAAATATACAACAGCAAGACAGGTGATAAATATACTATAATCCGGTCATCCATGTTATGTACAAGTGAAGGTGAATTTTGAGTTACAATTATGCACAACATAGGGGAATCTTAATGACTAAATGCTGACCAAAATAATGAGACAAATACAGAATGATATTAAGGTTTTACCTAGTCACACATCTGTAAGTGGTAATTACAAATTTTCACTTCTAAAATTAGACAAACAAAGACAAATTTTAGGATGTTGGTCATTAAGCCAAGTATGATGTTGCACTTGGGGGCTTGGGTAGAATGAATGTCACGAGTTCAAGACCTGGCTGGGTTACAGAGTTCTACAGCAGCTTGGGCTACAGAATAAGAATATAACCCCACCAAAAATATACAAATAAAAAATATTAAAAATGTCTTTCTATATTCATATACTGTCCTGTTCATATGAATATGTCCAAATAAGAAATTAGGAATTCCTAATATTTGTGCTTATTTTAAAAAATATATTGTTTTCTGGTAACAATATCATAATTAGAATTTTTTTAGTTTTAAAATAGCTAAAAACTGAGCTAAGTGTTTTAAAAATACCTCCTGATAAAAAGTAACCTAGTGGGGCTGGAAAGATGGCTCGGAGGTTAAGAGCACTGTCTGCTCATCCAGAGGTCATGAGTTCAATTCCCAGCAACCACATGGTGGCTCACAACCATCTGTAATGAGATCTGGTGCCTTTTTCTGGCCTGCATGTGTACACCCAGGTGCAACACTGTATACATAATAAATAAATCTTTTTTTAAAAAAAAGTAACCTAGCAATCAAGGAAGTGGGAATATTATTTAAAACCTACAATGTAGCTAAAGTGGCTATCAGTAGACAACTGCTAGCTCTCAAGGTATTGTCACAGAAAGATGAAAACTAAGTGGTAATGCTGTCTTAAAATATTACACTTGTCAATGTAACCCATTAGCATTATATATTTCCCTTTATTTGATCATATTTTCATTTCTACCTAAATAAATCTTCTAAGACCTACTCTAAAACTGGTTTGATCTGATGCTGGTATTGTTATTTAGAATTTTTGCATTAATTTCTGTAAGACAATTGAACTGTAATTCGGCTATAATTTTTGAACATTCTTTATCAAAATGGAGTATTACATGAAATTAAAGATTCCAATACTTTCCACAACCTCAAATAATTTAAATTTTAAAAATGACTCATTTCCTATAATTAACTTACCATGTTTCTTTCTCACTTTCTATGGCCACTCTACCTGTATCGCTGATATTTTGTATTAATGTTTATAGTTCATAGTGAACTAAAGCAATGAGATTTTATAAATAATGCTGATCCTTCCAAACTGTCAACTTTGAAATTCGGTTGTTACTATTTTCTTTGCCTTTTTTTTGGGGGGGGGGGGGTTGGTTTGGTTTCATGTTTAAATAATGGTTTCTTACTATGGCCTGCATCATGCTTATTTTACCTAAGACATTTTCAGTTTTATCACTTCCTACATGCATTTCATCCTAGGTGCTCTCTGTGATCACAGTGTGGAAATTCCATTGCAGAACCTTCTGACTCCTGCACAGGTCAAGCAGCCTTGGAGTCTATGCACTCCCCCCACTGCCTCGCCCTTCTGTAGAAATCTGCCCTTTCCTATTTAGATGCTCATCTCATGCATTTTAGAATGGAGAATTTTCTCATACTGTCCTCAAAGGTGTCATTGTCCTTTCAGTCAAGACCACAAATGGGTAAACCCTTTCAAGTCACACACTGATTCTTAGGGTTCTCAGACTGCTATTTTAGTACATTAGTATTTAACTATACACATCTGCTCTAATTCTTCCCTTTGTAATTCTCAGAACTCACAAGTTGGATTTCAATAGCCTCCAAATTCAACCATCTTTATTCAACATTTTCATGTTTTATCTTTGTTCTCTGAGAGCTTTGATGTACTTCTTGGCCTTCTAGTTCATTGATTCATATTTCAACAAGGACAGTGTTCTTTGACTCATCCGTTGATTTATTCAACTAAGATGTTTCCTAATACCTAAAAGTCATTATTTGTCTTTCTTTTTGGTGGTCCCCCAACTTTTTTTCCAAACTCCAGTTTCATTTACTTTTGCCAACAGGAAGCAGTAACTTGAGGAGTGCAGTATGACTTTCCCACATGACCTCCCTCTTGCCCTGGTTACCAGGTCCTGCAATCTGATAGCTTCTGTTGCTGTCCCTGGCTTTTACACTGTGTGCTGGAGCACCCTAACAGGCAGAAATACTGCAAGGGTGAAAAGCAGATGTTCTATCAGTTCCTGCCAAGACACACAGAGGACAATGTCTGCCCTCCGTCTCTGCTTGTTCAGCCTTGGAGAGAGAAAAGGTGCTGCTGAGCTACTCTCATGTGCAGGTTTGGATATTTCACATGCATGGAAACTGACCACAGAGGTCCAGAGACTTCTGGAGTCCAAATGTTCCTTCCACTATCTGCTGCTTTCTGATATGTACTCTGAGCTTTTCTCTTAATTGCTTGCCCAACTGAAGGAGGAAATTTTTCAGAATAATGTTCCCTGCCCAAAGTGCCAGAACCATTGTTCCCATATCTCAACAGTCATTTCATTCACAAAAAGAAGCATCTCATAATTGGAAATAAATAAAAAGGCCTCATTTGGGTCACCTTGTTTTTAAAATTCTCACATGAACAGAAGCCTGGGAGTAGGATGGGGGTCTAGAGATCTGAAGCATGTTTGAATATTGATGTACATATTCCCTCAAATCAGCAGCGTTTTCAGTAAGCTGAATACAGTATATAAAAACAATGATGTGTTTTCCATATGTTCTCAAAAACAGATCTTAAAATATACTACAGCTACTAATCATCCTATGTAAACATTAATGGAACACCACTCTTAGTTGTTCCAAGACACAATTATCTTTTGTTTTAACACAACTTCAAACCAACTTTCTGCGATTTCAGTTAGAACAAAAGCAAATTAGAACTTTGGGCAACCAGATAAATTTCTCAAATATACCAGCAAGTCACGCATATGCTAAAGGCACACCAGGCACTATACAGAAGTTCAAACATTCTCCAACATGGCTTACACAGCACAGCCTTTCATCAATATTGGTTTTGATTAACTGTATTTTTGCTCTCTGAATATCACAAATAGTAAGGTGCTTACGTAGGCACAGTTTCTAAATAACTCAGACTACAACAAAAAATTAGTGAAGAACTTTTTTAATTATAGAGAAGTTTATGACCATTCCTCATTCAAGAACTTAAAAATTCATATAAAATGTCCAAAAATCTCAATTGCGATCTCTAAAGTGCACAAAGTACTATGGCTTATTGTCCTGCTATCTAGATAGGAATCATGTAGGATATGAAATTTGGGTTCATCCTTGAATAGGTAGGTAATGTAATTCTGTGTACTCTATTCCACACAATATCCTGAATTGATCGAAGTAGATTTGCTTTACCATTGATAGTGGTATCTGATACAGCTGATATATTTCTTTTCTGAATCACAGTAAATAAAATTTTTATTGGAACTTCTGCCATGATGAAATTTCATTAAGTAGCTAAAAAGAGGGCCCATAAGCATGTGTAGGGATGTCTAGCACAGGTAAAGTTATAATAGGTAATGCCAACTTTCACGATGTTAAATTTGAACAAGAATTAGTTGAGAAGAAAATGGATAGCTACCAAGAAGGCTTTCATCACGTAGATGTAAAATATCATGACCAACCATGAGTCCATTCTGTGTGACAAGTACCACACCAGCATGAAGGCTATCAAGATAAAAAAGCGCCACATCTACCTACCCCTAACAGTGTCACATGGTTCTAAATGTTACCTTTCTCAAATGCTGAACCCCAAATAATTGAAGTTAGTGGGAGTCACACTATACCTGAAACACCAAAATTAACCAGAGCTGTCCATTTTTGGACAGCAAAACTCAGTAAGATGGGGGGGGGCTCACAAATACAAAAAATTAATCACCATTTATGTAGAAGGAGGAATGGTCACAACCTGAAATATAGACTATCAGAATGAGAAGGGCCTAGAATCCTGTTCATTTTTATACTTATTTTTACTCAAAAGACCTACCTTCCCAACACAGTAATGCTTTGCTCTAAAACCCTTTCCAGAGCAAGAATTTTATTAGGAGCCCAAGCTTTCAAAGATGCTTCTCTGAGAGTATGCTCTATTAAGAACGGTAAAATACAAATACCATAGCCATTAAGAAAACCAGGTACCACAAGCTGTCAAAAGAACAAACACAAGAGTGCCATTCACAATGAACCTGAAGGGAAAAGCTGCCATGCATGAATTGAATGTTAATAATTTTTTGAACCACACAGTGTCTTTTCAGTGATATAACTATTTGAACCATGCAAAATTATTACTGAGCTTTATTTCATTATGTGCTAAAATCAGAGTATGAATAAACATCTGAAACACTGTCACAAGGAAAAGTAAAATTGCAGAAGTGAGGGTTCATCAATTCATTACCCCCTCAGTACTCAGACTATCGAACTTAGCATGTGTCCACGTAGCAGAATAAAGCACAGTATCTCTGAAAAGCATGTGGCACAGACACAGGGCATATGAGTGGTTGGGCTAGCTCACTATTTGAATAGTAATTAACTTAAAATGTTACTATTGCCAAGCATGAGAGCACAGGCCTTAATCCCAACACTCAGGAGCCAGAGGCGGACAATACTCTGAGTTGAAGGACAACTTGATCTACATAGCAAGTTTTAAGCCAGTCAGTGGCTACATACATATATTTTATATATTAAAACATGTAAACACTTTACTCTTTATTCACAGGCACCGACTACTCAAAGTAATACAAATTCATGTACAATGATATTATCTGAGCTAGTAATTTGAAATGTATTTAGCATATATATTATACTATCAAACAAAACTGATCCTCCCTTTGGCTAATGGCATCAAGAAAAAATTAAGGTTTCATACAAAACTTCTAGACCATATCCCATGATACATTTAAAACTCTGTGAATATAAGATGAAAGATATCAAAAGCTAAATTTCATAATGAACTAACTCAACTTAATATATCAAGTTCTTTCACCTCTCACATCCATCAAAACCTTATGGAAGCTAACAAGTATTTTGAAAAATGGATTCTAAACAGGCTTCTACAAATTCCTCCAGAAACAGTTCAAAATTGGGTGACAAAGAGTAGACACTCAGTAAGTGGTTTACCAGACAGCTTATGGCAGTAACTTTCTCTACAATGCAATTAAACTTATTGCCTAACTGCAGGCTAGCATTATCATGATTTCAAAAAAGAAAAAAATGTCTTTGTAGTCCGTGCATTGCAAGCTCGTAGTGGCCCACGACAGTGCTAGGCAGTGATTTCTGAAGCAACTTTAAGGATAAAGGTACACAAAGACGCTGAGACTCGGTAGGACCTGCTGGCTTAAATGTGTATTTCTGCCCTGCCTTGGCTCTCTCTGTTTATTCCTAGTTTCCGAGGTGGCTCTTTATGTATAGTAAAGTAGGGGTATAAAGCCCAAATCACCTTTCCTCCTTGAAGATATATATTCCTTAAAGATAATATATATTGATCTACACATATACTGTATGAATTAGAAAATGACTGTTAGATAACTCACTCTATTATTACCAGGTTTCTTCAATTAAACAACTTTATACTAGATACAAGCAATCAACCATAAATCCTATTACTGTAGCTTCCTGAACCAGGGTGAGTGGGTGGAAAAAATGTATGCAAACTAATAAATCTATTCTTTCTAATGATAAAAGATAACAAGTTGTTAATTCTGTGTCTACATTTAGAGTTGATACGTCTGAAAGCCCTATCACTAAATTGAGACATATCACTGATGAGAAGACACGCCCAAGTTCAAACAACTAGTCCACAGCAGTCTCTACTAATTCTACATCCAGATTGTTGATCATACACGATAAAGTAAAAGAATTAAGTTTAATATAGAAGGGATTGAAAGGTATATAATAGCATGTGTTTTAAAAACCCTCTTCTGAATTTAATGTCTTTTACTTAATTATCTAACATTAGGAAAATAAGTTTAAAAGACCAAAACTGACTAAAAGTAATGAATACATATTCACTTTTCCTTACATAGAAGCCGCAGAAAAGGACATGTCTAATGTTTAAAGAAAGCCAGAGGTGTATTGCACATGAGGAAGAGAGGGTTGGGAAAGAAAGAAAGTAAAGGAGAGGGAAAGGGAGAGAGAGGGAGATGGGAAGAAGGAGTAAAGAAAAGAGGTACCATAAGGAAATGGAGGGAGGGAGGGAGGGATGGATATAAAGGTAACAGTTGGTTTTGTTTCTTTTGTTTTGTCAAGCATTAGAAGTTCTTAGGGCTCCTTTTGCAATGTTAATCTGTATTCCAAAAGGTACAGAGAAAATTAATTTCTGATCATTTATAAAAAGCCCTTGAGTTGAAATAAATAAATCTCAAGGAACTTATCAATAACAGAAAGATAATGAGTACCAAGAACTTCAAAACTAAAAATCTCAATCTTTTTTGTCTTTTGCTAAATCAGAATTTTTTTCTTTGAAAATAAAAGTCAAAAACAACTGAAGAGATTAAGTCAGTATACTCAACTCTACACTGTGTGTATATTTTTCCTGACGTACATATTCATGAGCTGACAATAAAGACAAGCTGGCTGCTTTGTTTGACTATAGTTCTGTTTACTTCATACTGTCAAGAATGGATTTTGACACTCAGTATTAATATTGCTATTTTTATTGATATAATTAGCACTGCTATAAATAATTCCTTGGCCTGCCATATCTCAGTATATTATTATAATCAGCAATATTAAGACATCGCTCCCTTGCATGATATATTGGAAATAGACTGCTGACCCAAAGAACCAAGGTGACCTCAAAATGTAGGAATTACTGTAAAAGGAAATAATAATGTTGCCCTGTCAATAGAGACTGTTTTGTGTATGACTTCACTAAACAAACTAGTTTATATTTGTTTGAAACTCAAGTTTCTCACCAATCTGCTGTTTCAATTTCACATCACACCATATTGTACCTAAAACAGGCAATCTGGATTCCTAGTGCTACTTTTTTTTTTCCTTCCAAAGAGCTCAGGAATGGGCTAAAATATAAAGCTTGAATCTATAAAGCTAAATAAATAAATAAATAAAACACCCAAAATTGAGATTGGGTGGGTGAGAATAAGCATGTTTGAAACCATTTGAATAATTGCTAGTGGGTGGCCAACCCACTTGTGAGTTTTTGATCATTACGTGAAAGCAAAATCAAAACATATTTTTATCTTGCCTTTAGAGCTCATCAGCTGTGACAATAACCTTATCTGGCCTTGAGTGGTTTGTTCATAAAACAAAATGGGGTGACTGACCCAGTACATATTCAACACAGAGTATGAAGGCCAAAACAAAGTGACAATACAATTCAAAACAAGTTTGTAGAGATTTTTCCACTGTATATTAAAACCTTTCTTTGTCTCTATTGCTTGACAGATGGTTAGCCCTCACGCAGCCTAGTATCTCTGGCAAAGAAATGACTACGTCTAGCCAATAACACCCCAAATTTTGACTTTAAATGCACTGTACACACGCTTAGACATACCTTACAAGTAAGAAATCTAATACAATTAGTCATGTTTCATTTATTTCCATAAAAACTTGACACATGTCAAGATTTTATCTTTTGCACTGAGGCCATCTCACTTTGACAATCAAATATCTTATGCGGACTGTAGCCGTGAGCTCCATTTCAGTTTTCATTCATCTAACTCACTGCTTGGGAATCGTGCTTTTAAAACTTCCAAAATAACATCTTAGCCCAAAGTATTATAAAATTTACAAAGATTTAATTAGCTTGTGTTTCTATGTTGCTCACAAGAAAGTTCTGGTAACTAACAAATTGTGTCAAACAAAATCACTTAGTAACACTGAAAACATTCCATGTCAAGGACCACAAGGCAAGACTGGGTTTAATCTAGCACTTAAAGATGTCTTTACCTTAAATTGTTCATCTGTAAATACATACTAATGAACATACATTGATCAACCACTCTTACTAGAAATAGGAAAACTTAGCTTTAAACATTGTTCTAACTGTTCTTCTACAAGAAAAATCAGTTGAAGCTATTCTAGTAGATTAAAAGTCTCTTTTTTTCCCTCTTCTGATTTGAGCCTTCCTATGCAGGGGTCTCTGTATATGAACCACAAGGTACTCCAAATGCAGTATATCCCTTTTTTGGAAAAGGTTGATTATTTTATATATTAACTTATACAGTTAAGGTAAGCCTAAAAAGCCAAACCCTCAACAGCAGAGAAGGAGTGGGCTCTGTATAATAAAAATTATCTCATGTAAGGAGTAAATTTATATATCGAAAAAAAAAAAAAAAAAAAAAGACTCATAACTGACCACAAAAAATAATGAAAATCACAACTTGTCATTTGGTGGCTATCAACCAACTTCTAGAAAAGTCTCGCTACCTGAAGTCACACACTTAAAATTCAATCACATATGCATTGAACCAGACACCAAGTTTCCTTCTGTTAAAACCTAGGGTTTTTCTTTACTTATAGACAAAATGGCTAAAATAAAGCTAAAATTTTTTCCTATAGTATTCTTGCATCATAAAGGTTTATTAAACCAGAAAAGTGTCAATCAAGTGATTTTAGAGCTTGAAAAGAATGGGCTAAAAACAAAGCTTGCTTATTTATTTATTTATTTATTTTCCAGGCGTCTCTCTACCTCTTTAATGTCACTTGTATGTTAGTTACAATTTTCAACTTTCTAAAACTAAAACTGGGAAAATTTGAGATACTTGATTTTTTCAGATATATTCCTAAAGTAAATCCTAAGCAAAAACTTAATATGTATGTTAGTGACCTAGTGGGTTTTTTTTTTATCATTTTTGCTAATAAGACCATGCTACATAGAAATTTTACAGTTAATGTGAATACACCAGATTTTACTACAAAACATTTTATTCCAAACATATGATAAAAAATAAGAATTTAAAGCCCCTATGTGTCGAAGATTTTTCTGAAATTTTACAAAAACATTTCACAAAACCAAAGCATACAAATAATATAAATAAACTGAGTTTTTTCAGATTGTTTGGCAATCATAAATATAACCTTCAAATTTGGTAACTTCTTTAAAACTCGAGTTTGTTAAACAAGAAAGCTGCTAGATTTTTTTTAATTTCATTTTTTAAAAGAAATCTCTTAGTAATGTGGAGTAGACAAAGTATACTGCCAAATGAGGCAACCTCCACAGAAACCAACAATTCCCCTTTGCTTCACTGTGTCATCCCAAGTATCCACACTTGATCTTAGCCAAAAGGCCAAGAAGTGATCATCTCAAGTATCCAGAACTGCCTTCCACAAGCTCATGATATTACTATCCATATAAGCAACCCATGATCAGTTCAGAAAATAAAACTTCCCGTCCATATCTGAAATAATTTAATATCCATTTACGTTGTAAATCATTTACAAAAACTTGGTTGTAGCTTTTATTGCTCTTTTAAATGACCTAGTTATTCAGTCTAGGCTTTTATCTTGGAAGTCCAATTTGTCTGGAAAGTCTTCTGAAAATCTGCACAAATGACACAAAAATAATTCACTTGAAAAGGCGTCGATGGGGTTGGGGATTTAGCTCAGGGGGTGGGGATTCAGCTCAGTGGTAGAGCGCTTGCCCTGGGTTAGGTCCCCACTTCCGAGAAAAAAAAAAAAAGAAAAAGAAAAAGAAAAGGCGTTGATCTTCTATCTTCTTCCTTTATCAAGGAGTCAAATTCTTATATGCAAACAGGAGTAAGCTATGTGTCCCAAAGCTTTCCCACCTAACTAGAAAAGGACACCACATCTAACAGATCTAAACACTCACCCCCATCATTGCCCTCAGGCAAAAACACTCCTTGGCTCCATCACTGCATTAACTCGTGTGGTCCTCCATCACCTAGTCAATAAACTCAGGATCCAGATCTGTTTTCTTGCTATAGTGATAGCCCCAAAATGCTGGCCTACCTAGATAGATAAATATAAAGAGAGCTTCCATGAAATGGATAAGATGTAATAATGTTTAAGCTTCTTATCTAACCTATTAACATTAGAAGGTCGACAGGAGAGGGTGTTATTACTTTGGAGCCTGGTGGGCAACATACCTGTCACTTGATCTTCACACCTGAAATGCTTGAACTTCACTAAGACCTGAATCAAAGCCCGAAATGCCTGACTGACTCACTGTGCAACTCAGAGACTTCCAGAAAACTCCACTTTCTTCTCCTCACATGTTTATTTCAGCACCCTTTGTCCTCAAACTCAAAGCTCTGCAAATGGAGTTCAGAGGAAATCTGGAGTCCAATCTTGGGCTTTTACATTTGAGACTGAACAGAACCATCTTGGTTCTTCAACAATCTAAAACCAAGTTTCTTGGGAGGATTCAACAGATGATCAGGTGGAATTCCACGACTCCTGTGTATGCGCTCTGATGAGTTATTAGGATTCTACTGAGTAAGGGTCCGAGAATAAGTGGCTTGTTTCTTGCTTTGTTTTATCTACTTTTCCTAGAAGTAAAGTCAAACCTAATCGTAAAGCAAAAATACAAAATGTAGTCAGATCTTGACATACTTATTTGTGGAAAGGAGCAGAGGGTCTATTCCCACAATAGAGAAAAGGTTCTTAAGACAAGAAGCTAAACCAGGAATACAAGCAAATCCTGTGAGAATTTTAAGTAGCCATTGATTCCTTGAATTGAGAGCTCGAACTATTTTCCACAAATTGGTATTTGGATGTTTTAAGTTTTTCAATGGCAACAAGTTGCAGCAGAAACTTGGAACACTGTTCACTTGAAATCACTGTATACTCTAAAAAATTTTATCAGCAGAAAATACCAAAGTAAGAAAATTCCACAGTGTGTGCGTGTGTGTGTGTGTGTGTGTGTGTGTGTGTGTGTGTGTGTGTGTGTGTGTGTGTAAAACAGTAAAGGCAAATTTCACTGACTACAAAGGTAACATGTTCAACTTAAATCTTGGCCAACGATTCTGAGGACTGTACTCAGCCACAGGCTTCCAAATGTCCTTCCCATGCCATTCAGATTTCTGCTGGAGAACTGTCTTGCTTCTTCAGACCTCATTTGACCCCGTTCAGAGTAAGAGATCATCGGATTACCGAGCTAGGTAGTGTAGCTGTACGCCATATTGTGTTTTTCGCTAATGTTTATAGTCTGTGTGTGTGCCTAGCATATGCTTGTGCAAGTGTGTTTATCAATACAACTTTTACGAAATCCCTGCCTCCTGCCTCTTCTGCATCCTTAGGAAGGGGAGGGGCTGAAGGGGACCCTGAGAGCCACACACAGAGAAACGCATTAAAACAATTAAGAGGACCAGGTTTGAACTTCAAAACCATCCTTCAATATTTGGGGATTGGGTGGGTTTTGTTATTTTGTTTTGTTTTGTTTTATGTTTCAAGGTACAAAAGAGCGTTAACATTTTAATGTCTCGGAAGTGGCTCAAAGGCTAAAGAGAGAAGGACAAGGTTCAGCCCTTGCCAAGCCCCCCAGTCTAAGGTTCGAGCAAGGCAGGCGGGGCTACGCGTCCCAGCCGAGTTCTCCGAAGCCAGTCCTCCGCGCGGGAGGAAAGCGAATGGGAGGGCTGAGGGAGGGAGGGGAGAGGGGCGGGAGCCGACGCCGCCAACAGCTCCGGAGCCCCGGCCGGTGCCCCTCAGCTCCTCTTCTGGGAAGCCGCGAATCCAGGAGCGGGGAGGAGAGACAAGACGCGGTGGCAGCAACCGGACGCCCCGCCCGGGCTAGCCGCGGACCCTCCCCGCAGGGTCGCGCGAGGCCACCGGGCAGGCGCGAGGAGGGGCGGCGGGAGGCGCGGGGGCGGGGCAGAAGCCCCGGGCTGCGGCTCAGAACTCGCGCCGCGGCCCCACCCCGCCCCTCCTCGGCGGCCCTGCCACCCCGACTCCCGGCGACTCGCAGACGCCCGGCCGCGCTCCGCACGCACACACCCCCCTCCCGCCCGCCCCCAACAAATTAGAGTTTTTGGCGTTACCTCCTCGCGCTCTTTAATCTTCTTTCTCAACTCCTAAACTTCCCCCGCCCCTACTTTTCGGCAAAAGGCCCACATTGGGCGCTTGAAGCCGCGAACCTCTAACTTAGGCTACTATTGGGCGGATCGCATGCCACTCGGTGTTTCAGCTGACCAATAACGATTGGACAGCCCTCGTGAGGTTGCCGCCCATAAACAAAATGCACTCTTCCTCCTCCCCTCTGCCGCCCCGCCCCTAACTGCCCCTTCCCTCATCTCTGTCATCTTTGATTGGCCTTAGAGACACCCAATCCGCTATCTCAAGCGTCGATTGGTGACCGGAAACGTCACTCAGAACATGTTTAACAATCTATTGGTCAACTGTTTCAACACTTGCCGCCCACCAGCGCCCTGTGTAGAGAGGCCAGACGTCTCTCGTTGTTCAGTGATCCAAGAGCTAGGAAACTATTGGTCGACAGAGGCCGTCAGACCGGACCGTAGTGATTGGTGATTGGTCAGGATAGGCACGATCAAGTTTGGTTGTTTACTCCTCCACTTCCCCACCCTCCTTTTCATCCACGTCCCCGCCCCCTCCCGACTGCTTTTACTTTCTACGCATTTCTATTTCCTCCTTTATTTATTTATTTGTGATAAACTTAAATGACCCGAGGATAGAGGCGGGACTCCAAGAGGGGCTAGAGGATGACGGGCGGCGGCCTGGGGCCAATTGTCGCGGGGACTGCGGGGTGAGGGGCAGCGGCGGCGGCCAGTGAGAAGCAGGTGTCTGCCGCGCACCGCCTATGGAGCCGGGATGCCCCAGCGGAGGCGGCGGTTACCCGCTGTCTGGCTCGCCGGGAGGGGGAGGGTAGAGAGAGGGTTCAGTGCAGGGAGGAGGGGTGTCGCGGTCACGGGCAGTGGCCGTCCAAGCGAGCAGGATCCTGGTGGTGGGAGGGACCGCTGGGCGGGAGGCGACCTGCGGCCCAGGGAGACAGAGAGGCGGGAGCAGTGTTAGGACTCCCAGGGAATGTGTTCCTACAGAAAAATACCGTGTAAAACCGTCTGCAGAGAGCCGCCCTTAATATCAATGAGGATTTATTATCCTACCGGAAAAAGCAGATTATGTTTCTTATTACTAAACGCCTGAAGTACTGACGACCCAACTGGAGCCCACAAAATTCAATATCCTGGGAGCTAGAAGGAATAAAGCAACATGGAAAATTAAATGCAGTTCAGATGCTTCAATAAAACCTTCATCTTCATCCATTTGTCACTCAGCATAGTACTCCCCAGAGCCAAATTCTAACAAATACTGGTCAGGCAAGGGCGGGGTAGCAGAGGAAGGGGGTGAGGCCGGAGGCCAGCAGGAAGCCTAGGATAGATTCCTGAAAAGAATTCCTTAAAAGGACTAAGAAGGAAAAAAGAGTGGCTTTTCACTCTACAAAGAAAAAGAATTCCTGACAAAATAAGAGCTAATACTTTTTAAGGAGCTTAATTTGTCACGAAAGGGATTTGTCAGAAACACCAAGCATACAAAGAAACCGTATTAGTAATATTAGTTATTAATACAGAAAATAATCTTATAGATTGTAGACTTGAAAAATAGCTTCTGGTAGGCTCGAAGTAAGTTTAAGTATGGATTTAACTTGCCTAAGCTTCCTTGACACGTACTGAATATTTTGAACACCAAATGTTTGCTTTGACTAGAAGTCTGGCAGACCATGGGCAAAACAAAATTAGCCCCGATTAAAAAAAAAGTACAAGGCCTTGCCTTCATGAATACATTAGGGTCCGTTGCTTAAAATATAAGAAAAGTGAAGGATGCTCACTGTAAAAAGTGCTACTGAGGAAATTTAAATCCGTGCATAAACCCTAAGTAAAAGTTTTAGAGAAAATAGTCCATGCAGAAAAATCAGCTGCACCTGAGAAAATTAAGTAACGTTTAACAGAAGTGTGCAAGTATTAACCCCCTAACTTTAAGAAGAAATGACTATGTCAAATACTTATTATTTCTCGTAAATTTTTAAAGATACTTTGCAGTGTTTTGTAAATGTGAGGGTTATGATGAATCATAAGCAACTGTAAAAGAACAGTGACAAGGTGAGGCCTCAGGTGTCACGACCTGTGTTTTTAAATATACAATTCTGTTGTTAAAGTGCTTTTGACTCTAAGGAGTATTCCAGTGTTCACGTTTGCATTGTATGGCTACCCTGTGCCTTTGCTTCTACCAGATGGAGACATCCCAAACAAGTATCAAGACCCCTGCTAATAGTGGGGCATGAGGTATTTTCTTCTTTAACATTCAACAGAACTGGAGAGTGACTTTTGGTGGGCTGGCATGGTGGTTCAGTGGGTGAAGGGGCTTCTGCCAAGACTGATGATCTGAATTTGATTCCCCATAGCCCACTTGGTCCATAGCCCCATAGCCAAGTTGTCCTCTGACCTCTAAACGTGCATCATGTACCTACACACACACACACACACACACACACACACACACACACACACACACACACGAGTAAATAAACATTTTTAAATTGTGTGTCAAAAAAGGTTAAGAAATTAAAAAAAAAAAAGCTGATCGAAAATAAAAAGACTAGCAGTTGCCTGGAAAGGTTTATAAAAATGTCTGTTAGTCATCTATTCACAGTCTGTTCACCTCTTTCCAGTACGCCGTTTGTTCCTTCATGCAACAAACATGACGTGTACATTCTTCACACTAATTGAAAACCTTTAATGGAGACAAATACCAAAGACTGGCATTAGCTTTTTTTTTCCCTCCAGAGTCCTCTGCTTCTTAGAAGAAATGACTGTGCTGTGCATGTATGTGTGCAGCATATACAACATGGGGGTATATAAAGCACCATCTTCCAAAGGAATTGGGAATAACCAGATACACTGAAATTATCATCATATTGAATTAAAAAATAGGTCACTTGCTGTTCTCAAGGGACTTAGATTCTAATAAACGCACTACATATACGAAGCCTATAATATATAAGGTCCTATATATCATAATTATATATAGTGTGTAGCAGAATTAATGGCACCACTAGGTGAAGTAGAAAAAGTCTCAATGATGTGACAAATAGAATATCAGAAAATATAAAATATTTACATCTGAGAGATAATTGAGAAAAATCTCAATGATCAGTAAAGTATTCAAAGGAAGCACAAAAGAAAGCAATAAAAGTCGACTGTAACAAAAGGCTTGGGAAGGTCTTGAATGCATAAACCCAGTTTTGCCTCAAATACTTTTATTGCCAACTTCATGTGGTATTTAGAAGATCCATTAGGGAACTTACCACCCTGTATATGATACACATCACTTAATATTTTTATCCTTTTGAGAACAGGCACTGCGTTTCTATAGATTAGCTCACTAATAACAAAAGCACATTAACAGCAATAAAAAAATATGAAAATAAAAATCTTCCTTTCCTAGTGGCATAAAATCGAACTAGACAGCAAAATTTGTCGGGACAATATGCAAAACATTAAGGTTAGATGAGTCATTCAAAGCAACTTAAGGAGGACACTTGTAAACACACATGCACCCCAGATGGGAAGCCAGTTCTTCTGCCCCTGGAAACATTATATAAAAATTGCTTGAACCACAAAACCCACAATGTGGTAGAAGTCTGAAGCCCTTTATAATATTTCTTACAGGCCCTTAGCCTGTTTTTCTCTGCACCCAGATTCTCTGTCCAATGCCTGCTCTTTGTTCTGCTCAAAGCTTTGTTGTAAACGGAAGAGTCATACCAAAACCATAAGCAGTTTCCAACAAAACTCCACATAATTAGGATCTAACCCACTTGACTCCAGAATGTCATCCCAGGAGAAGAGGAATAAAAGGTGTGTGTCTCTGTGTGTGTGTGTGTGTGTGTGTCTGTGTGTGTGTGTGTGTGTGTGTCTGTGTCTGTGTGTGTGTGTGTGTGTGTGTGTGTGTGTGTGTGTGTTATTGGTATGGTATACTGATTACATTTATTGGGGCTGGGGGAAAGCCCAGAAAAAGAGTCCTGCATAAATGACAATTTATTAAAATTGCAGATCGGCAACAGAGATCATGAGGGAGAGGACTGTTTGAGTGAATGGAATTAGATCAACCGGAACTGATCAATAAATAATACACAAAAATTAACTTTGGGTACTTTATGGATAGTGGGTGGGGAATATAATTGATAGTTCTAATTGAAATGCACAAGTGGATGTGGGGAGAGATCAGAATTCACTGGGAAAAGCAAAAACAGTGAATAGATTTCCAGCATAATCAAAGGCCCAGGAACCCACTGAGATCCACAGATCCACTTGGCCTAAAACGTGATTAATCTGTGTGATGTCAAGGTAACTAGTTTAGAAGCATGTAAGAGCTCCATAAGGCAAACCAGCAAGGACATGCCAAGAAAATGGAAGAGGAAGACCAGTGGCGTAGATGGTACCATCCCCCTCGCTAGGGTCCAAAGTACAATAAAACATAGGATAGGAGAGAGTTGTCAGAGAGCCTGTAATCTGTCCCTTTCTGTTTCATGGTCAGCCACGATTTAGATCACTCTTCTCATCCACCTCTTGCAACTGACTTGACATTTGTCCTGTGTCCATTGTCCTAAGTGATCAAGAATTCAAGCCTCTAAAACAGTGAGCCTAAATAAAATCTCCTGGAAGTTGCTCTGTTGGTCTTTGGTCACAGTTGGCACAAATGTAACCAGTGCAGTTGCTGTGGATCCATGAGCTCATGAACTCCACTCTTGTAATTTCTTGTCGTGATGGAGGTGTGTTTAATTAGATTCATACAAGTCAACAGTTATCTTAGTTGATGTTCACAGACCATTTTACTGTTTCATTATTATCTTGAGATATATTTTACAGTCTGGCTAGCCTTGAATTCGCTTTATATCCTTGACTAGACTCCTGCTGAGCCTGTGTTCTCTAGGGATGGGTTTGCAGACATGCATCACCTGTCTTGATAGACTTTTTTTTTAATTTTGCATATAGAGTTTGTATCTATATATCTAGGCAAACTAGTACTTATGATGTATTAGTCTTCTAGGTTTTGTTGAGATTTATATCATATGGGTTATTTTTTCCATATAATTCATTTGTGACTTGTCTCTATAGGTTTGTGTGATCCTTAATGTAATAACCCCAGCCATGTCCTTTTTACTGAGTGGCACATACGCTAGAATGTGGACAGACATTAAATATGGGCGTCTCCAGCTGATAGCAACAATCTTTTAGTCTACAACAGAGGATCTCGTCCCACTCTTATTAGCACAGTCTCAGATGCACTACAGAATATAGGATTCACATTTTTTAAAAAATTAACCTTAATTTTCTAGGAAAATTTTATAAATTAAGGACAGAATCGCTGCAGCTGCATTTCTATGGCTGACTGTCTGGATTATTTCCCAATGTAGAGAAATTGGCAGAATGTAGATGAATGAGATGGTGGGTAAAGTAAACAATATTTGTTTATCAATATGTTTTTAAGAAAACAGGTCAAAATTTGAAAGAAAAAAACTGGCTTCAGTTTGAAAAAATAGCTCAGTGAATCAAAGATTAATTACATATCTTCTGCACATGAAAATGTAATGGTTTCAGGTCAAGAATATTAGTCGGGAAGAAATGAGCTCCATCAGACCCATTCTTTCTCTTTCACATTAAATGCTGCAAGCCTGTTCTCTGAGAATATTTTGTTTTCTTCTCACTTATTGCTCAGAAGGAGCAGTGTACCATTGTGATTTGTTTGTCTTGAAGAACCTGACTTAACCTGATGGCAGAGGTCACTCACTCTGTGAACAATGCCCAAAATAGATTGTACCTCTTCTCACTTGGGAAAGTAAAGCATAAAGAAAACTTGAAAGATTAGCTTTCCTCTTCAAATGGTGCAGTTCAAACTTTCCAAACAAAACTTGATCTGTTCTCAATTCATTTACCAGAGAAGACTTGTTAAAACCCTCTTCAGTAACTGCAATGTTTAATATCTTAGTCTGAAGTTTAATATTTCCAGATCTGTGAAATGTGACTTTCTGAGTGATATTTCGAATAGCAAGTTATTTTAAAGTTTATGAACAAGATGCCTACCTGAGGTACAAGTTGTAAATGTGCAAATATATACTATCTGACTTTCCTTTCCCTGGGGCATTGAGAAATCATGCCTATCTTCTCTGATTATACACAAGGAACTAGGATTTTTGTTTGTCTTTTAAATTTACCATGTTCATAAAGTGTGTACTGTACACATAGTATTGCAAAATGCAATACTGTGATTGGAATAAAAAATATCACTGAACACACACGCATACACACACACACACACACACACTCACTAAATAAGAAAATAAATGTAAACAAGTAATTTGTTTTATAATTTTCATAAGAAAGCTTCCAGAGAGGAGATTTAAGAAAAAGTATCAGTAAGAAAAAAATGAAGCCTCATGGGTGCCAACCCAATATTAGAAGATTTAGCTGTTAGCCTGCAGCCTAACAAAACTCTTAATATTAATACATAAAGTCTTTCTCTGTCTTGATGGTGCTTTTAGAAAGAGGAAGCTGTAAGCCTCCTTTGGAACCTAGAGTCTGGAGCAACCTGTAATTACCTGGGAACAAACAGAAGGAGCATTAAGCACATGCTAAGGAGGCTGTAGAATTTAAGCCAATTTTTAACTTTACAGGAACACTTTGGTCAGTACTAGATATTAAAATGGGTAGTTGATTATTTGGACTAAGAAAATGGAGTTTTTCTGACCAGTAGTTATTTTTATATTCGATTCTGAAAGAACAGGGTGTTTGTTTCTTTTTCTTGTTCTGTTTTCAAATTTATTTTTCATGATAGGCCTTTCAATAAAAGAATACATGAATGACTTCTCAGGGTCCCAGTATCATACAACTTAGACACACTACTGAATTAGGAAGGACTGCATTTTGCAAGGGGATTAAACCTAAATGATAAGAGAGACTGCACTGATTTGCCCTAAGTCAAAGTGTCAAGTGATGGCACCAGGAATCAAAGGTTCTTGGTATCTTTTACAGTGGTTTAGTTTAATTTCACTTTGACATGTCAAAAATGGGGGAGGGGGAGCTTCAGGTATAAACTCTGCGGTCTTTGGCACAAATGCTATTAATGGCAAATACCAAGTTTATTGGTTTGTGCAACTGAAATCCAGATGTGATGGCAATTTGGATAAGGTTTGATCAAAATTCTGGGACATATTTAGCTACCCTCTGGGTGTCACTTGAAGCTGTTGTGAGGGTTCACATCCTTGTAGACACACATGACACCGGAGCAAGATGACAAACCTTTGGACAGTTGGACAGGAGTCCTATATTCCGTAAATACCAATGTCATCTATTACCTGTCATGAATCTGGTGTCTCAGAAAAAGAGTATCTGAATTCTGCTGACTGGTTTCTACTAAGTTGGAGAACCATTTGGAATGGGAGTTTTATTATAGCCACCCAAGCCCAGTGGTTCTGTATGATAGATAAAAGGTGAGACAGAAAAGGACAAAGTAGGGTTGGGGATTTAGCTCAGTTGTAGAGCGCTTGCCTAGCGCCCTGGGTTCGGTCCCCAGCTCCGGGGGGTGGGGGAAGAAAAAAAAAAGAAAAGGACAAAGTAAGGGCCCAAGGTCCCAAAATGATAAGTCGTGTGTTTATCGTTTTATCAAAAGGCCTGGGGCTAGAAGTAGGCACAGGAATAGTTCCTCTGATAAGGCTTTCTCAAACCTCAAGGTCTTCAAGGTTCCTTTGGACTCGGAGTGGATGTTGAAAAGATCTCTGTAGGCAGGAAGGTGTTTGGAAGGGAATCCAAACAATAGATGCTTTCTGCTAAGGTACTTGAGAGACAGACCCTTGAGGTTCGGTTCCACACTGCCAGAGTCAAGTACATTTTTCAACAAAACAAGTCACAAAATGTTTTGGTTTCCTGCACCAATGCATATAAAGTTATTTATTAAGCATTGTGTCTACAAAGCAATGTACACAAAGAAGACCCCTTTGCTGAAGTTCTAATGGCCGTCTGAGCTTTTACTGAGTCACAGTAAATTTGCTAGTGTACAGCTGGGGCTCAGTGTTGATGGGTACTCGTTGAGAACAACATTGATTTTTGGAGGGTTTTGCCTGTGGTATTTTCTTAAAATTAAACAGCAATGAAGGTTGTTTCATCAATTGGCCATTCCCTGAAAGATTTCTGAGTACCACAATGAAATTTGATAGCATTTTTGTCCCCAATCAAACTTCTTTTGAAAATTGAAGACAGTCTTTGCAAATCCTACAGCTACTTTGTCAGCTAAATTGATACAATGACATAAAGTGTCATTTCAACAACCATCACAGTATATTCACAAGGACATTCTACCTCAAAAAAAATATAATAACATTCTTTGCCTATCTGTAAATAGCTACTCAATATCTTAAAAGTTTCATGATAAAAATGTAGCAATTTAGTCAAATCTGCTTCTAATTCTATTTCTATCACATCTGCAATTAATTCTCCCACTGTAGACTTGGATCCTCAAATCATTCATAAAGACAAGCACCAACTTCTTCCAAATGCCTATCCTAGTTTCTGTTTTGACCCCTTCTTATCAATCATAAGTATCTCAATGGAATTTAGAGTGGTGAGTCTTTCTAAATGTGAAGCACTGGGGCAAATTCTAGTTTCTGTATGTGTGTGTGTAGTGTCTTCATATGTGTTCGTGTATGTGTGTGTGTGTGTGTGTGTGTGTGTGTGTGTGTGTGTGTGTAAGTGTGTATGGCTGATGTCAGCTCTTGCATAACCTACTATTTTTAGTTATGTTTTGTCTTACTTTGTTTTTTGAAATGGTGTCTGTCATTGAATCTGAATATCAACAATGTGGCAAGACAAAATGAATGAGAAGTCCCAGGAATCCTATTGCTGCAGGACTCCAGCACTGGGATGCTAAATTCACAAGGTCCATGTGGTGGTTTATGTGTGTGCTAGGGAATTTGAATTCAGGTTCTCGTACTTGTGAGCCAAGCACTTTTAGCTCAGCTAGCTCCTTAAACCCTTCAAGCTGTAGTCTTAAGAAATGTAATTTGGTGAGGAATGGGGACATAAGCCAGAAATCCCTGTACTTAGAAGGTAGAGGCAGGATGATTAACTTGAGTTCTGTATTAACCTAGACTACAAAATGAGGTTTTGTTGAAGAGAAATTGAAGGAAGGAAGGAAGGAAGGAAGGAAGGAAGGAAGGAAGGAAGGAAGGAAGGAGAAAAAGAAAGAAAGAAGGAAGGAAGGAAGGAAGGAAGGAAGGAATAATATAATTACAATTCAAAAGGATCCCTTCATCTGTGGGATGCAGATTAGATGTTTCGTTAGCAGAAATGAAGAAACAAAATACATCTCCATTAAAGCTCTTGGGTGACCAAAGTCTAATCTTCCTGAGCAGTAATACTATGGAAGAAATCTGCTTTTGTTTGTTTGTTTGTTTGTTTGTTTCCTGTGCAGTAGGTCTCACCAGTGGGCTTATAATATTTAGCAAACCATATTGTAAGCAGATGTGTTGCCATCCAGGCTCTGTTGTTCCGTTTATAGAACATGGGCAGAGTAGTCTTAGTATAATTCTTAAAAGGCCAGAGGCCTCTCAGCAACGGTGACCGAGCACTGGCTTCACTTGAACACCAGCAGCTGCATGAGCCCATACAAAGACCCAGCTCGGTCTGAAGCTTTGAACCTAGGCACTGGCTTCTCCTCGGGAGGAAAAGGTAGACTCAGGTGACACCCTCCTCTACGTGCTCTCCTGTTTACACTGAATCTACTGCAGCTTCCGCATCAGCACTGGCTGTCCTATCTTGCAGCAGCGAACCCTTACACTCAAGAACCCGACCTCCGCCATCTTCTAACTTTTCTCCCGCATTTTTCTTAACTCCCCACTTTCATGAAATCAGAGCTACTTAGGACTTCTCTGATTTGGCTTTGGCCTAAGGTAACTCTGTAAATGGATGATCTCTTCAGACAACTAAAACTTTCTCCACATTAGCAATGGCAATTACGTTATTTTTGCTTTCTTATCAACTGCGCGTGCTCTCTGAAGCAGAACCTCTAATTTCTTCCAGAAATGTTCTCTTCTCAGACATAGCTTGACTAATCATTTGGTGCCAGACAGCGACTCTTAGCTTTTGACATATTCCCTCAGATTCCTAATATTATTAATCCCTAAGGTTTTTTTTCACATGCACGCACACACGCACACACACACACACACACATACACACACACGCGCGTGTGCGTGTGTGCGTGTGTGCGTGTGTGCGTGTGTGCGTGTGTGTATGTGTGTATGTGTGTGTGTGTAATACTAGGCAAACCTCTAACCACTGAGTGTCCCCAACCCTCATTTGTAGTCTTCATTAAAAATTAGAAGTACATGATTCCTCCTTTCACTTGGGCACAGAGAGCCTTTAATTGGCCAAATTTCAATATTGCTATATCTCAGTAGATCGAAAGGGCCAAGAATATGCAAAGATGTAGAAATGGCAGGCTGATGGAAAAGCTCTTCAGAGCACACATATTTGTTAACCAAGTTCACCGTAATAGGACCCATTTGCTGGGCTTCCAGACAGTTTCTGCAACCACATCAGATATTATAACAGTAGTGAAAATATTTAGAATATTGCAACATTTATCAAAATATGACACAAATATAAGTCAGCATCTACTGCCCAAACTGCAGCATCACCAGACTTATTTGAGCTAAGGCTCTCACAAAATTCAATTTATTGGGTGGGGGGTGGGAGTGTTTTGTTTTGCTTTTAATCAGTATCTGCAAAGTGCATTAAAGTAAGATGATGTAAAACCTATAAAGGCTCTTAGATCAAATCTCTAATTGTCTTATTTTATGTCCTCAATGGAAATTAGCCTTGTCTACTGCTGTAGACAAACTGACTAAAATAATTACATTTTAGAATTTTTGAACTGTAAAAGCTGAATTTTTATTTGGAATATGAAAGAATTAACTAATATTGTCCAATGGGAAGTAATCTTTGAAAGTTGTAATAATATTGCTACGCAAAAGAAAATATCTGTTTTTCTGGAAATGAAGCGTGTAAGAAAAAAATGAGAGACTGGTTGAATAAAAAAGACTTTCCCAATCATCTGTTGTTGTGTAAAACTTAGATTTTAGAAGACTAGGTGCCCTGATGCCTAAGACATGGTCTTATGCAAATAGGAAAGCACACATAGCTGGTTTCTGGGGTTAAAAGGAATAATTAGGTCAATTTTAATTAGAAAATATTAATAATAATTTGATCATACATGCATTTTTTTAATCCCAACACTTAGAACGCAGAAGAAGTGGATCTCTGTGACTATGAGGCCAGCCTGGTATACAAGAGAACTCCAGAGCAATCAAGAATATAGCATAGAGAAAGCCTGTCTTGAAAAACCTCAAAAAACCAGACAAAAATCCCCCACTAAACAACGAAAATCGTTTCTGTGATTGTTTCTGCAGGATCTTTCCCGAGCAACTTTTTAAAGCTAAAGTTGACGCTTAAAATACTATAAAAGTTTGAGATTCAAGGATCTTCCAGGAAAGAATCAAAGATCAGAAATATAACAAGACTCTCTGCTCCCAGACCCCATGGGAGACAGACCTTACTGCCTGGTCAGGTGGGCACTCCTGAGGCTGCAGAGCGGAAAAGACCACCAACACTGCCCACCCCTGCCCACATCCCTGGCCCAAGAGGAAACTGTACAAGGCCTCTGGGTTCCTGTGGGGGAGGGCCCAGGAGCAGCAGGAGCCCTGCCTGAGACACCGCTGGAACCTGAAGGAAACAGACCGGATAAACAGTTCTCTGCACCCAAATCCCGTGGGAGGGAGAGCTAAACCTTCAGAGAGGCAGACACGCCTGGGAAACCAGAAGAGACTGCTCTCTGCACACATTACTGATTCCAGAGGAAAGCACCAGAATCCATCTGGAACCCTGGTGCACGGAGGCTCCGGGAAAGGGCGGCGCAGATCTTCCTGGTCGCTGCCGCCGCGGAGAGCCCGTGGGCAGCACCCCGCGAGCGAACTTGAGCCTCGGGACCACAGGTAAGACCAACTTTTCTGCTGCAAGTGACCTGCCTGGTGAACTCAAGGCACAAGTCCACAGGAACAGCTGAAGACCTGTAGAAAGGAAAAACTACACGCCCGAAAGCAGAACACTCTGTCCCCATAACTGACTGAAAGAGAGGAAAACAGGTCTACAGCACTCCTGACACACAGGCCTATAGGACAGTTTAGCCACTGTCAGAAATAGCAGAACAAAGTAACACTAGAGATAATTTGATGGTGAGAGGCAAGCGCAGGAACCCAAGCAACAGAAACCAAGACTACATGGCACCATCAGAGCCCAATTCTCCCATCAAAACAAACATGGAATATCCAAACACACCAGAAAAGCAAGATCTAGATTCAAAATCATATTTGACCATGATGCTGGAGAACTTCAAGAAAGACATGATGAACTCCCTTAGAGAACAAGTAGAAGCATGCAGAGAGGAATCGACAAAATGCCTGAAAGAATTCCAGGAAAACATAAATAAACAAGTAGAAGCCCATAGAGAGGAGACACAAAAACCCCTGAAAGAATTCCAGGAAAACACAATCAAACACTGGAAAGAATTAAAAATGGAAATAGAAGCAATCAAGAAAGAACACATGGAAACAACCCTGGATATAGAAAACCAAAAGAAGAGACAAGGAGCTGTAGATACAAGCTTTACCAACAGAATACAAGAGATGGAAGAGAGAATCTCAGGAGCAGAAGATTCCATAGAAATCATTGACTCAACTGTCAAAGATAATGTAAAGCGGAAAAAGCTACTGGTCCAAAACATACAGGAAATCCAGGACTCAATGAGAAGATCAAACCTAAGGATAATAGGTATAGAAGAGAGTGAAGACTCCCAGCTCAAAGGACCAGTACATATCTTCAACAAAATCATAGAAGAAAACTTCCCTAACCTAAAAAAATAGATACCCATAGGCATACAAGAAGCCTACAGAACTCCAAATAGATTGGACCAGAAAAGAAACACCTCCGTCACATAATAGTCAAAACACCAAACGCACAAAATAAAGAAAAGAATATTAAAAGCAGTAAGGGAAAAGGTCAAGTAACATATAAAGGCAGACCTATCAGAATCACACCAGACTTTTCGCCAGAAACTATGAAGGCCAGAAGATCCTGGACTGATGTCATACAGACCCTAAGAGAACACAAATGCCAGCCCAGGCTACTGTATCCTGCAAAACTCTCAATTAACATAGATGGAGAAACCAAGATATTCCATGACAAAACCAAATTTACACAATATCTTTCTACAAATCCAGCACTACAAAGGATAATAAATGGTAAAGCCCAACATAAGGAGGCAAGCTATACCCAAGAAGAGGCAAGAAACTAATCGTCTTGGCAACAAAACAAAGAGAAGAAAAGCACACAAACATAACACATCCAAATATGAATATAACAGGAAGCAATAATCACTATTCCTTAATATCTCTCAACATCAATGGCCTCAACTCCCCAATAAAAAGACATAGATTAACAAACTGGATACGCAACGAGGACCCTGCATTCTGCTGCCTACAGGAAACACACCTCAGAGACAAAGACAGACACTACCTCAGAGTGAAAGGCTGGAAAACAACTTTCCAAGCAAATGGTCGGAAGAAGCAAGCTGGAGTAGCCATTCTAATATCAAATAAAGTCAATTTTCAACTAAAAGTCATCAAAAAAGATAAGGAAGGACACTTTATATTTATCAAAGGAAAAATCCACCAAGATGAACTCTCAATCCTAAATATCTATGCCCCAAATACAAGGGCACCTACATACGTAAAAGAAACCTTACTAAAGCTCAAAACACACATTGCACCTCACACAATAATAGTAGGAGACTTCAACACCCCACTCTCATCAATGGACAGATCATGGAAACAGAAATTAAACAGAGACGTAGACAGACTAAGAGAAGTCATGAGCCAAATGGACTTAACGGATATTTATAGAACGTTCTACCCTAATGCAAAAGGATATACCTTCTTCTCAGCTCCTCATGGTACTTTCTGCAAAATTGACCATATAATTGGTCAAAAAACGGGCCTCAACAGGTACAGAAAGATAGAAATAATCCCATGCGTGCTATCGGACCACCACGGCCTAAAGCTGGTCTTCAATAACAATAAGGGAAGAATGCCCACATATCCGTGGAAATTGAACAATGCTCTACTCAATGATAACCTGGTCAAGGAAGAAATAAAGAAAAAGAAATTAAAAACTTTTAGAATTTAATGAAAATGAAGGTACAACATACCCAAACTTATGGGACACAATGAAAGCTGTGCTAAGAGGAAAACTCATAGCTCTGAGTGCCTGCAGAAAGAAACAGGAAAGAGCATATGTCAGCAGCTTGACAGCACACTAAAAGCTCTAGAACAAAAAGAAGCAAATACACCCAGGAGGAGTAGAAGGCAGGAAATAATCAAACTCAGAGCTGAAATCAACCAAGTAGAAACAAAAAGTACCATAGAAAGAATCAACAGAACCAAAAGTTGGTTCTTTGAGAAAATCAACAATGTAGATAAACCCTTAGCCAGACTAACGAGAGGACACAGAGAGTGTGTCCAAATTAACAAAATCAGAAATGAAAAGGGAGACATAACTACAGATTCAGAGGAAATTCAAAAAATCATCAGATCTTACTATAAAAGCCTATATTCAACAAAACTTGAAAATCTGCAGGAAATGGACAATTTCCTAGACAGATACCAGGTACCGAAGTTAAATCAGGAACAGATAAACCAGTTAAACAACCCCATAACTCCTAAGGAAATAGAAGCAGTCATTAAAGGTCTCCCAACCAAAAAGAGCCAAGGTCCAGACGGGTTTAGTGCAGAATTCTATCAGACCTTCATAGAAGACCTCATACCAATATTATCCAAACTATTCCACAAAATTGAAACAGATGGAGCACTACCGAACTCCTTCTATGAAGCCACAATTACTCTTATACCTAAACCACACAAAGACCCAACAAAGAAAGAGAACTTCAGACCAATTTCCCTTATGAACATCGACGCAAAAATACTCAACAAAATTCTGGCAAACCGAATCCAAGAGCACATCAAAACAATCATCCACCATGATCAAGTAGGCTTCATCCCAGGCATGCAGGGATGGTTTAATATCTGGAAAACCATCAACGTGATCCATTATATAAACAAACTGAAAGAACAAAACCACATGATCATTTCATTAGATGCTGAGAAAGCATTTGACAAAATTCAACACCCCTTCATGATAAAAGTCCTGGAAAGAATAGGAATTCAAGGCCCATACCTAAACATAGTAAAAGCCATATACAGCAAACCAGTGGCTAACATTAAACTAAATGGAGAGAAACTTGAAGCAATCCCACTAAAATCAGGGACTAGACAAGGCTGCCCACTCTCTCCCTACTTATTCAATATAGTTCTTGAAGTTCTAGCCAGAGCAATCAGACAACAAAAGGAGGTCAAGGGATACAGATCGGAAAAGAAGAAGTCAAAATATCACTATTTGCAGATGATATGATAGTATATTTAAGTGATCCCAAAAGTTCCACCAGAGAACTACTAAAGCTGATAAACAACTTCAGCAAAGTGGCTGGGTATAAAATTAACTCAAATAAATCAGTAGCCTTCCTCTGAAACAAGCCGAGAAAGAAATTAGGGAAACGACACCCTTCATAATAGACCCAAATAATATAAAGTACCTCGGTGTGACTTTAACCAAGCAAGTAAAAGATTTGTACTACAAGAACTTCAAGACTCTGAAGAAAGAAATTGAAGAAGATCTCAGAAGGTGGAAAGATCTCCCATGCTCATGGATTGGCAGGATTAATATAGTAAAAAATGGCCATTCTACCAAAAGCGATCTACAGATTCAATGCAATCCCCATCAAAATACCAATCCAATTCTTCAAAGAGTTAGACAGAACAATTTGCAAATTCATCTGGAATAACAAAAACCCAGGATAGCTAAAACTATCCTCAACAATAAAAGGACTTCAGGGGGAATCGCTATCCCTGAACTCAAGCAGTATTACAGAGCAATAGTGATAAAAACTGCATGGTATTGGTACAGAGACAGACAGATAGACCAATGGAATAGAATTGAAGACCCAGAAATGAACCCACACACCTATGGTCACTTGATTTTTGACAAAGGAGCCAAATCCATCCAATGGAAAAAAGATAGCATTTTCAGCAAATGGTGCTGGTTCAACTGGAGGTCAACATGTAGAAGAATGCAGATCGATCCATGCTTATCACCCTGTACAAAGCTTAAGTCCAAGTGGATCAAGGACCTCCACATCAAACCAGACACACTCAAACTAATAGAAGAAAAACTAGGGAAGCATCTGGAACACATGGGCACTGGAAAAAATTTCCTGAACAAAACACCAATGGCTTATGCTCTAAGATCAAGAATCAACAAATGGGATCTCATAAAACTACAAAGCTTCTGTAAGGCAAAAGGACACGGTGGTTAGGACAAAGCGGCAACCAACAGATTGGGAAAAGATCTTTACCAATCCTACAACAGATAGAGGCCTTATATCCAAAATATACAAAGAACTCAAAAAGTTAGACCGCGGGGAGACAAATAACCCTATTAAAAATGGGGTTCAGAGCTAAACAAAGAATTCACAGCTGAGGAATGCCGAATGGCTGAGAAACACCTAAAGAAATGTTCAACATCTTTAGTCATCAGGGAAATGCAAATCAAAACAACCCTGAGATTTCACCTCACACCAGTGAGAATGGCTAAGATCAAAACTCAGGTGACAGCAAATGCTGGCGAGGATCTGGAGAAAGAGGAACACTCCTCCATTGTTGGTGGGGTTGCAGACTAGTACAACCATTCTGGAAATCAGTCTGGAGGTTCCTCAGAAAATTGGACATTGAACTGCCTGAGGATCCAGCTATACCTCTCTTGGGCATATACCCAAAAGATGCCCCAACATATAAAAAAGACACGTGCTCCACTATGTTCATTGCAGCCTTATTTATAATAGCCAGAAGCTGGAAAGAACCCAGATGCCCTTCAACAGAGGAATGGATACAGAAAATGTGGTACATCTACACAATGGAATATTACTCAGCTATCAAAAACAACGAGTTTATGAAATTCGTAGGCAAATGGTTGGAACTGGAAAATATCATCCTGAGTGAGCTAACCCAATCACAGAAAGACACACATGGTATGCACTCACTGATAAGTGGCTATTAGCCCAAATGCTTGAATTACCCTAGATGCCTAGAACAAATGAAACTCAAGACGGATGATCAAAATGTGAATGCTTCACTCCTTCTTTAAAAGGAGAACAAGAATACCCTTGGCAGGAAGAGAGAGGCAAAGATTAAAACAGAGACTGAAGGAACACCCATTCAGAGCCTGCCCCACATGTGGCCCATACATATACAGCCACCCAATTAGACAAGATGGATGAAGCAAAGAAGTGCAGACCGACAGGAGCGGATGTAGATCGATCCTGAGAGACACAGCCAGAATACAGCAAATACAGAGGCGAATGCCAGCAGCAAACCACTGAACTGAGAACGGACCCCGTTGAAGGAATCAGAGAAAGAACTGGAAGAGCTTGCAGGGGCTTGAGACCCCATATGTACAACAATGCCAAGCAACCAGAGCTTCCAGGGACTAAGCCACTACCTAAAGACTATACATGGACTGACCCTGGACTCTGACCTCATAGGTAGCAATGAATATCCTAGTAAGAGCACCAGTGGAAGGGGAAGCCCTGGGTCCTGCCAAGACTGAACCCCCAGTGAACTAGACTGTTGGGGGAGGGGCGGCAATGCGGGGGGGTGGGGAGGGGAACACCCATAAGGAAGGGGGGGGAGGAAGGGATGTTTGCCCGGAAACCGGAAAGGGAATAACACTAAATGTACATAAGAAATACTCAAGTTAATAAAAAAAAAAAAAAAAAATATAACAAGAATATTGCCAGATAAGATACTTCCAAGGTAGCCTGCCTTTGCTGCATCTTTTCTACTAACAAATAACCGTTGAAAATGTGAAAACAGCCCAGAGTTTGGAAAAAACTTAAATATTGCAGGGTTATTCTGTACGCATATACATAATAATTCACTGACATGTTCTCATGGTGTAGGTGGGGTCGAAGGCTCATAGATGAACACCATCCTCTCCTCCTGCAGTTCTGACAGTGAATGTGGCTGATGCGTGGGGGTCTACGCAGCTAATGACATAGTCACTCAGTATTTTCTATGTCACCCAAATTTCTCACTACAATGGTGTATAGTCTGGTGGGTGGCTATTTCCTTCTTTTCTTTCTTTCTTTTTTTTTTTTTTAACACCTCCCGGTATGATTTTTATTGCTCAGGGAACTGAGGAGTACAAAGTTTTTCCAACAGACATTTGTTTCTATGAATACATAGCTGTTGCTTAAGGAAGTTACTGGCTGATTTTTCTCTCTCTCTCCAGTGAAAGTAAATCAAATGTGGAGAAGGAAATAACAGATAACCTGTTCTGTTCATTTTTAGTCTTAGAAGACATCTTGGAGGGCTTCTCACATATGAAAGAAAAATTCAGCTGTCACTTTTTCTCTTATAATAGATAGCAAATACATTTTGGTATAATTAAAAAATTGAATTTAGAAAGCACATTGGGACTGCTGTCAGTCCAATTTATTATGTTGTTTCTGAGGAGCTCAGTGTTGGAAGACTGAGCTAACTCCTTGGGGAGGATGCATAATATTCCTGCCCTTAACAAAGAAAAAGAGCCCATAATCTTACAAAACAAAAAGTCACGCGTGCCGTGTACCAGAGAACACAAGTATGCTTGTGATAAAGGCTGCTTTAGTAAGGTATTTTTATTTCCAATCAAATGCACTCAATGGGTGTTTTCATCTGAACTCACACAATGCGAAAGATGAGTTCTGGGATAAAGCTCTACCCCATGGCATGATAGCAACTCATTCTGGATTCAAGTAGCTAGAAGGACCCAGGACCAGGTTCTACAGTTAATGTGATGTAGCTACTCAGTGAGTCTATTTTTTATCTTTGTCTTTGAGTATCTCCTGCAGTTCAGATTTCTAAGAGAGACTCTGTTTAATTTAGCTAATTGTTCAAACCTCATTTAGGCTGAACTTCTCTCCTCCACCCAGACAATGGCCAATGGGTAGGAGGACTTATTAGCCTTGAGAGAAATAAGGCATAATCTGTGGTGAGAAATGCTACTTTCCTGGGCTGCTTCATTGAGTTGGTATGCGGTATGGAGCAGCGCGACCAGTGTGAGTATACCAGTGAGCACATAGCCAGTAAGGGCTTTGTAAAACCGAGTGTGATAAGTCCTCTTGACTATCAACTTAATGAGGGTTAAACCAACACGGAGACAATGAGTGACATCAGTGAGTGAGTTTCATTACTCAGTTCATTTAGGTGGGAAGACTTACTCTACATGAGAGCAACAATTCTCTAGGCATGAGTTTGGGAGTAGATAAAAATGACAAAGAGCTAAACTTCAATGTTCATTGCTTTTTACTTGCTGGCTGCCACTCTGAGTCCCTGTCTCCAAAATTTCCCTACCATAGAAGACTGTTCCCTCCGACTGTTTTGTCTTAATTTTACTTTCCTCTGCTGTCATAAGAAACATTGGCCAGAAGCAACATGGGGAAGGAAAAAGTTTCACTGAAGACCATCAGAGCAGAAACACACACACACACAAGTGGGATACAGGAAGAACACTCTACTAGCTAGCTCCATCTGCCTTGCTCAACTATCTTCCTCATAAACCCAGGCCTGCCTGCCTAGGAGTGGAACTGTCCACGGTGGGCTGAGTCATCACACATCAATCAGTAGATAAGAAAAAAATCTCACCGACATGGCCAGTCCTACTGAGGTAACTCCTCAGTTAAGGATCCCTCTTCCCCGGCACCCCTAGATTTATGTGTTAACGGCTGAAACTATGACACTAAGTATTTTGTCACATCAAAAAAAAAAAAAAAAAAAAAAACTAACAAAGCTGGAGAAAAATATACATATGTATATATGATATGTGTACACACATAAATAATAAAGTTATTTTAGAAGGAAAATGAATTAGTACACCAGGTAAGATCTTATGGCGGAGGGTATCTAGACTGAGCTGAGTGGTGAGTAATTCTAAGGAACACGTAAGGCAGCATTCTGACATAAGCGATGGCCGGAATAATAGCTAAAAAACAGCCTTTATTGTTCCTCCTAGTAAATGAGACAGATTTTTTAATGTAACTTAAAAAAAAAAAAACTTGACTAGAAGCCCAAAACCATGTATAAAAATTAATTATACTAATTAAAGGCTAATTTTCTGCTTGCGGTGGTAAAGCTAGAAGTAGGTTTTCTTTCTTCCACAGTACTAAGTGGGTCTTTATAGAAACACATGGTCTCAGAGTGGAGCTAAGCATGAGCTGATTATAGTGCCACTTCACACCCTAATGCAAATCAGAGGATGACCTGGAGCATCCCAATGACAAAAAAAAAAGGAATATTTGCCAAAGTAGGACCACAACTTACCCCAGAAGCAAATCAACTGCATCTAGAAGATGGGTTATATTTTAAAACAAGACCTCTCTCCCTGCAAATTACTGGCTGGCTGAGACAGAAAGAGGGATGCTTGGGAAGAGTGTACTGAACAAACAGAAAGAAAAAAAAAAGTATTAGTGATGCATTTCACGCCAATGAATTACCCAGTTTTTTCCCTATTTGGAGCTCAGTTTTGACTGTGCATCATTGAAATCTAAGCACCACCATAACCAGTTCAAAGTTCTTTAGGACTTAACATTGAAGAAAATGGGTAAAGAAAGCCAGATTATCCTTTTTCTTGGTTCTCTGGAAGGCCAATACTGTAGAAATGCAATCCAATGCACCACTTTTTTTTCTCCATCTTTATCAAATTGGGTATTTCTTATTTACCTTTCAAATGTTATTCCCTTTCCTGGTTTCCAGGCCAACATCCCCCTAACCCTTCCTCCTCCCCTTCTATATGGGTGTTCCCCTCCCCATCCTCCCCCCATTACCACCCTCCCCACAAGAATCCCGTTCACTGGGGGTTCAGTCTTGGCAGGACCCAGGGCTTCCCCTTCCACTGGTGCTCTTACTAGGATATTCATTGCTACCTATGAGGTCAGAGTCCAGGGTCAGTCCATGTATATAGTCTTTGGGTAGTGGCTTAGTCTCTGGAAGCTCTGGTTGGTTGGCATTGTTGTTCATATGGGGCACTTTTTTTTTTTAATTAACAAGATTCTGATCTCCCTTGTCATTTAAGAGAGACATGACTTTTAATGTAAGGGAAAGGACTTGTCGCCTGTATAGATTGCTCAGTCCTGCATTGTCATGAAAAGAACAAAGTGACATGGTTCCCTCCCCTGGAACAGAGCCAGCTGGATGTGGGCCTCCATGAGTGTTGACAGTTGCTGGGCATAAGGCTTGTTTATATGTAAAATATATGTATATTAACTTCATGTTCCTCTTTCGGGAGATATTCTCCCTGCCAAGGTTTTCGGGAAACGTTCTCCCTGCCAATATTAATGACTCCATGATAATTAGAGACAGTGTAAGTCTGGAAGATAAGGGTATGTCTAATGTCTAAGCAAAATGGTACAGGCTGAGACTTCAGGACCACAACCTTGAGGCTGTGGGAAAGAATTCTGAAAACATGAGTTCAAGAATATATAATTTCCCAATTATGCAAAATATAAGGATGCAATATAAATTGTATAAGGAGCCTCACAGACCAAAAAGAACAGAGGCAACTGCACTCTAAGTCAGCTTGTCAGAAAGATACTAAGGAAGGAGATAAAGAGATTTAGGGAGTGGTGATTTCAGAGTGGGATCCTACCCCAGATAAATTTATTGTTTGTGCTTACAAAGGCAGACAGATTCCCAAGTTGATGGTTGGCCTGGGACAGAGGGAGTTTAGGTCCAGGACAAGGTATGTTAAGTATGTTAATCTCAGAATGGGATCCTACCCAGCTAAACATATTATCTGTGTTTACAAAGACAGGCAGATCTCTGAATTCATTTGCAATGTTAAGAAAAGAAAAAAGAATATACTTGTTTGGGCTGGAGAGATGGCTCAGTAGTTAAGAGCACTGACTACTCTCCCAGAGGTCCTGAGTTCAATTCCCAGTTACCACAGGGTGGCTCGCAACCATCTGTAATGAGATCTGATGCCCTCTTCTGGTGTCTGAAGACAGCTACAGTGTACTTATATATAATAAATAAATCTTTAAAAAAAGAATGTACTTGTTTCCTTTTCTAAAACCAGGGTGCTGGGTCAGGAGATGTTGATTCATGGGATAATCTAAAGGGAACCTGGTGTCATGATTGAATTTATATGAGAAAAAAAAAAAAGAGAGAGACTGGGCTTTTGGTCTGCAAGAGATGAACTATCCGGAACACTTTTTAGAATTTTTTTTCCCAGAAAGAGAGAGTTGTCTCAGCAGAGAGCTGTCTAGAAAACTGTCTCAAGCAGAAGCAGAACACAGACAATCAGTACCCAAGATTTAACTTGGAGTCTTTTTTTTTTTCCACTCTCAACATCCCTTCTTTAGATCCTCTCTCCAACTGAGGCTGGTCCCTGGCAATAAAGTGCAAGTTTTGTCTTTGGCTTTTATAGGTGGCCATTGAAAACCATCATCTCTTACCACTTATAGAAGAAAAGCACTAAACTAAACAGTGTTTTAAAAAAAACTCCAACTCCTTGGTTGAGAGTTTAACCTGGTGTAGAAACAGGTAAAAGTGTTCAGTGCTTAACTGAATATATACTATATGACAGGCATGTTCCAAACCATGGGTCAACACAATATATTTAGGTCAAATGTGGCTTGCTACATGTTTTGTTAAATAAAATTTGTTGAAAGATAATAACTTTATTTTGCTTCCATATTGAATAGGAATGTTATTGTAATGACACAACAGCACTGAAAAGTGAAAGATTTTTTGGCCCACAAACATTAAAATATTTCCTACCCTGGTCTTCACAGAAAAAAGTTTCTGATACTTGTTCTCAGCTCAGCTCAGTGTGTGTGTGTGTGTGTGTGTGTGTGTGTGTGTGTGTGTGTGTGTGTGTGTGTGTGTGTGCATGTGTGCGTGCATGCACAAGCATGCACATGTGTGAACACACATGTACATTTGTGTATATGTGTCCTTGTACACATGCATCTAACAATTATCACAACAATTTAGAGGAATAGGTAATGTTCTCCATTGCTTTTTTTTATAGTGATGTTTGGACAAACAGAATTGAAAATGTCCTCAAAGCCAGAAAGCTAATGACATCTCTCTCAAAATTTTGAGCATTAGTCAGAAGTAACGATATTAATAATAATTACCATTGATTACACATACGAAGGCTAAGGTTAATAAGTTTGACTTTTTGAGTCTGGAAAGACCCATAAAGATTCATGTGGTAAAGGCTTAATTCCCAATAAGATGTTATGAATCATAAGAATAGGGCCATGGGAGAGGTCTTCATGTCACTGTGGGTAAACTCTTAAAGGAGAAAGTAGAAATTCTGAGACCTTCCTCACCATTTTCTTCACTTCTTGGTCACAAAATGATTGGCTTTGCTCTGTTATGTGCTACCTGTCACATTTGTCCACTTTCCCTTTTGCACGAAAGCAATAGAACTGATTAATTATAGTGTGCACTATGAAACTGTAAACCTAAATAACTTTCCTTTGTTATAAGTTCATTATATTGTTTTTTGTTATAATAACAGAAATCTAACTAGTACAGTAAGATTCAGTAATTCTTGACCAAGCATGAGTTTGACAACAAGGATCCATTGAACAATATCTGGAGATATTTTTTATTTCATAACTAGGGTTGAAAGAGAGAAGGTTTCTATTGAATAGGAGCCAAGGGTGGTGCTAAAAATCCAACAGTGCTTGGAAAAGACCCTAAAAGAAGAATTAAATAGCAAAATGTTAGTGTTAATGTCACTGTTATGAAATCCTCATCTCAACTAGCTAACTTGTTATAGGCTAGCCCCTTCTGGGTTTTAATAACCACCATCTCATTCACTTTACTTCAGGTGATTGGTATTCAAAATGCATATAGATCAGTTAAAGAGAAATTAATATAATATTAGTAGCAGACACTAAAGGCCCTTTGAGCAATGGAAGACCCTTTAGAGTACTTAGGATAGAGGCGAAAGCCATTGCTTCCTATAGTAATGCCTGGTGGAGACTCAACCACTCCCTCTCTCACCTCCTGCTATTTCTGTAGACTACTGGTGCCAGTTAATGTGTTCTCTTCATCTTCACTTCTTTTTTCTGACAGAAAGTTTTAGTGCTTCTGTGTCTCATGCTTCTTACTAGTTTTTTTTTTATTATAGCTGTAACAAATTATTACTAGGAATGAACTAGCACAGATTTATTCTCTTACATTATCTGTTGCATTCTTCTTAACTAGCTTTGGAGTTCCTCTCTTAGGGACCACTATGATAACATTATCTTTTCATTGATAGTCCCTGGCTATCTTTCTGTCTCAAAAATCCTTAATTTCAAGGCATCTGCAAAGTCCTTTCATTACAGTAAGTAATGTTTACAGGCTCTGGTTAATTAGCATGTAGACGTCTTTGGGACCATTACCTTCTGTCCTTGATGCTTTCTGCCCATTCCCTTTGCATTCTGTTTCTCAGCTTATGCCTGCTTTGATCGTTCAGCTCTGTGTATGCTACAGAATTTCCCACCTCTCAAAAGTATCAAATCGTATCAGTAAGTTGTCATACAATCCAAAGTTCTCTTTTATACAGAATCCTTACTTTTCATTACCCCATAAACTGATAGCCACAATAGATGACTGCTCACCAATCAGATATTGATTCTTACCTCAGGTTGTGTCACAAAAGAAGTGAGCATGTGGTACGCAGCAGTTGACAAGTGAGGAAAAGCTTGTGGGGATACAGATAATCATCGTGCCCTCCGGAATCAATGCCATTTGATTCACTTTCCTCCTGTTCTCAGATGCAGAATTTTTTTCTTTCTTTCTTTCTTTCTTTCTTTCTTTCTTTCTTTCTTTCTTTCTTTCTTTCTTTCTTTCTTTTCTTTCTTTCTTTTTCCTATTTTGAGCCTGCCCATATAACCTTTTGTTGTTGTTGTTAAAAGGATGAGTAGACAGGTGACAGCAGATGCTGGCAAGGATGCGGAGAAAGAGGAACACTCCTCCATTGTTGGTGGGATTGCAGACTGGTACAACCATTCTGGAAATCAGTCTGGAGGTTCCTCAGAAAATTGGACATTGAACTGCCTGAGGACCCAGCTATACCTCTCTTGGGCATATACCCAAAAGATGCCCCAACATATAAAAAAGACACGTGCTCCACTATGTTCATTGCAGCCTTTATTTATAATAGCCAGAAGCTGGAAAGAACCCAGATGCCCTTCAACAGAGGAATGGATACAGAAAATGTGGTACATCTACACAATGGAATATTACTCAGCTATCAAAAAAACAACGAAGTTTATGAAATTGAGGGCAAATGGTTGAACTGGAAAATATCATCCTGAGTGAGCTAACCCAATCACAGAAAGACATACATGGTATGCACTCATTGATAAGTGGCTATTAGCCCAAATGCTTGAATTACCCTAGATCCTAGAACAAATGAAACTCAAGACGGATGATCAAAATGTGAATGCTTCCTCCCTTTTTAAATGAGGAAAAAAAAGAATACCCTTGGCAGGGAAGAGAGAGGCAAAGATTAAAACAGAGACTGAAGGAACACCCATTCAGAGCCTGCCCCACATGTGGCCCATACATATACAGCCACCCAATTAGACAAGACGGATGAAGCAAAGAAGTGCAGGCCGACAGGAGCCGGATGTAGATCGATCCTGAGAGACACAGCCAGAATACAGCAAACACAGAGGCGAATGCCAGCAGCAAACCACTGAACTGAGAATAGGACCCCTGTTGAAGGAATCAGAGAAAAGAACTGGAAGAGCTTGAAGGGGGCTCGAGACCCCATATGCAAATAATGCCAAGCAACCAGAGCTTCCAGGGACTAAGCCACTACCTAAAGACTATACATGGACTGACCCTGGACTCTGACCTCATAGGTAGCAATGAATATCCTAGTAAGAGCACCAGTGGAAGGGAAGCCTGGGTCCTGCTAAGACTGAACCCCCAGTGAACTAGACTGTTGGGGGAGGGGCGGCAATGGGGGGAGAGTTGGGGGAACACCCATAAGGAAGGGGAGGGGGAGGGGATGTTTGCCCGAAACCGGAAAGGGAATAACACTTTAAATGTATATAAGAAATACTCAAGTTAATAAAAAAAAAAAAAAAAAAAAGGATGAGTAGACATGTCAATACACCACTGTGTGGCCTCGGTTAAGGTTAAAGGGACTCGTGTTCCTTCTTTTATGTACTTCGCCATTGCTGAGTCCAGTTTAAAGGACCAAGGAAAATAATGTAAGACACTTCAAAGGTATAAATATCTTAGCTGAGTCATATCCATGGGTTCATTCTAAGATCAGCTTACTACCAATATACCTATTGATAGATGAGCTAAATCAATACAGTGTCACTTAAGGAATAAAGGTGTGGTTTGATTTTAGGGTTTTTGTCACAGCGAAAGCTAATAGAAACAGGCAGCTGTCTTCAAAGTGAGCCTACAGATGGTCTCACTTTTACCAGTATGGGGCTGTGGACATGTCAGACATTCAGTACCATGGGCTTCCCTATAACAAAGAGGTGGTTCCCTTAAAGCCCCAGACAAACTTCACTCAACCTAGAAAACTGATAGAGTCAAAACCCCCAAGAAGAAATGTTTTTGTCTGCGTAAGTTCATGCATAACAATTTCGACCCTTGGCTATCTAGGCTCTGAGTATTGTTGATACATCAAATCTGATATTTAGAAAAAAGAAAGGCTTTCAAGTACCTTTTGGAAGAGAAAAACCTATTGGTAGCTGAGATTGCCCTTATTTCTATCATGTCAGGCAACACTCAGAGACACCGTGGAAATTGCAGGGAGGCATAGCTACTTGAACACAATAAGGAAGGCACATGTGGATTGTAGAGCAATACAGGTTAAAACTCAAGATCTGAGATCAAGAGTCCAGCTGGGGAAGAATCTTGGCTTTATAGGGTTGACAAGAAATGTCGGCATAACTATTACAATGTGCTGGAGAAGGTGCAGACTGCACCAAGGTTCCTCTCATGCACAGCATGTATATTCTCACGGCATAAAGAAGATCGACACCATATGGGGTGCTGTAATACATGTTGGGTATTGGTAAACATGGCAGTCACTTCTTCAATGTGGCTATTATAAGTTATTTAGTAGTTTTAGCTTGATTTGTACTTAGTTAACATGTTTCTGTGGTAAACTATAGTTTACATGTTTCAAGGAAATGAGGGAGGGCTCCTGTAAACCCTCTCAAGATAATAATGAAAAATTTTCCAGGCACATAGTAATGGCTCAAACCTACAAAAATATGTGGCAATATAAAGAACACTATAAGGTGTTTCTATACTAAAATCTCATATGAGAATAATTAAATAACTATTAAAATGTTTTTATTCTTTAGGATAATAATATCCAGCATAAAAGAGGTAAGGTAGCCACAGCAGAATGTACACGTGTTTCTTCCTGTATTGGTAAGTATATCAAACCAGGTAAACTAGGTGATATCATAGGATACATAGTTATTCATTTTTAAAGCCATTTAATTCATTAGAAGGCCATGGAGAGCTAGTCAAATAAATTAAGGCTCATGGGTCTATGTCAAATAATCAAATATTATTTTAATCCAACTATTCTTTTATGTCTGTAAATATAATTTTATTTTAAAATATTAAACATATCACAGTACAGAAAAGATTTCTTTCCTGACATATTGTATTGGAAAGCCTTAGGCCTTAAAACAAATCGTGAAAAATGTGAAATAGGTAGTATTTTCTTTTTTATTTAATGTTTCATATGTGTACTATTATATCACCACAAAAATGTCTCTCCTTCAGACACATAAATAACAATAAATACTTCTATAATAACCACCTTGAGATGAGTTTTTAATTGCTTTGATAGTAGCAATTCCAAAAATATGCTAGCTCTGTTTACTTTGAATTTTATTCAGCATATGGGCATAGGGAAGCGCTAGTATTTTCCAATTCTGAGGATGAATGTGTTTAAATGTTAAAATAACTCTGAACAGTTTCATGTTTTTCGTCATGAAGTTTGAGGAGAAATGTAAATACAGAAACTTGTGTCTGCCACTGTTGTTCTTTCTACAAATTTCATCAAGCTAGTGAAGACATGACCATAGTAGATGAATAATTTTGGCTCCCTACGACTACATCCTCCTAAACTCATGATGCGAAAGTATTTTTACCATCTATTCAAAACATTCACATGATGTAGATATGTTTGTCTAAACTTTGCTCATTGGTTTTGAATATCCGTTTAATGGAAGGCGAAGACAGTTCAGTTATACCTGGTAGAATACTAGAAATGAAAATAACTGGTTCTGGGTCTCGGTCTATACATGCAGTTTCTAGGAAATACAGCTGTCAGTTGTTTTACAATTAAATTTAGTCTGTAGTGAGACTCTTCTGCTGAGGTGCAGAAACACAATCAAATCACTGGGGATTACTTCCCTATTCTCCCAATGTTCAGTTCATTTACACAGCGCTGCATGTGTCAGGCCAGCGTCATCGGAGACAGTGTCTTTCCCCTCTACTATTTGGCAGTCAGTCTATCAAGAAGAATACTTTGGGCTCTTACTTTTCCTGACAATAAAATATATCCAAGTCATGACACGAATGTACTGAGGTGCCTCTCTAAGGGACTTGGATTTGCTCTGTGGCTTCAGCATTCTACCAATGTAAGAACCTTGCCAGATGGGTTTAATGTTTGGCATCTTCTTAGTTCTCTTATGCATGCTAGAATTACCCTAGTATTCTTTATTATGTTGGGGAAGTGTTTTGAAAGGGCATCCAGCCAATCTCTCTCTGAACTATGTGACCATACCAACCTAATGCCCCATTTGCATTCCCATCCTCAGGGCTGTACAAATGTCTTCAACAATGAGATAGTGACTGATAGTTTGGAATTCAGTTTTTTTCTTAGGTAGAATTCCCCAAGAACCCTAAGAAAGGCTGTTTCTTTCAGTATCTGAAGCTTATGCTGGATCTTAAAGGAGTTAGATTTTATGAAGAAGTGTTAAAAAGGGTGACTCTAGGGGTCAGAAATCACAGGAGCCAAGAAGTAGAGGCTAGTGCTATGAGACATGGGCATGGATGTTGATTCAAGGACAATATGGAGACTGGCTTGATTATAGAGTTAGTTTCTACTGGGGAATAATGGAAAGCAAGATCTAACACATTGGATGAGACACTTTGGTTGAATTTTCCTAGGGTCAGGGCTGTTTTTTTTTTTTTTTTTTTTTTTTTTTTTTGCCACAATGAGTTTTCCTCAGACTTTTGACCAAAAACAATTTGTGGGACGTACAAAGCAAAGAAGAACAGTTCTAAGATCTATGATTATGATTTTTGATTCTAATATAGGCAATGATGCTTCTTTCCCATCATTCCTCTATCACAAATTTTAATGAAGACAGATGGATTTCCAGTTCCTGATGAACTTGTGAGTCTGTGAGATGATCTTCCATAGGCCTCAGGAAGAAAAATTCTGCAAGGAGAGAGCCACAGACTTGTCCATAAAGAAACTCCAGTCCAAATCAAGACAGGTGAAGAAGAACCTGTCCCCCAGAACTGTTCATAATGCTTCTGTCTTCGCCATGGTCTTTTGGGGAATTTTCCTGAGGCAAGGACTATTAGAGTGACAGCCACACACTGTGGTTTCTTACAAAAGCGAAATCATCCTTTCTGCTTTGTCTCAGCTCAGCACACACAGCTTGACTCAAGACATGGTGTATGCAGAGAGAGAAGCTGCTGGAAACCTCTGTGCCTTAACCATTCTCAAATGTAGCTTTGCCCTGGGAATGGCTTCTGCTCCCCACCTTTGTAGATGTGCACACGAGTATTTCTGCCACATACCAAACCACCTCAAAGAGTGCTATGCAATGGTGATGTCTTGAAAGTGTGTGTGTGTGTGTGTGTGTGTGTGTGTGTGTGTGTGTGTAGGGATTGGAGGGAATAAGAGAGAGTGAATGAGTATTGTGACCTGAATTTTTGTATCCTACCAATATTCATAGGTTACAACCTAATTCTTTATGCAATGGTATTATGGATGGAATTCTAAGTAAGTCTCTATGGCACCGAATTAGTCAGGGTTCTAGGAAGCAGAATGATTAAATGAGTGTGTGTGTGTGTGTGTGTGTGTGTGTGTGTGTGTGTGTGTGTGTGTGTGTGTGTTTGAGTGTGTATCCAGAGTATATAAAGAATTTATCAAATCATCTTACTCTGAAATAGTAACAACGGTTGTCTCACACTTGAGTGGCCAAGAACCAGTTGTTGCCTCTGTTCTTATAGCTGGGTGCCTCAGCCATCAGAGTAATTCCACAATGGCTGTCTCCCACCAGAACGGCCATGAGCCCTGTAGTTGCACAGCCCCCGAGGATGTGTGGCTCAGAAGTTCAAATCTAGCCCTGGGAACTTGGAGGGTTTCTAGAAACTGATGATCTTCAGTCTACAGTGGAAACTTGGAGATGCTGTTTCCGGTATCAGTGGAGGAATCAGCTACAGCAACGGGGAAAATGAACTCAAAAGCAAGAGCAAAGACCACGGGAGCAAAAGATGAGTCACCTTCCTTCTGCCTTGCCCTTTAAGCTGTGCTGCTTCTAGAAGGTGTCCCCGCACATGCATTTGGGCCGTGTCTTCTCAAATCAGTTGAGGCAAACAGGACAGTCCCTCAATTGATGCTCTCTACTGAAGTGATTATGACTTGAAGTTGACGTTAAAACCAATCACCACAGGCCTCATGAATGGTATTTGAACCTTTATAAAAGGGGATGCAGGCCATCATTGAAAAACAAAAGAACAGCCCCCTATCCCTGAGTCCACAACATGTCAGTGCCTTGATTTTAAATTTCAACTTCCAGAACTGTGAGGAATTTCTGTTGTTTGTAAGCTATCTAGTTTATGACACTTTGCTATAGTGGAAGTATATACAGTAGCAGAAAAGGGTTTAGGGGCAGGACACAAAGAGAAAATAGGGATTTATCATCAAATAATTGAGAAATTAAGCCAGTCACAAGTGTGTATAACAAAGAAAATTAGTGAAAATGGCTAGTACTGAACAGGATGTAGTGTAGCTGTTCCTCTGATGCACTGAGGATAAGATTATAATCATGACATCTCAAATACACACAATGACCCTTAAAAATATCAGTAATGACATTTCTGTGAGTTTTGAAAGAAATCTCACATAAAGACATGTTTATGCACCAAAATGTTCATTGGAAGATTATTTCTAATAAACACCGAGACAGAACTATCCAAGAATTTTGGAAGGGGTAGTCACAGTTGTTAAAATATACTTATATGTAATGGAAATTACATATCTATTAAAACTATGTTTACAAATAGTATTTAATTATAAGGGTAGCAATTCTGATCACTACACTTCAGAAAACATATTTCGAAGGTAAATTGTAATATGACTTTAGCTATGTAAACACATGCATTAAAATATAGGGATTGTGTCAGGATGAAAGCAGTGGTGGGTGATTCTTTTCTCACCTTCTCATACTAAAGTCAACACATTTTCAGCCTGTGAGCTTCTGCAAGAGGTATTTTCTATAGCATCATTCTTAATAAAAAAAATACGACACTCCTCTAATAGATGGTGATAATTGAACCGTGTATGTCACAATATAAAGTCTTACTTCCCTTTGACCCAATCTATTACTTCGTAAATTGTCTCTTTAGGAAATACTGCAAGCTCATGTTTTGATATCTATTCTACCTGTTTAAAGACTATTCTAGAAATAAAGCGTCAGGGCCATGGAGAGATGACTCAGTCGTTCCAAGTAATTGCTGCTTTTCCAGAGGTCCTGGCTTCCATTCTCAGTACCCACATCAGGCAGTTCAATACCACCTGTAACTCCAGTTTCAGAGAAGCCAATGCACTCTTCTGAGTAGCAACATTCATGTAACACACACACACACACACACACACAGAGAGAGAGAGAGAGAGAGAGAGAGAGAGAGAGAGAGAGAGAGAGAGAGAGAGAATAAACAAACAAATAACAAATAGCAGCAGAAATGCTGATATGGCATAAAGTACGGTTTCCAGGGTAAAGTCTGTACCTGGAACTAACAACATCAGCACCACTTAGAAACTTATTAGTGAAACATATCTTCAAGTCCTTCCAGGGATCTGCCTAGTCATCAGCTCAGAAGAACTGACCTTGCTATCTAAAATTTAAAATATCCTGCTGATTCAGATACACAAGCAAGTTCAGGACGTTCTGGTCAAGAGCAGGGGTAAGAGTAAATACCAGGTCCAAAGACCAAACCTGCCCACACGTTATCTGTGGGTGTTTTTGAACCACTGTAGTAATAGATAGTTTGGATAAAGACATCAAGCCTTATTGAATGTAAACATTTACTACATAAAATATTTGCAAACACTTATTCTACAGAATGGAGGCTCCTTTAGGTTAGTTGTTTCCGGGGTACAAAGAACATTCTGAGAACTTACACTTTGACCAGTGTAATTTGATCAAGAGTCTGTGAAGTTGTAAGATCAATTAAATATATTCATGTGAGTTCCATTAATGATGAAATTTTGTAGGAAATATATGTTCACTCTTCTTACATACTCATTCTGTTGCAGAAACAAACGTTAGATGAAGCTATTCTTAAAAATTAAAATGGTTCACAGAGTTTATCTAGCACTGAGAAAAAAAAATAAATCTAAAGGGTTCCACCTGCTGGCAGAAATAAAAAATTACTCCAAAATGAAATCTACATTTAAAAGATTGTCTGATTTAACAAATAAGATAATTTTGAAACTTAAAAAAAAAAGTACATTGTCCATTTATTTTAAAGAAAAACAACAATTTTAAAGAAAGAAAAATCCAGTTCATGGAATATAAAAACAAAATCATAGGCTTAGTTCATACAAAGCAAACATTGGTTTGTTAGACTAAGTTTATGAACATATAGGTCACGTATTTCCTAAGAACCAAGATAATTCATCACTAATTAAGATATTGTGGAACTATATATAAATAATCCTCTCATAAAATTTAGGATTGTATGGCATTCTAAGTTAAAATTTTTTGTCTTAAATTCAAAACACCATGAAATTAGGTTATGAAATTATAAGAAACACATTCAATGATAATTTTATTTTTTAATAGGAAGAATAGGAAGTCTTGCCTAAATAATTTTAATTCAATATACAAAGGTGTATTTTATTTCTCAGAAATTAAAATAATCCTAAATGGTATGTAACTGGTCATCTGAACACAGAGAAGCAAGAGCTGGCAAACCAGATACAAATATTATCCTCTTTCAAAAGCCTTAGTGAAGTATAATTTTTGTACCTTAAATATACCCATTCAAAGTAGACCATCCAATGGCCTTTATTAAGCTTAGAAAGTTGTGCAATTAATGGCTGCAACCCATTTTAGAATATATTAACCATCTCCTATGCCCACTTGCAGTGTTTGAATCCATACTTCCAGCCATAGAAAATAATTAATATTCTGTCTAAAATTTTACCATTATGGATATTCAGTAGGAATAAAAATAATATACAGTCTTTAAGGCATGGTGCTTTCTACTTAGCATATACTTTGACCTTATCCTAACTGTAGCATGTATTAGTGGTTTTCTCTCTGGCTGTTGAGTAATTTTCCTTTTGCAGGTATATCATATTTTAATTTAACTTTAATTTCAATGGATAAAAAGCAATTATGAGGTGCAATTTGATGTTTTGTTACACGTTTACACTGTGAAATGATCAAATCATGGAATTTAGCATACCTATTATTGGAAACATAATTTTTATGATAAAGATATTCAGTATCCCCTCACAGCTATTTTGAAACTTACAACAATGCATTATTAATTATAGACCTCTTCAGAGCAATACAACACGGGACTTACTCACTTTTAGAATTTAGTTGTATTCATTGTATCTTACACGTGAATGTTTTGCCTGCATTTTTGTGTTGTACACCATGTGTGTTCTTGGTACCCATGGAGGTAAAAAAAAAAAAAGTGGTATTGGATCCCCTAGACATAGAGTTATAGATGTTTGTGAACCACCATGTGGGTGTTGGAAGTAAAACCCCAGTTCTCTGTAAGATACCCTCAACTGCTAAGCTATCTCTCCAACCCCTCTCCCTGCAACTTATTCTTTATACCCTTGGTCGATGCCTCATTGGCCCTGCCTCTCCAACTCCTTTTGGTAATCACTATTCTACTAGCTACAAGTTTGGCCACTTTTATCTACCACAGATGAGAACAAACGTCTCACTTCTTTGTGCATGACTTCTTTGACTTAACATAATATTCTTCAGATTCATTCGCTTCATATTGGCAAATGATGAAATTTTCTTTCCTCAGGCTGAATACTGTTCCATTGTGTGTCTATGTCCCACATTGTAACGTCTGTTTATACATTGATGGACACTTGGTCTGTTTCTGTGCTTTGGCTATCATGCATCATTCTGCAATGAGCATGTAAATGCAGACATCTTTCAGCATACTGATTTACTGATCTTAGTTCCTTCCATATACAGACAGTAGTGAGATTGCCAGATCATAACATGATAATTCTTAGTTTTTTGAGGATGTTCTGTTTTTATAATACTACTACTAACAATGTATAAGAATTTCATTTTTTACATGTCATTGTTAAAATTATGATGAAAGTCTTTTTGATACATAGTCTAACAGATCAATGTGAGTTGCTGTTACATTGTAGTTTTAATTGATATCTTATTGATAGAATGTTGAACGTGTGTGTGTGTGTGTGTGTGTGTGTGTGTATGCTAGCTATTATATTTTTAAATGGGGCTGTTTATTTTCTTGTTACTAGTTAAGAGTTTCTTGTACCCTTGCTCTATGTAGGATTTGCAAATCTTTTTTCTACCCCTTGGTGTGAGAGTTTAAATGAGAGTAGCCCTCGTTGGGTCAAATATTTGAATTCTTCCTTGCCAATTAGTGGTACTGTTGGCTAGGATTGGGAGGTGTGACCTTGTTGGAGAAGGTGTGTCACAGGGGTCAGGCCTTAAAGTTTCAAAGACTTGGGTTCTCATCTGTTCCTGCCAACAAGGTGCATTCGCTCCTTCATCATGAACTCTAGCCTTCTGAAACTGTAAGCCCAATTAAATGCCATTTTAAAAAATGGCGCTTTGTCCAATCAATAGAAAAGTAATTAAGACAAACTGGCTGTCTCTTGACTCAAGGTTTTTTCCTTGTTGTGCAGAGATTACTATCTGGTGCAAAGCTATTTACTTACTTTTATTTTCTTTATTACGCTTTAGGAGTTATGAGCAAGTAACCTTTTCTCATACCAATGTCACAGACTTTGTGTCTTTTGACCTTTTAAAAGTATGTTTTAGTAGTTTCAAATACTTCACCTAAGTTTTTAATCTGTTTGAGGTTGATGTTTCTTTTTTTTTAAAAAAGATAAAGATATATTTTATTTTTGTGCATGTTTGTTTTTCAAATTGGGTCCCTGCCTAGTCTCAGACTTTGGGCTTCAAACCTCCTGTGTCAGCTTCCCAGTATGTGTGGAGACAGATGCACATCTCTAAGCCTTGATTCCTGTGACCTTATAAAATATTTTTAGTCCTTGTAGTATGATACTTCCAATTTTATTATTTTTGTTCAAGATTGTTTTTACTACTCTACCTAAAATTTTAACATAACCATGTTTGGAAAATATACTTAATTACTTTGATATTTGTAAGTTTGTTAAGTCTTGTTTGTGGCCCACCATATGACATTTCACATGTTCTTCAGATGAACGTGTATTTTGTTGATATAGGTATATTGTTTTAAATGTCCATCAGGTCTGTCCTGATTTAAGTAGCTTAAATCTAATGTTTCCTCACTTATCTTGTGACTAGACTCTATTCACCATTTTGAGTGAAGTTATGAAATCCTCTAATGGTCTCACATAGTAGTATAGCTTCTTTTAGGTCTCCAGATGTTTCCGTGATATATTTAAGTGCACCAAATTCATCTTGACAAACTGACCATTTAGTGTGACACAAGGTTAAGTTGTGCCCTTTACTATATTTCATCTGGTTTTTTTTATGATCCATCATGTATTAAAAACTATCTGGCTAACTTTCATGTATTTGAATAATTCCTAGCATTCCTTAATTGTTAATTTCTAGCTTTTTTCTATTGTAGAAAAAAGATATGTAGTATGATTTCACTATTTAAAAAATTGAAGAGACTAGTTTATGCCTTAATACAAGTTCTAGTCCAGAGAATGTTTCATATGCGAATATGAAGACACACACACACACACACACACACACACACACACAACCTTTCTTAATTCGTTCATTCTATCTGTTGCTGATTTTCCTATTGACATAGTAAATGATGTTTCTAATTTCACTGAATTTTCCCTCCTTTCTCTTGTATTTCATCAAATTCACTTAGAATCTTTTGAATTTCAAATATTTCATTGATTTCAATTTGATTGCAGACTCTTGAAAGGCATTATGTTTCCTTATTTTTTTATACATCCTTTGTTCTGATATATATTTGCATATCTGGAAGATCTCTGTCCATCATATATATCTTTAAACAAGTCATTATCATTTGGTTGTTTTGTGCAGCTCTTCCTTTTGACCATTATACTAGAGACATAATTGAGTTGCGTGCTGCCCTTAATGTTACAGATGTTGGGATTTGACAACGATATTTACCATTACCAGTGGTTTTGTCATGCCCAGATTACAAAAACCCCAAATAGACCATCACGAACCACAACTCCGATGCAAGCACATGAGAATCTTTATTCAAGCTTCTGAGCTTGGGCTACAAACCTTCCTGATGCAATAGAATAGGAGAGGAACCCGAGGTCTGGGGGAAGGTGTTTATAAAGGAAAAAAATCACACACACACACACACACACACACACACACACACACACACACACACACACGCAGGGGTTTCCAAGCCTTGACATTACATGAGAAGGGAAAGGAATTAGCCTTTAAGCTAATCGGTTTACAGCACCTGGCTATACTTTCTAATTCTTCCTAAACAGCTCATAAACTGGGGACTAAGAGTGAAAATATATGAGCCTATGGGGTCATTTTTATTTAAGCCACCATAGATGATTATGTGCCACCTTGTGCTGGTAATCAAACCTTTGCAAGGGCAATAAATACTCCAAAGCACTGAGTTATATCTCCATTCCCACTAATATATATTTAAAATTGCCAATTAGTATCCTTAAACTTGAAGATCTTCCTTCCCTGTTTCTTATAAACCTAGTCATGCAGTGATAACAACCCCCTTCAGAAAATCCTCATCGCATCTCCACTTGTGTACATCAGAATTGATGGATACAGTAATCTTGCTTAGCAGGCTTTTTCTTTTTTAAATTTTTTATTGGTTATTTTATTTATTTACATTTCAGATGTTATTTCCATCCCCAGTTTCCCCTTTGCAAACCCCCTACCCCAGCCCACCCCCAACTCCTCTGCTTCTATGAAAGTGCTCCTTCCCTCACCCACCCACCCACTCCTGCATCACTGCCCTAGCATTCCTCTCTGCTGGGGCATTAAGCCTTTACAAGACCAAGGGCCTCCCCTCCCATTGATGCCAGATAAGGCCATCCTCTGCTCCATATACAGCTGAAGCCATGGGTCCCCCATGTGTATTCTTTGGGTGGTGGTTAAGTCCCTGGGAGCTCTGGGGGGTCTGGTTGTTTGGTATTGTTGTTCTTCTTGCTCAGTGCTTTTCACTGTTATGGTTGTGAGTATCTTATCATACTCTCTTCTGACTTTCAGTGTTTCTGCTGAGAAAGCCGCTGATAGTTTATTAGGGATTCCTCTATCTGTAACAATTTGCTTTCTCTTGTTTCTCTTTATGCTGTCTCTTTGTCTTTAACTTTTGACAGTTTGACTGTTAAGGTATCTTAGTGTGGTCCTGTTTGAATCTGTATTGTTTGATATCCAATGGGCTTCATATTTTCTTATTTAGATTTGGGAAGTTTTGTACTATTGCTTATTTAAATATATTTTCCATTTTCACGCTCTTGTGGCACAACAATACGCTGTTCTGCTAGCTGCCATTCTACAAACCTCTTAAACTACAATCATTCTTTTCCATTGCTTTCCTTTTTCCCTCTCCTTAGATTGGAAAATTTCCAGAGACGCCTCTGAGTTTCTGTATCCTTCCTACTGCATTGTCTAATATGTTGTTGGGCATTTTATTTAAACCTGCAGTTCAGTTACAGTGAACCTTATCTTATATAGATTGTGGAGGGGTAGGGTTACAGCTCAGTTGGTAGATTGCTTGCCTTGCAAACATGAAGCACTTTGTTCTATCCCAGCACCTCATAAATTGGACATGATAGCTCAACACTTAGGAGGGAGAAGTAAGAGGATTAGAAATTCAGCATCGTCCTCTGATACAACCCAAGGATTGAAGACTGTGTTTCAAATGGGCAACAACAAAAAGAGCTACAAAGAGTCGAGTGTCCCCAAAAGGAGAATAGGAAAGTAACTGTGTCTTAGATAATCTGACAGCCACTCCCTTGAACTGGGTGATCAAGAATGAAATTACAAGTGATGTGTCTCCATAGTAATGGTACTTTTAATGTAATATGATAAGAATAATACTTCATTGCTGGGGGTTCTGTCCCTGAAACACACTACCCCAGCTTAATAAGGAGAGGTCAGATACAACCCAATCAACTTGTGATAGAATATGATTAATATTGTTTCCTTGCTTAAGGAAATGGAGAGCTTTATTTGTTTTGTTTTGTTTTGGGTTTTTTTTTTTTTTTCGCCCAGTAGAGTCTTGTCATTCTAGGCAGAATGCAGTTTTCATAGCCATCTTAAAAGACAGTTTTCTACAAAACTAGTAGCATTTTTATTATATGAACCAGAAATTAATTTCTTGGAATATGTAAAAAAGAAATTGAAATTTTATATCCACACAAAAAACCCTGCCCATAGATGTTTATAGTAGTGATTTTCTAATAACCCACATTGATAGCAATCAAGATGTTCTTTAGTAGATGAGAGGGAAAAGTGTGATATACCCGGATGTAGGTCTATATGTCTGAATACTTAGTCCCTTGTTGGTGGAACTGTTTGGGAAAGATTAAGAGATGTGGACTTGTTGGAGGCAATATGGTACTGGAGAATGGCTTTGTGATTTTAAACCGCTTATAACATTCCTGGTTCTCTCTCTCTCTCTCTCTCTCTCTCTCTCTCTCTCTCTCTCTCTCTCTCTCTGTTTTCTGTATCTCTCTGTTTGTGTGTCTCTGTCTCTCTCTGTGAGTATTAAGAGCAAGATGTGAGCTCTTAGCTGTTTCTTCTACCATGTGTTTGCTTTATCATCATAGACACTTACCCCCAAAACTGTAAGCCAAATTAAACACTTTGTGTTATAAGTTGCCTTGGCCATGGTGTTTTGTCATAATAGTGATGAATATTACTTAGTGCTAACAAGAAATATCAATCAGGAGAAACTTAAATATCTATTACAAAGTAAAAGAAACCCACGGTTTTCCACTGTGCAATTTTAATAATATATCTTTCTAGAAAAAGCCAAATTAGAAGACAGTAAAATAAACTATGATTATCAGGAGTTACAAAGAAAGAGGGAAACATAGAGTATTGTTAGAGCAGTGTCTTAGTTAGGGTTTTACTGTTGTGAACAGACACCATGACCAAGGCAACACTTATAAGAACAGCATTTAATTGGGGCTGGCTTACAGATTCAGAGGTTCAGTCCATTATCATCAAGGTGGGAACATGGCAGCATCTAGGAAGGCATGATACAGGAGGAGCTAAGAGTTCTACTCCATCATCTGAAGGCTGCTAGCAGAATACTGGTTCTCAGGCAGCTAGGACAAGGGTATTAAAGCCCACACTCACAAGGCCACATCCACTCCAACAAGGCCACACCTCCCAACAGTGCCATTTCCTGAGTCAAGCATATACAAACCATCACAAGCAGTGAAATATATCTGCATGATATTCTGTTGATAGATAAGAGAGATTATTTCTCTAAATTAATAAAACATAAAATAACAAAAAAATTATTCCACCCTGTAAGTTCTAGACTTGAAGTAATAAAAATCTATCAACATGGATCTAGTTGCAATGATTATATCAGAGGCTGTTGATGAGGGGAAGCTCTTCAGGAAGAGGAGGATAACATATATTTCTGCAGCTACCCATTATTTTTCCTATGATCATAAAACTGTAAAAAAAAGTCAATTAGGGTATTTTAAAATGAAAACAAACAAAAAGAATATGATAGGTAATGTAGATAGCATATGCGAAGAATGCCTAGCATCATGGGAGGAATAGAAGTGGGAACAGTTAACCTGCAGTCAGTTCTGGGAAGGGTATTAAGCTAATGATTCTTGAAACTGGTCTTCAGAAGCCATTTACTATGGTATCTTGCTTATATTCTAGCTCAAAACTCATCTCCATCCCAGATCTCTCATTCTTTCATTCTATTTAATGAACTATGGATATACCATAATTATGACTATATGGTTAGAAGATAAAAACTGTTTTTTAGAACTCTATGCATTAGAATGCATTTTAACAAGTCAAATGAGATTGGAAAAACACTTTAGGCATTAACATTGCTTCCTGTCTGGGCAGTGAATGTAGGTCCCTCTCTATAGATTAAACTTTTAAAAACTATATTGATTATTATAGTTCATGAACATAGGATGCATGAAGAAAATCTTATGGTGTGCTTTATATCATGAAGACCAAAAGAAATCTGGCAAGAACAAAAGGAAGTTTAAAACGCTTCATTTCCGTGGTAATGTCAAGTTTTTGTTTGTTTGCTTGTTTTGTTTTGCTTTGCCTCTCAATATTAGAGTTGATTAATGAATTCTACAAGTACAAAATCAACCTGCACAAATCAGTAGTATTTCCAAATACCAATAACTAATTATCTGGCATAGACATCAAGGACATAATCTCACTTGCAGGAGACACAGAAGAAACATGTTCCTAGGAATAAAGTTAACCCAAAACTCCAAAATGAAAAGTCTAAATATCAATGAAAGAAATTTCAGAGGACACACATTTTAAAAGTTTAAAATATGCCTACTATTCACAGAACCCTATCAGAATATAATGACATACTTAATATAATCAGAAACAATAACCCTAGAATTTGTATAGAACTATTGAAGAATTTCAAATAACCAAAACTATCATAAACAACAAAAAATAAACAGATGACCATATACCAGCTGATTTCAAGTATATACTTCAAAGTTGTAATCTAAACAGTATGTTATTGGCACACACACACACACACACACACACACACACACACACACATACACACACGGTGGAACAACATAAATGGCCTCATAGTAATTCATACATCTACAATCAACTAATAGAAGTATTTAAAATACAAATTGGAGAAAAGATATTCTTTTTCAAAACTAATGCCATTGGGAAAACTGGATTCCACATGCAGAAGAATGAAACAAGACACCTCTTTCATTAATAATAGAAACAGAAAGAACCAAACTGGATTAGAATTAAATATAAGACATACAACTAATAGAAGAAAGCAAAAGGAAAATATATTGGGCGGTTAGAGTGGCTAAGCATTGCATTTATAAGACTGTATACAAATGACAAAGACAAAGGGTTAAGTGAATGAGATTGTGTGTGTGGGTCCCTGTAAGCTCTACAGCTAGCAGGGAAATGAACCATGTAAGGTAAGAAGGTTCAGCACAACTTAACCAGTGCTGGGTCACAACTTCTAGAGTCTGACACCAGGCATATTTAAACACAGTAAAACATGGACAACGTTTCCTGGTGTAATACAATCCCAGGTGCACAAGAAGGCATAACATATTAAATCTAAACTCAAATTGCTGTCATTTTTTTCAAAGAAGATGGGTTCTAGAGATAGGGGTCTAGGGAAGGATCTGAAATGGTCTCTGTCATATAGATAACAGCCTATGGAGTATATGGGACTGCTCCCCTCAGGATGGGATGGGTATGACTGACTGAGAAACAAAGATAAAGATACAGGGAAGCAGAATCTGGGATAAGCATTCTGGGGAATTTGGGTGAGATTTGGCTCTACAGATGGTAAATGTCATCAGGTCAGTAACAACATCCACTCATTTCCTCCTTGGAGAAGATAACCCTAAGAGGTTGACATTTCTGGTTTCTCCAATGCTTATCTATGAGCACTCAGACCTTCTACAAGGTTGCATCAAAATGTTTCCTCTTAGTGAAGGCTACAATCATTAAAACGATGTAAAAAACCTACAAGATTATAGAAAATATTTTTAAACTTAATCTGACAGGGTTTGGGAGCCAAGGAAGCGTTGAGTGTGTAATGTGGATGACATCCTGAATAAATGTAAATTGTTGACTTGGGGACAGTCACGTCAAGGACACCGATATTTCAGACCTGTGTGAACTGGCAAAGCCTTCTTCTAGATGAGGCCCAGAGGCTAAGGCATAGCTTTCATATGACCCAGGTATGAGTGTTTACAAACACTTGACCGGTGTGTATAAAAACCAGCTACTACAACTTCCTTCTCAGGGATGACCACAATCTAAGACTGTTCCCCTGCAGAGACCTTCTACTTAGACTAACCCCTGTTCCTTGTGCCATACATATGCCAAAGGACAAAATGGCTACTGTAGTTAATGACACTGCAGCAGAGGAAGCATGGCCCACTTGATTTCAGCGTTCCTGTGCATGTGTCTGTGTCTGTCCTTTCTTCATCCCTTTATCACCTAAGTCAAGATGTGGAGGATAGGAGTTGTAATCTAGGCTATATAAGGAGTCCCAAAAGTTAATAGCATAAAACTAAATAGACTGATTAACAAAATACACCAACCTAAATGTCAGGAACATAGTCCATGAATGAAGCTGTACGAGATTTCTGAGACCTTGTGAGAAAACTCTGAGTAAACAAGACAAGAATCTGTAATGGCTGTTCTTGGAATGTGGTTTGTACCCCTCCCAGGCATAAAAGGTAGAAAGTGAATTGACTTCAGATTTTTCTTTTTCAGAGCTGAGGACCGAACTCAGGGCCTTGGGCTTGCTAGGCAAGCACTCTACCACTGAGCTAAATCCCCAACCCCAACTTCAGATTATTTAGTGTAGAGAGCGGCGCGGCGAAACAAAGATGGCGCCGACATCCAGCCTTGTCTGGATGTCGACAACTTACTGCGCATGTGCAGGCTTGTCCCCTTGCTAGGGCTCCCTCTAGTGGTGAACAGCGGTACTGCACATGTGTGGTTTATGCACCAGGTGTCAGTTGACCGTTATTATGCTAATGAGGTGATTCATTCTCCGCCAATCCCTGGAGGACAAGTAGTGGGGTGATCCATGCCCCACCAATCCCTGAGAGATAATTAGCATACTGTTGTGTATATAAGTCGAGCGACTTTGCTGTTCAGGGTCCCTGTTCAAGAGAGCTGTAACACTAAGAAGAGCTGTAACACTAAGAAGAGCTGTAACACAGTAAAGGCTTGTTCGCAGAAGAATCCTGTTGCCGCGCGACGTTCTTGCTGGCGGGGACATTGGGCGCGCGACAATTTAGTCCAACCAATATAGAAAAGACTGTGGAGGGTTCTCAAACACTAAGAATAGAGCCACCATACAATTCAGCGGTGTCACTATTTGGTATGTATCTGGAGGGAATGAAGCCAGTGTGTTGAAGAGACACCCACACTCCCATCAGCACTAGTTGCAAAAGCTAAGCAGTAGGAGCAATCACAGCATCTTTCAGATGATGAATGGGTAATGAAGCGGTTGTACTTGTACACACACCATAGAACTCTTGGCAGCCGTAACATAAATGGAATCCTGTTATTTGAGACAAGGATTGATATTAGGTAAAATACGTAAATACGAAGGCATGGACTGCATGCTATCACTCTAGAATCTAGAAAAGCAGATCTCACGGGAGTAAGAGGAGAATAATGGTCCCTACAGATGGTGAGAGCAAAATGGAAATGGGAAGTAAGTTAAAGTGAGCTAGGAGAAGGAAGGTCTGGTGTTCCATTGCATCCAGTGTTCTTGAAACCACTCATGAGGTCTGCACTGCACCTTTCCAAAAGCAATGACTTTTCAATGACGTTTACCATTAAGATGATAAATGTAATAAGGTTGGAGAGAGAAAGAGAGGGCTCAGTGGATGAGAGCCCTTGTTGTTCTTGCCAAGGACCTGGGTTCAAATTTCCAGCATCCAGATGGTTCACAGCCATTCATAACTCCAATTCTAGGGGATCTAAATACCTTCTTCTGACCCCCACAAATACCAAGCATGCACATTGTACACACACATACACACACACATGCACACACACACACACTCACACACACAATACACACATATACTCACACACATACGCTCACACACACACACTCACACACATACATACACACACATACACTCACACACACATATACTCATACACACACATACTCACACACACATACACTCACACACAAGTAGGCAAAATACTAGTCCATCAAATAAAATTAATAAATCCAAAATATGTTTAAGATGATAAATCATCAAGAAGAGGCACTTATTGGACAATTCTAGGAACCCAAGTTCCATTCCAAACCTGGAAGAAAAGAACTGATTCTACAAAGGTTGTTCTCTGAACACCATCTGTTACATTTCCTCCCCCCACATCATAAACATACACACATACAATAGTAAATAAGATGATAAATAATAAAGTATCTTTAACATGATGTAAACAATATATAAATATTTCAAAAAACACATGGTATCCTATTAAAATATATATTCAGGCTGTCCTGTATAGTTAAAACTGTCTTTCTCAATATATTTAATTTTTTTTATATTTGTATATGGGTATTTTGCCTGCATGTATATCTATGTATCACATGTGGACATGGCCCTAGGAGACAAGAAAGGAACATTGGTTTCTATGGAACTGAATTTAGAAATAGTTATGAGTTGGAAATTGAACCTGGGTTTTCTGTGCTCTTATTCTCCGATCCCTCTAAATGGATTTTTCAATAAATAAATACTACTGTTGTTCAAGTGAATACCTCTAACCAAAATAAAAGTCTGGGTGTATAGAGATTCTGGTGCAGTTGGGATGAAAGGAGCTTTCGTTTGACAGGGTCTGTGACATGAAACTGCCAGTGGAAATGGCAGACAGGCCTTTTGGAAAGTGTACCCCTCAGCATCCTGCTGCTCCGGCTGGGTTGCTCCATCCTTGGGGAACGGAACAAAAGCCCCAGAAGGTCTACAAGCACGTGTCTAACTTATGGCTGACATGAAGCTGAAGTGTCCTTTTCAGAGCTTCACTTTACACCTGGACCATGGTCCATTGCTGTTGGACAATTGCCCTAACAACAGTAAGAGGGGACAGGAAACCAAAGATTTGGCAAGGAAGTTGGAGTAAATGGATGATGGCTGCTGGCTTAACTGATTAGTGTTGGTTGAAATACAGAGAAGGGGTGTATCTTAAGTAGTAAATTAATAGGAGTTAACAATTTAGCAGAGGTACTTTAATTGTTTGTTTCTTTCATCACAATCGCTTATTAATGTTTTGGTCAACATTCAAAATAATGAGTTTTATATATTTATATTATTGTAGTTTGTTTCTATACCCTCCCCCAGTCTCTCTCTCTCTCTCTCTCTCTCTCTCTCTCTCTCTCTCTCTCTCTCTCTCTCTCACACACACACACACACACACACACACACACACACTGTTCTTTTCCACACTATGATGGTTTGTATATGCTTGACCCAGGGTATGGGACCCTCATATGGGACTACCTGGAAGCTAGTCTTCTCCTACTGGCCTTCAGATGAAGATGTAGAGCTCTCAGCTCTTCCTAAACCATGTCTGCCTGGACACTGCCATGCTCCCACATGGATAAACCTCTGAACCTGTAAGCCACCCCAAATTAAATGTTGTCTTTATAAGAGTTGAATTGGTCATGGTGTCTGTTCACAGCGGTAAAATCCTAATTAGGGCAGAAGTTGGTAACAAGGATGGGCTGTGATAGGCCTGACCATACTTTTTTTTTTTTTTTGGAAGAATGTGGATTTTGGGGCTTTTGATTTGGAAAGCATTAGGATCCTATAAGTGGGGTTTAGTGGGTTATTCTAGTAGGAATATGGAAGACTTTGTTGCTGAGAGTGATTATATCTTCACAGACCTGGCCCAAGAGGTTTCAATGGAGAAGAATTTCAGCCTGTAACATTGAGACTGGGTTTTTTTTTTTTTTTTGTGATATTATGGTTGAAGATTATAGCTACTTTTTGCCATGTCTGAAGAGTCTGCCTGAGGCTATGATGAAGAGATTTAGATTAATTGCTTTGAAAAAAGGAAGTCAAACAGCCTGGTATAAATTCTGTTGTATGGTTATTAAAGTTCACTGTTATGAAGAGCATTTTAATGAAAAGGGGCAAGTTGGAAAAGGAAAAATATAAAATATATGATTCAAATATTAAAGGGTACCAGAAGAATCGAGCTGAACCTTATGTTCTGGGAGTTAACAGATTAAGAGAGAGAGATTTTTAGGCAAAATCCCACCCAGCTAAATTTAGTTTCAGTGGGGGTGGTGCAGGAGACAAAGCCAAACAGATCTCTGAGTTCAAGGCCAGTCTAGTACAGAGCAAGTTCCAAGTAGAGAAAAGTGTTTAAGTTCAGGCATGATGGATCACACCTTTAATCTCAGTGTTTAGAAGACAGACATGCAGACCTCTGAGGTCAAAGTCAGCTACAGAGCAAGTTCCAGGACAGCCAAGCTTATGCAGTGAAGGAGTTTGAAAACAGAAGGCTGGTGATAATGTAATATAATAAGGGGGCTATGTTTCAGAGCCAGCAAACAGCAGAACTTGGCAGCCTTGGCCATTTGGCTCTGGCTTTTTTCGTCAAGAAGAGAAGGAGACTACTGGGACAATTGATGCTAGTTAGCTGAAACTAAGAAATTAGCACTGAAGAGACCAGCATCACTAACGTGAAATCTTCTGGGAAATGTTTTCTGAGAGCACAAAGAAGCTGTGTTCTAGAAGTAGCCAAAATTGTACCTCATGCTGCAGCTGGACTTGGTAATGTATAAGAATCACCCAGGTGACACTGGTTTTGAAAGTATAAAGGGGTCATGAAGAGCAGCTGAGGCTGGACACTGTGAAAGGTCATGGAAGGCCATTGGTGAAGGTGCAGCCTCAGTTGCAGTTGATGACCCAGGACAGAAAGGGTTATGCAAAGAAGTGGAGGTTTGGCACCATGAAGAGAGGCTATTGGTGAAGCCTATTTGCAGATGAAGAGCCAGTATATTGGAGATGCCAGTACTGTGGGATGATCACCAATAAAAGCAGCAGCGGGAGAGTGGAGTCAGCCAGAGCTTAGAGTTCTAAGGTGCAGATCTGGAGAAGTGTTGTAAGTCCTTTGAAGGAGCCCACAAGATCATGTGTGGGTCTCAGACATTGGATCAGGAAGCTGTAACATACTATTGACAGTGTCCTTTACCTTACAGAAGCTTTTCCATTTTATGAGATCCCATTTGTCAATTCTTGATCTTAGAGCAAAAGCCATTGGCATTCTCTTCAGGAATTGTCCCCTGTGCCAATGTGTTTCAGGTTCTTTCCCACTTTCTCTTCTATTATAGTCAGTGTATCTGGTTTTATGTGGAGTTCATTGATCCACTTGGACTTGAGCTTTGAACAAAGAGATAAGACTAGGTAAATTTGCATTCTTCTACATGCTGACCTCCAGTTGAATGAACACCATTTGTTGAAAATGCTACCTTTTTTTCACTAGATAGTTTTAGCTCCTTTGTCAAAGATCAAGTGACCATAGGTGTGTGGGTTCATTTCTGGGTCTTCAATTCTATTCCATTGATCTACCTGCCTGTTTCTGTACCAATACCATTCAGTTTTTAACACTATTGCTCTGTAGTATAGTTTGAGGTCAGGGATAGTGATTCCTCCAGTTCTTTTATTGTTGAGAATGGTTTTATATATACTGGGTTTTTTGCTATTCTAGATAAATTTGAGAATTGCTCTTTCTGTCTCTGTGAAGAATTGAGTTGGAAGTTTGATGGGAATTGCATTGAATCTGTAGATTGCTTTAGATAAGATGGCCATTTTTCTTTTTTTTTTTTTATTTGTATTGTGCCTAGTTTTAATACTCTCGTTAGAGAACGAAATTCTTCTGTATTTCTATATTTAGCTGGTTGTAGCACAACTCTGAAGTTGCTTTTTACAAACCTTAGTAAAGTCTCTCTTTTTTTTTTTTTTTTTTAACAATATTTCTTATATACATTTAGGTGTTATTCCCTTTCCGGTTTCGGACAAACATCCCCTCCCCTCCCCTTCCTTATGGGTGTTCCCCCTCCCCACCCTCCCCCATTGCCCGCCCTCCCCCAACTGTCTAGTTCACTGGGGTTCAGTCTTAGGGACCCAGGGCTTCCCCTTCCACTGGTGCTCTTACTAGGATATTCATTGCACCTATGGTCAGTCCAGGGTCAGTCCATGTATAGTCTTTAGGTGAGTGGCTTGGTCCTGGAAGCTCTGGTTGCTTGGCATTGTTGTACATATGGGGTCTCAGCCTTCAAGCTCTTCAGTTCTTTCTCTGATTCCTTCAGCGGGGGTCCTATTCTCAGTTCAGTGGTTTGCTGCTGACATTCACCTCTGTATTTGCTGTATTCTGGCTGTGTCTCTCAGGAGCGATCTACACTTCTGCACTTCTTTGCTTCATCCATCTTATCTAATTGTGTGGCTGTATATATATGGGCCACATGTGGGGCAAGCTCTGAATGGGTGTCCCTTCAGTCTCTGTTTTAATCTTTGCCTCTCTCTTCCCTGCCAAGGATATTCTTGTTCCCCTTTTAAAGAAGGGTGAAACATTCACATTTGATCATCCGTCTTGAGTTTCATTTATTTCTAGGCATCTAGGGTAATTCAGGCATTTGGGCTAATAGCCACTTATCAATGAGTGCATACCATGTATGTCTTTCTGTGATTAGGTTAGCTCCTCAGGATGATATTTTCCAGTTCAACCATTTGCCTCGAAATTTATTAAAATCGTTTTTTTTTATAGCTGAGTAATATTCCATTGTGTAGATGTACCATTTTCTGTATCCATTCCTCTGTTGAAGGGGCATCTGGTTCTTTCAGCTTCTGGCTATTATAAATAAAGGCTGCGATGAACATAGTGGAGCACGTGTCTTTTTTATATGTTGGGGCATCTTTTGGGTATATGCCCAAGAGAGTATAGCTGGATCCTCAGGCAGTTCAATGTCCAATTTTCTGAGGAACCTCCAGACTGATTTCCAGAATGGTTGTAGCAGTCTGCAATCCACCAACAATGGAGGAGTGTTCCTCTTTCTCCACATCCTCACCAGCATTTGCTGTCACCTGAGTTTTGATCTTAGCCATTCTCACTGGTGTGAGGTGAAATCTCAGGTTGTTTTGATTTGCATTTCCCTGATGACTAAAGATGTTGAACATTTCTTTAGGTGTTTCTCAGCCATTCAGCATTCCTCAGCTGTGAATTCTTTGTTTAGCTCTGAACCCCATTTTTTAATAGGGTTTATTTGTCTCCCTCTTGGTCTAACTTTTGAGTTCTTTGTATATTTTGGATATAAGGCCTCTATCTGTTGTAGGATTGGTAAAGATCTTTTCCCAATCTGTTGGTTGCCGTTTGTCCTGACCACAGTGTCCTTTGCCTTACAGAAGCTTTTGCAGTTTATGAGATCCCATTTGTCGATTCTTGATCTTGAGCATAAGCCATTGGTGTTTTGTTCAGGAAATTTTTCCAGTGCCCATGTGTTCAGATGCTTCCTAGTTTTTCTTCTATTAGTTTGAGTGTGTCTGGTTTGATGTGGAGGTCCTTGATCCACTTGGACTTAAGCTTTGTACAGGGTGATAAGCATGGATCGATCTGCATTCTTCTACATGTTGACCTCAGTTGAACCAGCACCATTTGCTGAAAATGCTATCTTTTTTTCCATTGGATGGATTTGGCTCCTTTGTCAAAAATCAAGTGACCATAGGTGTGTGGGTTCATTTCTGGGTCTTCAATTCTATTCCATTGGTCTATCTGTCTGTCTCTGTACCAATACCATGCAGTTTTTATCACTATTGCTCTGTAATACTGCTTGAGTTCAGGGATAGTGATTCCCCTGAAGTCCTTTTATTGTTGAGGATAGTTTTAGCTATCCTGGGCTTTTTTGTTATTCAGATGAATTTGCAAATTGTTCTGTCTAACTCTTTGAAGAATTGGATTGGTATTTTTTGATGGGGATTGCATTGAATCTGTAGATGCTTTTGGTAAAATGGCCATTTTTACTATATTAATCCTGCCAATCCATGAGCAAGGGAGATCTTTCCATCTTCTGAGATCTTCTTCAATTTCTTTCTTCAGCGTCTTGAAGTTCTTATTTTACAGATCATTTACTTGCTTGCTTAAAGTCACACCGAGGTACTTTATATTATTTGGGTCTATTATGAAGGGAGTCGTTTCCCTAATTTCTTTCTCCGCTTGTTTCTCTTTTGTGTAGAGGAAGGCTACTGATTTATTTGAGTTAATTTTATACCCAGCCACTTTGCTGAAGTTGTTTATCAGCTATAGTAGTTCTCTGGTGGAACTTTTGGGATCACTTAAATATACTATCATATCATCTGCAAATAGTGATATTTTGACTTCTTCTTTTCGATCTGTATCCCTTGACCTCCTTTTTGTTGTCTGATTGCTCTGGCTAGAACTTCAAGAACTATATTGAATAAGTAGGGAGAGTGGGCAGCCTTGTCTAGTCCCTGATTTTAGTGGGATTGCTTCAAGTTTCTCTCCATTTAGTTTAATGTTAGCCACTGGTTTGCTGTATATGGCTTTTACTATGTTTAGGTATGGGCCTTGAATTCCTATTCTTTCCAGGACTTTTATCATGAAGGGGTGTTGAATTTTGTCAAATGCTTTCTCAGCATCTAATGAAATGATCATGTGGTTTTGTTCTTTCAGTTTGTTTATATAATGGATCCGTTGATGGTTTTCCGTATATTAAACCATCCCTGCATGCCTGGGATGAAGCCTACTTGATCATGGTGGATGATTGTTTTGATGTGCTCTTGGATTCGGTTTGCCAGAATTTTTGTTGAGTATTTTTTAAATCAATGTTCATAAAGGGAAATTGGTCTGAAGTTCTCTTTCTTTGTTGGGTCTTTGTGTGGTTTAGGTATAAAGTATGTGGCTTCATAGAAGGAATTGGTAGTGCTCCATCTATTTCAATTTTGTGGAATAGTTTGGATAATATTGGTATGAGGTCTTCTATGAAAGTCTGATAGAATTCTGCACTAAACCCGTCTGGACCTGGGCTCTTTTTGGTTGGGAGACCTTTAATGACTGCTTCTATTTCCTTAGGAGTTATGGGGTTGTTTAACTGGTTTATCTGTTCCTGATTTAACTTCGGTACCTGGTATCTGTCTAGGAAATTATCCATTTCCTGCAGATTTTCAAGTTTTGTTGAATATAGGCTTTTATAGTAAGATCTGATGATTTTTTGAATTTCCTCTGAATCTGTAGTTATGTCTCCCTTTTCATTTCTGATTTTGTTAATTTGGACACACTCTCTGTGTCCTCTCGTTAGTCTGGCTAGTGGTTTATCTATCTTGTTGATTTTCTCAAAGAACCAACTTTTGGTTCTGTTGATTCTTTCTATGGTCCTTTTTGTTTCTACTTGGTTGATTTCAGCTCTGAGTTTGATTATTTCCTGCCTTCTACTCCTCCTGGGTGTATTTGCTTCTTTTTTGTTCAGGAGCTTTTTAGGTGTGCTGTCAAGCTGCTGACATATGCTCTTTCCTGTTTCTTTCTGCAGGCACTCAGCGCTATGAGTTTCCTCTTAGCACAGCTTTCATTATGTCCCATAAGTTTGGGTATGTTGTACCTTCATTGTCATTAAATTCTAAAAAGTTTTTAATTTCTTTCTTTATTTCTTCCTTGACCAGGTTATCATTGAGTAGAGCATTGTTCAATTTCCACGGATATGTGGGCATTCTTCCCTTATTGTTATTGAAGACCAGCTTTAGGCCGTGGTGGTCCGATATATTCACGAGGGATTATTTCTATCTTTCTGTACCTGTTGAGGCCCGTTTTTGACCAATTATATGGTCAATTTTGGAGAAAGTACCATGAGGAGCTGAGAAGAAGGTATATCCTTTTGCTTTAGGGTAGAAACGTTCTATAAATATCCGTTAAGTCCATTTGGCTCATGACTTCTCTTAGTCTGTCTACGTCTCTGTTTAATTTCTGTTTCCATGATCTGTCCATTGATGAGGTAGGGGTGTTGAAATCTCCTACTATTATTGTGTGAGGTGCAATGTGTGTTTTGAGCTTTAGTAAGGTTTCTTTTACGTATGTAGGTGCCCTTGTATTTGGGGCATAGATATTTAGGTTGAGAGTTCATCTTGGTGGATTTTTCCTTTGATGAATATAAAGTGTCCTTCCTTATCTTTTTTTTGATGACTTTTAGTTGAAAATTGATTTTTATTTGATATTAGAATGGCTACTCCAGCTTGCTTCTTCCGACCATTTGCTTGGAAAGTTGTTTCCCAGCCTTTCACTCTTAGGTAGTGTCTGTCTTTGTCTCTGAGGTGTGTTTCCTGTAGGCAGCAGAATGCAGGGTCCTCGTTGCGTATCCAGTTTGTTAATCTATGTCTTTTTATTGGGGAGTTGAGGCCATTGATGTTGAGAGATATTAAGGAATAGTGATTATTGCTTCCTGTTATATTCATATTTGGATGTGAGGTTGTGTTTGTGTGCTTTTCTTCTCTTTGTTTTGTTGCCAAGACGATTAGTTTCTTGCCTCTTCTAGGGTATAGCTTGCCTCCTTATGTTGGGCTTTACCATTTATTATCCTTTGTAGTGCTGGATTTGTAGAAAGATATTGTGTAAATTTGGTTTTGTCATGGAATATCTTGGTTTCTCCATCTATGTTAATTGAGAGTTTTGTAGGATACAGTAGCCTGGGCTGGCATTTGTGTTCTCTTAGGGTCTGTATGACATCAGTCCAGGATCTTCTGGCCTTCATAGTTTCTGGCGAAAAGTCTGGTGTGATTCTGATAGGTCTGCCTTTATATGTTACTTGACCTTTTTTCCCTTACTGCTTTTAATATTCTTTCTTTATTTTGTCGTTTGGTGTTTTGACTATTATGTGACGGGAGGTGTTTCTTTTCTGGTCCAATCTATTTGGAGTTCTGTAGGCTTCTTGTATGCCTATGGGTATCTATTTTTTTAGGTTAGGGAAGTTTTCTTCTATGATTTTGTTGAAGATATGTACTGGTCCTTTGAGCTGGGAGTCTTCACTCTCTTCTATACCTATTATCCTTAGGTTTGATCTTCTCATTGAGTCCTGGATTTCCTGTATGTTTTGGACCAGTAGCTTTTTCCGCTTTACATTATCTTTGACAGTTGAGTCAATGATTTCTATGGAATCTTCTGCTCCTGAGATTCTCTCTTCCATCTCTTGTATTCTGTTGGTAAAGCTTGTATCTACAGCTCCTTGTCTCTTCTTTTGGTTTTCTATATCCAGGGTTGTTTCCATGTGTTCTTTCTTGATTGCTTCTATTTCCATTTTTAATTCCTTCCACTGTTTGACTGTGTTTTCCTGGAATTCTTTCAGGGATTTTTGTGTCTCCTCCCTATGGGCTTCTACTTGTTTATTTATGTTTTCCTGGAATTCTTTCAGGCATTTTTGCGATTCCTCTCTGTAGGCTTCTACTTGTTCTCTAAGGGAGTTCATCATGTCTTTCCTGGAATTCTTTTTTGGCATTTTTGCGATTCCTCTCTGTAGGCTTCTACTTGTTCTCTAAGGTAGTTCATCATGTCTTTCTTGAAGTTCTCCAGCATCATGGTCAAATATGATTTTGAATCTAGATCTTGCTTTTCTGGTGTGTTTGGATATTCCATGTTTGTTTTGGTGGGAGAATTGGGCTCCGATGTTGCCATGTAGTCTTGGTTTCTGTTGCTTGTGTTCCTGCGCTTGCCTCTCGCCATCAGATTATCTCTAGTGTTACTTTGTTCTGCTATTTCTGACAGTGGCTAGACTGTCCTATAAGCCTGTGTGTCAGGAGTGCTGTAGACCTGTTTTCCTGTTTTCTTTCAGCCAGTTATGGGGACAGAGTGTTCTGCTTTTCGTGTGTGTAGTTTTGCCCCTCTACAGGTCTTCAGCTGTTCCTGTGGGCCTGTGTCTTGAGTTCACCAGGCAGGTCACTCGCAGCAGAAAAGTTGGTCTTACCTGTGGTCCCGAGGCTCAAGTTCGCTAGCGGGGTGCTGCGCCCGGGTTCTCTGCGGTGGCAGCAACCGGGAAGATCTGTGCCGCCTCTTCCGGGAGCCTCGGTGTACCAGGGTTCCAGATGGCCTCCCGTGTTTTCCTCTGGAATCAGTAATGTGTGCAGAGAGCAGTCTCTTCTGGTTTCCCAGGCGTGTCTGCCTCTCTGAAGGTTTAGCTCTCCCTCCCACGGGATTTGGGTGCAGAGAATTGTTTATCCGGTCTGTTCCCTTCAGGTTCCGGCGGTGTCTCAGGCAGGGCTCCTGCCTCTCCTGGGCCCTCTCCCACGGGAGCCCAGAGGCCTTATACAGTTTCCTCTTGGGCCAGGGATGTGGGCAGGGGTGGGCAGTGTTGGTGGTCTCTTCCGCTCTGCAGCCTCAGGAGTGCCCACCTGACCAGGCGGTGAGGTCTCTCTCCCACGGGTTTTGGGAGCAGAGAGCTGCTGCGGGCCGGGATCCGAGGTGTGGGACTTCCGGTAAACACAGGGGCGTGCCCGGTCCTAGAGGAATTCTGCCTCCGTGTCCTCGAGATCACCAGGCGCTTTCTTGCAGCAGGAAAGTTGGTCTTACCTGTGGTCCCGAGGCTCAAGTTAGCTCGCCAGGGGTGCTGCCCACAGGCTCTCTCACAGTGGCAGCAACCGGGAAGATCTCGCCGCCTCTTCCGGGAGCCTCCGTGCACCAGGGTTCCACATGGCCTCCGGTGTTTTCCTCTGGAATCAGTAATGTGTGCAGAGAGCAGTCTCTTCTGGTTTCACAGGCGTGTCTGCCTCTCTGAAGGTTTAGCTCTCCCTCCCACGGGAAGATGGCCATTTTTCAATATTAATCCTGCCAATCCATGCACATGGGAGATCTTTTCATCTTCTGAAATCGTCTTTAATTTCTTTCTTCAGATACTTGAAGTTCTTGTCATACAGATCTTTCACTCCTTGGTTAGCATCACATCAAGATATTTAATATCATCTGTGGCTATTGTAAAGGATGGCTAACTTCTTGCTCAGCCTGTTTATCCTTTGAATTGAGAAAAGCTACTGATTTGTTTGAGTTAATTTTATATCCGGCTACTTTGCGGAAGTTGTTTATCAGCTGTAGGAGATCTCTGGTGAAATTTTTGGGATCACTTAAAGTATACTATCATATCATCTGCAAAACATGATATCTTGACTTCCTCCTTTCCAATTTGTACCCTTTGAACCCCTTTTGTTGTCTTATTGCTCTGGTTAGAACTTCAAGTATTACATTGAATAGGTAGGGGGAGAGTGGGCAGCCTTGTCTTGTCCCTGACTTTAGTGGAATTGCTTCAATTTTCTCTCCACTTAGTCTGATGTTGGCTATTGGCTTGTATATATTTTTTATTATATTTAGGTATGGGCCTTAAATTTCTATTCTCTGCAATACTTTTAGCATGAAGGGTGTTGTATTTTGTCAAAGACTTTTTCAGCATCTAATAGGATGATCTTGTGATTTTTTTCTTTGAGTTTGTTTATATAATGGATTACATTGATAAATTTCCTTATATTGAACCATCCCTACATTCCTGGGATGAAGCCTAATTGATCATGCCAAGAAGTGCTTACTGACAGGAACCTGGTATAACTGTCCCCTGAGAGGCTCTGCCAGAGCTGGACCAATACAGATGCAGATATACACAGCCAAATATTGGACTTACCATGGAGACCCCAACGGGGAATTTAGGGCAAGGAATGTAGAAGCTGAAGGTGTTTGCAACCTCATAGGAAGAACAACAATATCAACCAACCAGATACCCCAAAGCTCCCAGGGACTAAACCACCAACCAAAGAGTACACATGGAGGGACCCATGCCTCCAGCTGGATATGGAGCAGAGGATGGCCTTGTCTGGCATCACTGGGAAGGGAGCCCCTTGGTCCTTTGGAGGCTTGATGACCCAGGATAGGGGAATGCTAGGCTGCTGAGGCAGGAGTGGGTGGACAGGTGAGGGAACAACCCCATAGAGGTAAGGGGGAAGGAGGAAGGGATAGGGGGCTTGTAGGAAACTGGGTAGAGGGATAACATTTGAAATGTAAATAAATAAAATAACCAATAACAAATCATGAGAAAGAAGCTGTAACATAGAGGTTACCCTAGAGGTTGCCCGAATATATTTGAGATGCCAGAGTCATGGGATATCTCTTGAGTAGAGCTGCTAACAAGATGTGGGACCAGTCCAGGAGAAAGAAGTTTGTTACAGTCGACAAAGTTGAAAAGGGAGTGGAGATCTGAAGATAGCTTTGACACCAGACATAGAGATGCAGAGTTTGGAGTTTGCCCAGCTGGTTTCCTGTCTTGCTTTGGGGATTCCAGTTAAGTGATTGAATGAATTTCAGAAGAGATTTTGAACTTTGGACTTTAAACATCGTTGAAAATGCTATAGACTATGGGGACTTTGCAAGTTGGACTAAATGTATTTTACATTATGCTATGTTTAGGTATGGCCCCATAGGCTCATGTGTTTGAAAAGCCTATGGGGGCCAGGGAATGGAATGTGATGGTTTCTATATGCTTGACCCAGGGAGTAGCACTATTAGAAGGTGTAGCCTTGTTGGAGTAGGTGTCTTACTGTGGGTGTAGGCGCTAAGACCCTCATCTTAGCTGCCTGGAAGCCAGTCTTCCTCTGGCCTTCAGATAAAGACGTAGAATTCTCAACTTTTCCTATACCATGCCTGCGTGGGCACTGCCTTAATGAACCTCTGAACCTGTAAGCCAGTCCCAATTAAATGTTTCCTTGTAAGAGTTGCCTTGGTCATGGTATCTGTTCATAGCAGTAAAACCCTAATTAAGTTGTGCACCCCCCCCCATCATGCTGGCCCTATTCTGTGCCCCCAGAGTCTTCCTAGCAAATATATTTTTGAACTTTCTTTATTATAATTCTTTGTTCACACATGCATTCACATGTGCAGGTGTGTGTATCAGCAAGCATGTGCCATGGCCTGTGTGTGGGATGGCCAGTGTGGTGGTTTGAATAGGTTTGTCCCCCTTAGACTGGTGTGTTTCAATGCTTGGCTCAGGGGGAGTGGCACCATTAGGAGGTGCGGTCTTGTTGGAGTAGGCATGGCCTTGTTAGAGAAAGTGTGTCACTGTGGGGGTTGGCTTTGAAGTCTCTATGTTCATGGTCCACCCAGTGTGGAAAAAGACCCTTCTTCTGGCTGCCTGCAGAAGGAGTCTCCTCCTGGATGCCTTCAGATCAAGATGTAGAACTCTCAGCTCTTTCAGCACCAAGTCTGCCTGCATGATGCCATGGTTCCCACCGTGATGAGAATGAACTGAACCTCTGAAACAGCTCCAGTGAAATGTTTGCCTTTTATAAGAGTTGCCTTGGCCACGGTGTCTTTCCACAGCAATAAAACCCTAAGACAGCCTGGATTTGGAGGACAACCCTGGAGTTGGTTCTCTCCTTCTGCCTTCATATCTGTTCTAGGGATCAAATTCAGATCATCAGGATTGCAAGACAAGTGCCTCACCTAGGAGCCATCTTGCGTTAAGCTTGTTGAAGGAAAGTTGATGAGGACTTGAACCTTTCTTTAAACCAGTGGTTCTCAACCTTCCTAATGCTGTAATCCTTTTAATACAATTTTTCATGTTGTGGTGACCCCCGACTATAAGATTATTTTTGCTGTTACTTCATTACTATAATTTTTGCTATTATTATGAATTGTAATATAAATATCTGATGTTCAGAATATCCACTATGCGGCCTCTGTGAAAGGACCCACGTGTTGTATGCTAGTGGGGAACAAGTGAAGATCTTCAACAGTTGGAAACTCTAAACTGAAGTTGGGAGTTCTGTGGGGCCAAAAAGAAAGGTCAAACCTGCCCTCCCCCAAGCTACTGTGGTCTTATCATACAGTCTAAATGGTTGGATTTAGCAAAGGTCAGACATGACCTCCCCAAACTACTGTGGTCTTATCATTCAGTAAATGGTTGGATTTAGCAAGGGAGTCAGCATGTAAGAGTAGACAGATCTCAGAGATTTCAAAACTGTCTTTATTTGGGGGACAGGGTGAGGTGGACAAGAAGCAGAAGTGAAAGATCTGGAAGTTTAGGCAAATCAAGCGATTGGCTTGCTTGACCTTCATCTGAACATCTGAAATCCAACATCTGAAACCTAGACCTAGTTAGGTCAAGGAGCTAAGAAAGAAACTGGGAACGTGGGGCCGTATCTTACAATATAATATCATGTTGACAATGCTATAGGATAAAAATAATGCATGACTAGCAGATGTCTCAAAAGCTGTCATTAAAGAAATGTATCCACTGGGTGTGGTGGTCCAAGTTTTTAAGCCAAGCACTCTGGAGGAGAGGTGGGCCGATTTCTGTGAGTTCTAGGCCAGCACAATCTACATAAAAGTCAGACAGTAAACATCTACTAAAAATAAATTCAAAACAAAACAAGCCATCAATAAGCCTTTATATATTCCCCCACATTTCCTGGCTTTGCTCCTGTATTACATAAGACATCTTCTTAGTATTAGCCATTGGTTTATTCTATATTATTTTCCTAAGAGAATAAAATAATATTTTTTCAAAGTCTATTTTATAATGTCAGGATGTACATGTGCTATAAGTTACTAAAAACACTTAATTAATATATTTAGCCTATGAAATAGTTATAATGGTGTTTGCCATCAGATTAGGAGATCTAATTAAAAGACTAATAATGGTGTCTAGGGCTGAGAGGGGGAAGTGAACACAAACTCCCATTTCTGAGAGGCTAGCTTTGACAACTGCTTGCAAAAGGAAAACTAATTTTCTTTGATGGAGTCTCATTGGGTAGACAAAGAGCAGACCCTACACCCAGGGACAGATGCTAACACAAAATGAACTCAATGGTATTTTGGAAGTTTTAACTTTTATGATTTTTTTTGTTTTTGTTTTGTTCTGACTCATAATGTGTTGTTTGGACATTTTTAAGCTTACTGGTCTTCTGTATGTATATTCTGATTCTGATTTCTGACTTTGTTTTTTAACGGTATGTGTGCTTTATGCTTTTTCTTTTGTTTCGTTCTATTTTTTATTTTAGTTTGCCTGTTTATTTGTGTGTGTGTGTGTGTGTGTGTGTATGTGTGTGTGTGTGTGTGTGTGTGTGTGTGAGAGAGAGAGAGAGAGAGAGAGGTGGGGAAGATGTAGGAGTAAAGGAGGGAGGGGAAACCGCGATCAGAATTTCTTGTATGAAAAAAAATTATTTTCAATAAAAATAAAAGAATTATGTAGCAGCATATCAACTGAAAATCTCCTCTGATTTATAATTGATGTTTAGGAATATTTTCGTGCTTCTGATCTTATGCTGGTGAAATTTTCATTACTTTAAATAAACCATTAAAAATCTATTTTTTGCTGTATGTTCAGTAAGCAAATGTTCTCATCCTTTTTACACTTGTACAGTAACTTTACTTTGAGTAAAACATTTGCAGTTCTTTCCTTTTGCCTACTTTGGCCCTGGCAAGTAAGTGTGCACCAAATAGAATGCATTGGCATACAAACATTTTTTGTTGGTTATGTACTCACCATCCAAATGCTTGCTTTTGGGAAGAATTATTTGCTCAAAACATCTGTGAAACATGCATTTGTTTTTAGACCATCCCGATGGCTCAAATATTTCTGTCTACATTTTCATAGGTAACCTTCTCTTCAACACTGAACTTTCTTAAGAGTTCTCCTGTTGGTCAAAATTTTTCCCCCTGAGGCTTTAGGATTTGCCTGGTTGGAATGCTTATAAAAACATTTGTGGATAGCCCAAATATTTTTTAAATAGCGTTTGCTTGGAAAATTCTTACTAGTAGTTTGGACACATTATTTAAACATATTTCAAAATATTTATGTGTCCCTGCAATCCTTTGGCGGTTTCTGCAGTATGAGGCTGAATTGATGGTTGTGTAGCTCAGACTTCTTGTTTGCTTCGGTCATTCACAGGGGCTGATTAATGGGTCCTGGGTAGAGCTTCCACACCGCACACATGAGTAGCTTAAATAGTAAGGTGGCTCCATCCACAGAGGCGCTTAAAAGTTTCTTTTCAGAGAAGTGGCTTTAATAAACAAGTGAGATTAATTTTACCATAATCTTGTCAGATGATGAGTTTTTGTTGTTCCTTCACAACCGTAATTCATAAACTGATGAATTTGTGTCTGTTATTTTGTGTTACTATTTAGTAATGAATTTAGCTCTAGTGTGACCTGTGGTTCTTTCTATGGGGTTTACATGACTCCTGAAAGATTTAAAATTTTCCATCACCATGTCTAATGAAAGAAAATGGATAACTTATCTGTACGTTTATAAGGAATATAAATAAAACTTTGGGGGAGTTGTGTGTGCATTTTCTAAACAAGGCTTTTTTTTTTTAATGCTTCCAAAATAAAGACAGAAACTTAATTCTATAATTATATCTCAATTTTAATTTATGTCATCTGCAAAGGAATAGAAAGAATATTACATTTAGCTCTGGCTCCTAGATGTGACATTGTCACACACTGTTAAGTCATAAGTATAGCTTATTATGGCAAAATATTAGCCATATTATTAGGTTTTGACTCATGAAATGCTCTTCTCTGAGTTCGCTTATCATATGTTGCTAAGTCTGTTGCTGTGTGACCATTTTTCTTTTTTGAAACTCTTTTTTGGTTATGCGTGTGTGCTTTATGTATCTACTATATGTCTATGAATATGTATATTACATATATAACTATATAGAAATTGATATATAGATGGATGACAGATAGATAGATAATCAATGTTTCTCATGTGGATCGCAGAGAAGGCTCAACGGATAAAGCACTTGATTTGCAAACGTGAAGACCTGAGTTTGGATTCCCAAAGCCCATCATGTAAAACTGAATGCTGTATTTACATCTATACATCTATAATTCACATCTATAATTTACATCTATAATTCAGTGCACCTATAGTAAGACTGAAGACAGAGACAAGACAAAGTTCCTGGAAGCTTGTAGATCTGGTAGCCCTAAATACACAATGGTGAACAGCAAAGAAACTGCTTCAAACCTGGTGGAAGAAGAGACTGACACCTGAGGGTAACCTCTAATCCCTTTTCACACACTATGACACACATGCACCTACACACACACACACACACACACACACACACACACACACACACACACACACTTTGCCTTCAAACAGGCAACATGTCCATAATACACAAATACATGTACAAAACAAAAATAACAATTACACGTAACAATTGTTCCATGTACTGTACCTTACTGCAATATTTTTATTACTTGAGAATTTCATATGTTGTGTTTGATCATATTTATTTCCATCCACCATCTCCTTCCAGATTCTACCCATCCAAATCTGTGTCCTAATTCATTCATTAAAATAAAAAAGACTCTTGCATGTATGGCCCTCTACTGGAGCATGTTAGATCTACCAGGTGCTACAACCTAAAAACAAGCAAGCAAGCAAACAAACAAACAAACAAACAAACTCTTCCCCAGTAGCTGTCAATTACCAGCAACGCCTCCACTAAATCTGGGGCATCGTGTGCACATCCCCACTCCATGCTTGGATTTTGTCTACCGTGAGCTTGTTCAGGTCTTGTTCCTGCTGTCAAACTGCTGGGCCATCTTCATAGCCCCTTTCTAACATTCTGACCTCCACGGCTATTCCAAACGGAGCACACGTATTTAAAGAGTCAAAATTAGCATCCTCAAATGAAACGTGTGATGTTCGTACTCTTGTCCTGGGCTGTCAGACTCAGATAGATTCGCTTCCAATTCTGTCCATGTATCTGCAGATTTTATAATTTCAAATTTCTTAACAAATGAATAGTATTCCATGAATAAACGTAACACATTTTTATTGGCCACTTAATCCATTCGTGGACGTCTAGGCTGTTTCAGTTTCTTGGATATTGTGAATTTAGGGGATGAACTGGATGAGAAGGTGTTTTTGTAGTAGGATGTAAAGTCCTTGGACTATGTGACCAAAGGCGGTGTATCTGGATTACATGGTAGATGTGGTTCTAGTCTTTTGAGGAACCTCCCCACTGACTTCTATAATGGCTGTACCAGTTTGCACTCCCAAGAGCAGTGACTGTTCCTTTTCCCCACAGCCACTCCAGGACTTGTTACGATTTTCTTTGTGTTTTTGTTTTATAGCTGTTGGTCTTTTTGTTTGACCTTAGTGGTTCATTCCTGTGTCCATTTTAGCATTTCCCTCTGTTTTGAGTTTATCCTTCATTTCTAGATTTTGCTTTACATGTTTCTTTCTCAATTTTTATTTTATTTTAGTTCTCCAATCTTTAATCTTTTTAAATCTTCTTTATTTTGTCGTTTTATGTGGTATCGCATCTACTAATTAGAATTTGTGATTTGTTGTTATGCATATATCAAAACATCATTTTGTATCATTAATATATACAATTTCTATTTGTCAATGTAAAAATAGAAAAGAAATCAATAAATTCTGAGCAAAAGTTTAAAACTATCCTATTTTATTTTACTAGAAAAATTAAAGACAAGAGGAAACTCATAAGAGAAAATACAAACCAGCTAGTAAACGTACAAAATAGATATGTTTTTACTGCTAATTAAACACATCTAAATAAAACAACGAAATTAATATAAGATATATTGCTAGAAGTATAAATTATGGAAAAATAGTTCGAATAGAATTTATTTTGTAGTAGTGACAATGTTTCAGAAGGACCATGAATTTAAAAATATGCTATTTTAAGTATACAATCTTTTACTCAACAAATTTGCTTTAGGAATTTATCTCAAGAAATAACCAGGCAGCCGCCTCTTCCGCCTTCGCCAGGCAGAAACAGACTGCCATCTTCCTGAGAGGTCTAACCTCAGACATGCTCCCCGAAGACAGTTCCCGGTGGCTCCTTCAGCTGCTCTGGGACATCCAGCTGGCCCAGTTCTACCGGCCCATCTCAATGTCACTCGGCCAGAACATTTTGATTTTGTAAGGCCTGAGGACCTGGACAACATTGGCATGGCCAAGCCTGACGAGCGCAGACTTACTGAAGCTCTAAAGAGGTACTGTTCGGGGATCAAGTCTAAGAACTGGGTGTACAAGATACTTGGGGGTTTTGCTCCTGAACAGGAGACCCTTCCACACTCAGAGGCGGGACCCAAGTGTCTGATTCCAGAGTTTGCTGTGTGCAGAGAGGAGCTGATAAGTTCAAGCTGCTTTGGTGTTGTACATCGAGGGCTATGGACACTACCCAGTGGCCAAATTATCCCAGTGGCTGTCAAGTTCCTCTGTGTGGGTCCCCAGGGTCCGATGGGCACAGAACTGGGAGACTTCCTGCAGGAAGTACCTGTCATGATGAAGTTAGAGCACCCGCTTGTACTGTACAGCGCCTGCATGGCCTCGTACTGGGCCAGTCTCTACAGATGCTGGTGAAACTTGGGCCATTGGGCTCCCTGCATGCGCGCCTGACTGCCCCAGCACTGAAGCCCCCTACTGCCTGTGGCCCTACTGTGCCTTTTTCTGTGTCAGTTGGCAGGAGCTAAGGCGTACTTGGGATCCTGTTAGTGCACCGGGATCTCGCTACCCTGCAACCTCCCGCTAGCCTCACCTTAAATGATCAAGGTGGTGGATTTTGAACTGGTGCGGCCACTGGATGGGACCGGGGGCCGCTACATTATGGGTGGACCCTTTCCGTTCCCTATTCCCGATGTGCCCCAGAGAGCCTAAGCCAGGGAGCCTTCTCATGACGTGTGGATATTTGGCGTGACACTCGGGGAAATGTTTTCTGGAGGCAAGGAAACCTGGGCAGGTGTTCCACCATATCTCATCCTACAGCGGCTGGAGAAGGACCAAGCCAGGCTGCCAAAGTCTCCTCTCTGTTCCAGAGTCCTCTATTCCCTTGCCTTGCTTTGCTGGGCCCCTCACCCTGCAGACTAGCCTAGCTTTTTCAACCTGGAAGGTCACAGAGGTAGGTTCTTTGCGGATGGAGCCCCGTGACCCCGTCACTGTTGTTGAGGGCAGCCCGGACACCACAACCTGGAAGGGACAGAGTGGTTGTACCCTCAAAGTGGGCAACTTTCCAGCTTCAGCAGTGACACTAGCAGACTTGGGGGATTTACCAGTCATCCACCCTGCCCACAGAGGTTCCCCTACCGGTGGGACGAAATGCAGAGAGGACACAGACAGGGAGAAGGCAATGTTACAAGATCTACCCCCAGCACAGAGCTAGAGAAGAAAAGTGCTCCTGCAGAAGGCGAAAGGCATTTCCAAGAGTCCGGAGTCAGTTCTGCCCCTGGCCCTAGACCCACAGGAGGTTACAAGAGCTTTGCCTCAAAGACTCGCAGACGTAACTCCACACCCACCAGACCTGCCCCTGTGTCCACCTATTATCGGCAGCTCTTCTCGGCCCATCCAGCCCCACAAAGCCTGACCCAAAAGAGAACCCTCACATAATCACTGCACTGGAGCACCAGCAAAGCCACTGTCCCCTCTGGAGGCCCCTTGTCAGACCCCAAGTGGCAGAGGAAGATTGTGCAGGTAGAACTGAGTGTGCAAGGCGTCTCCTACCAGGAGCGCCAAGTGGCACTTAGAATCACTGGGGGAAATGTGGCTTCTGCTATCGGGAACCTCAAGGTAGACCAGCTCTTCCACCACAGTAACCAGTCCGGAGCAGACTGTTGTCGCATTCTGGAGCGTCAGCGGTGTAAGGTACAAAGATTTACCTAAGGAACATTTTCCAGTACAGACTGCTGGATTTGGGGGTTCTCATTTGGCAAGTCCGTAATAGACACAAAGCCTGCATTTTATTACCTTCCGAGACACTTAAGGACCACCCTTTTCGATTGCAGTGGCTACATTTTCTTAAATCATACCTCCTAGATTCATTTCTCGGAGGATTTATATTTAAAAAGACCAACTTATCGAGGGGGTCATAGGTCATAGTTATTTAGGAGGGGGTGGAAATTAAGAAGCTGATCTACATTTCATCTCAAGATCCTTTGGCTTCAGGACCACAACTTTGAGCCTACATTTTAATGAGCAGCCAATGTTTACCTCCATGAAATAAAAGTTGTCATGCCTTTTCCCCAAAGAATGGTATTAATATTTATAAAAATCCCCCTCTCCTGTTATCGTATAATCATAGGTGGGTAGCGTGAATACCCAGGAACATTGTAATAAAAGTGTGACAATGCAAACAGACCCTGTGAATGCAGCAGACGCAGAATCCTCATCAATGAAGGCAGCTTCGGACTCAATAAATTACCACCGTGCAGCCCTCGGGTATCATCAGGATATCAAATCTGCATGTCTTAAAGAGATAAAAGAAATAAAGCAAGCCTATCAGCTATTATAGCAAAACTTTGAATATTAACTCTGAACTTTTTTAGAAAGACAGGTCATGCAATGTGCAGCAAGATATTTCTAATGATTTCACAGTATGTCACCGTCTCCTGATAACTGTACCCACGCTTTTTGCCATCATATGCTTTGACGAACACTAATCGACTCTGCGGCTCTTTTCATGGAGACTGGAGGGAGAATGGTCACTGATTGGTCCAAACACTGTCCTTCATCTGCATGAAGGACTGAGAGATTGGTGTAGACACTCTTGCCATACCTTCCTTCTATCTGAACAAACAGACACCTTTCTGTGCTGTCTCCTGATGCTACAACACTAGGCTCTGATTCAAGATGTTTTTGAGTTGTCTTTTCGTGTTTGCATTTGATCTTTATCATTAGTATACTTGGATGGGGTCTCGTATCATAAGCAGAAGTTGGCAGAAGGGACACTGTAGCAGCATACACCAAATGTGCCAGCAAGGCAGAGGTAGCCACAGTACAAGACCAGAGTACAAGTGAGGAATTGCAGAGAATGGAGGGGCAGAGATGATGTGGGAATAGAGGTAACAAAGACATGGACTATGAGGAACTAAAGATGAGAGACAATGGGTTCTGGGCACCTGGAGAGTTCTAGAGAGCTGCCAAGGTTTAATGGCCAATGATCTCAGATAGCCTGGGCCAGAACACTGCTATCCCTGTATGGCTAAGGATTGTAGTACTTGAGACACATATTGAGAGCAGTCATGCTAGACAGAAATGCAGGCTGCTTATGACTAACTACAGCTGGGAGCTGAGAATATTAGCTAAGAAATGCTGGGACCACTGGTGGTTAATGTTCAGAGGGCTATAATGCTCCAACTTCCTGGAATGCTTCGAGCTAAAACTCTGGCTTTCAAAGCCTGTAGCTTTCTAGATGTCTAGTTATAAGCCTCTAGATCTGCCATCCAGACCCTAGATCTTAGGCCCAGCCTAAGGATTATCAGCAAGCGTCTCCCAGGCTAGCCACAATTCTTATCCAGGTAGAAAAAAGGACATTAGACAACTGACTGCTATCACTGGTTCCTCTTGTCCCACGTTCTTCCTAAAACACACTTGTCCAGCCACACTGCCTCCCTGGAATATTTGAAACTCGGAAAAAATTGCACGGAAGGGAAGGCTACTCTACTCATTGTTAAATTGCTAATATCTGCATTTAATACCTGGCACAAAATAGGCATCAATCATCATTTTTGCCCCTTTTAATTTGAGACATTGTCTCACATTGTTCAAGTTGACCTCAAACTCACTGAAAAGACCATACTAGTGAAGCGCGACCTGGAACGTCTGATCTTTTTGCCACCACCTCCTGAGTGTTGGGGTCAAAGGCATGTGCCACCATGCTCAGTCTTGTGGGTACTGAAGATTAAATGTTGTATATACTAGGTCCGTACACTACTAAATTACCTTTCCAGTCCAGTTAGTAGTTCTTAAATGTATGATTGGAGAAGTATATAATCAATCACTAGCACCAAAATAAAAGTGAAAAGGAAGAAAAAACAAAACAGAAGAAATATGAAAATCAAGTAGATACATCATAATAAGTGCAGTTATTGGAACCATAGTAGGAGGTAGGACTGGTACTCAATCAGAGACAGAATTTTAATTCTTATTAGCTATCCTTATTCCTATTTATATTACTAATCATTTATATATAAAACTAACAGGAAATTTTGAGGTTAGAAGTCCTTCCCATATAGTTGCAAGTGGGAGAATCACAGTAAAGTAAATTAGGTATTGCTTGGGCTTCTCAGACATTCCCAAGCCTGAAGGTTATGGAACATGGGTGACGTTCGGGTGATCCACACTGGAATATTGAATGCTAGGGCAAGCAGCCAGACAGATGATGTATTGCTGTTACTGTAGAGTCACTATAGATTTGTGTAGTGTTAGAAAGGAAATACACTGTCTATCTCACGGTATACCAATTAACCAAATGAATTGCCTATCATTTTAAGCCTGCTCCCAGGAGACAGAGGCACAAAATATTCTTAAAAGCTTTATGCAATGGGAGTACAATGGAGAAATCTTAAGATAAAAACACACAAGTGCATTCATTCATAAAGACAAAGGAATCTACTTTGTGTGTGTGTGTGTGTGTGTGTGTGTGTGTGTGTGTGAGTTCACATGTATGTCTGAGTACAGATACCTACATGTGGTCTTGTGAGAAAGAGCCAGAGGACAACTCCTGGCATCGCAGAAATACAGTGCCTCTTCTTAGAAACAGAGTCTATCTTTGGCCTGGACCTCAGCAATTATTCTAGACTTCCTGGCCACAGAAGTCCAGGGATCCTCCTGTCTTTGTGTGGGTTTACAAATGCGGATTACCACACCCAGCATTTTTATATAGAGTCTAAGGAATTAAACTCAGATACATAACTCAACATAAACTCAGATACTCTAACAGCCTAGCTATACTCCCCAGCCATATGTGTGTGTGCATGTGTGTGCATGTATGTGTGTGTGTGTGTGTGTGTGTGTGCGCGCGCGCGCGCGCGTGTGCGTACCTGTCATTCAGCGTTTCAGTTCTATGGGATAGCAGCTATAGCTAGTACTGTTGCAAAGGCATGCATATATCCTAGGCATTTGACTTTCATTTTCTCAGGAGTATCTAATACTTGGCTCTTTGCTTTTTCCTTATCTTACCCAGACCCCAGCACCAACAACCTTCTGCTTATAGATTTAATTCTACAACACTATGAACCACTGGCCATACTTGTCATTTTCTTAATTGCTCAAATTTTCAGGTAGGGAGAGTCTGGAAATAGTCTCTGGTTTCTAGTCTGTCATTCAGTGTCCCAGGCAGAACCCTCTGCACCTGCTTCTGCAGTAAGGAGCAATATGCCTGGTAATGCTCAACATATGTAGCCTGTTCATGTGCCAAACTCTGTTTCCTTTCTGGCTTGCCATCTAGCTTCCTGCTGAGGCAATAGCTTTGGCTTAATCTGCAAGCCATTTACCTGGTACTTGATCTCCTACCCACCTCACCCCACCCATTTAGCTTGTGCTCCCTGGGAGTTGGGCCTTAGTTTGAGGCTCATTTCAACTTGGATTAGCCTAACTGCTTTTAGAATAGTAATAGAATATAGAATAGTATCACTATAGTACTGCTATCCAAAGATTCTTCCTAGAGTAACCTGCCCTCTTAGATGAGATCCCCTGAATATTAGCACACACCACGCCTGAGTTCAGTTTGTTCCCCCCTTTTAAGGAGTGTCACTACTGCCTAATTAGTTCCCATAGCCTTAGCCACAATTCTATTGTCTCCTTCTTTTCACAGCATGGCAGTATAGTATGCCTAAGTTCGGAGTCCACATCCAGCTATCTGGGAACAGAATGAGATAATGAAAATAATTGTGTGATACCGAGTTATAGAACCAAAACTGTTAGAAAACTGTGTGAGAAAGAAGGTAGAATTCTGACGAAAATGACAATTAGGTATTGCTGTGGTCAGAATTCCTAAAAATCCTAGGTATTCTGAGCTCTCTGCTGGTTTACAAGTAGACAAGTGCTCTGTCCTTGGGACTTCTCTCCATTGGACAAGTAAGCGGTGTGACACAGTGACACAGTAAGCATAAAGCTGGCCTCATCGATTTATTACCAAAATAATAATAATAATAATAATAATAATAATAATAATAATAATAATAATAATGGGAGAGGGAGGACATTTTTGACAAACTGACTGCCGCTGAGTTTCTACCCATGATTATATTCTAGCATGCTTATGAGATACACGCAGACTAAAATATTAACAAAGAATAAGGTTGATAATAAAAATAATTGGCTGAAGAAAAAGTCAATATACTGTTCCATAGTAGAGCTAGTCAAAGAATACATGCCTTCCCATTTCACTGGAACTGTAAAATGTTAAAATGTTTATTTTTCCCAAGAGGAAAGCTATCAATTAATACTGGATTTCAGAAAATCACTATTGGCAGAAACTATCTACCACTGTTAGTGAATGAATGAAGGACCATTTGGAAGGCCATTTAGAACACAAACAAGCAGGGTAAGATCTGATCAGATGACAATGACCAACAGTGTCATCAACTAATCAGGGAGTTTTCAACCGTGTGTGTGTGTGTGTGTGTGTGTGTGTGTGTGTGTGTGTACATGTAAATGTATATACGTTTGTATATGTACATATATATGTATATAATTAAATATATGATGAATTTTATATGATTTATTTAAACAGGTACACTCTTCTGTTAGTAGGTCCATTATTAGACAGCAAAATTAGCATTTTTTTTTGCACAGAAACAGTACAAACATAGCAAGCTATATGAACCTCTTTAAGAAATTTGAAAAGAATAAAGAAATAAATAAGAAAATAAAGATATAAATATGTGTTTATTTATTTATTTAGCAAGGAGAATATTCACTCAATACTAGGAACTGTGGAAGGCATTACATGTAAAAGAAAGCAAAATCACATGGTTCCCGACAGATTACCGATTATAATGTAGTGGTACATTTAATGCACATTAAAGATCAGTAATTATGATAATTAACATTGTGAATAGTGGTACAGCATCAGAACTGCAGAGTCTAATAGCAAAGCAATGTGATACTCATTATTTGATTTTGTTCAGAGGGGCGAAGGAGAAATTCTTTGAAGAAGCATCATTAGAGCTAAGAATGTGAAGTTAACAATTTAATAGGAGAAATCTAGACATATGGACACAGGCAAAACCTCTAGGATAGAAACAGTTGTGTTCTAGGAACTGAAGGATCAGTTGGTGTAACAGAGTGGTAATGGCTCTAAATATGATTTTAAGAGGAAGTTAATCTTTACAGAGTATCTTGGCTGTAAGTAGTTTACAAATTTAGCGCCACTAGAATTAAATAAAAGAATGACCAATTTTTGAATTATACAACTCTTTCTACCACAGACAATTCCAAAAAGGGATCAATGGGATGGATTTGTTGAATTGTAAAGTAAAAAGTCACGAAGCTCAATGGGGGCATTCTTCCTTTACCTGGACTTCTTCTAGAGAGACTTTTTCTTTCTTTTTTTTTTTTTTTGAAATAAAAATATACATTATGCATTGGGACTCTCTCTCTCTCTCTCTCTCTCTCTCTCTCTCTCTCTCTCTCTCTCTCTCTCATAGTTCAAAACCATGTATTTCCAGATATTTTCAAGTAACATTCACCCTAGCTGAGAACCCTGTACGAAGTGAAAGTTGTATGAAAATATAGTAATTAAGAAGTAATTACTCAATTACAATTGAGTAATCCATACATTAGCTGGAAAATCTGTTTGAACGTGAAGCCAGTACAGGATATCTATGCTGAATTATTCTAGTATAATTATAATGAGCAAAACCACACACTCAGTAATAAATAAAGACTACTTCTTGAATGTGAGCTTCAGCAAGGAAAGAGGACAGTGTTCAGAGATGAAGTCTGAGAACTGTCACATATATAGTTCTTTAAAATGTCATGGTGCATATGATCTTTTATACTAAACTTTTATACTAAATTTTATACAAGTCCTTGAGAATTAGTTTGTGCTCTGAGGAAGTCTTGTGAATGATACTCGGATAGGAGATAGGAAATCAAGACAAATGCAGCAGAGAAGGAAATCTTTGCTGATTTCAAATATTACTTTGAAAAGAATACTGAATTGTATGATCATACAGCAGTATAAATACGTGGGTTCTCTAAAAGGACTAGAATAGGTTCCCAGGAGATGACTTTTGCACTATGGGTTGAATGCTTAGAGCATGTGATGGGATGATCTGACAATTGTGAAGGATTCACGTCCTCGTTGCAGACACTTGAGAGACTGAATCAGAAGTGGCAGCAAGGCCTAAAGGATAAAGAAGTGGACTGGAGACCTAGTGATGTAGAAGGGATGATGAAAAGTACATTTGCCAAGAAACTGTCCAAGAAGAATAATGAACAATGGTTCACCATTAGGGCTAGGATTTGAGTCAGTGGGATGCTAAAAATATAAGACTTTGTATATAGTATTCAATATATATATTCTTTACCACTCTGTTGGTTGCTGTTTGTCTTATTGACAGTGTCCTTTGCCTTACAGAAGCTTTTCAATTTTATGAGGTTCCATTGTTGATTGTTGATCTTAGAGCATAAGCCACTGGTGTTCTGTTCAGAAAAATTTCCCCTACACCCATGTGTTGTAGGCTCTTCCCGACTTCCTCTTCTACTAGATTTAGTGTATCTGGTTTAATATGGATGCCCTCGATCCACTTGGGCTTGAGTTTTGTACAAGAAGATAAGAACGGGTTGATCTGCATTCTTCTATATGCTGACCTCCAGTTGAACCAGCACCATTTGTTGGAAATGCTGTCTCTTTTCAATTGGATAGCTCTAGCTCCTTTGTCAAAGATCACGTGACCATAGGTGTGTGAGTTCATTTCTGGGTCTTCAGTCTGTTTCATTGATCTACTTGCCTGTCTCTGTACCAATACCATACAGTTTTTATTACTATTGCGCTGCAGTACAGCTTGAGGTCCCAGATGATGATTCTTCCAGAAGTTCTTTTAATGTTCAGAATAGTTTTTGCCATCCTACATCTGATAGAGGGCTAATATACAATATATACAAAGAACTCAAGAAGTTAGACTCCAGAGAAACAAATAACCATATTAAAAAATGGGGTACAGAGCTAAACAAAGAATTCTCAACTGAGGATTATCGAATGGCCAAGAAGCACCTAAAGAAATGTTCAACATCTTAGTCATCAGGGAAATGCAAATCAAAACAACTCTGAGATACCACCTTACACCTGTCAGAATGGCTAAGATAAGAAACTCAGGTGACAACAGGTGCCCAGTCCCCGGTTGAGGGATGGGACAACCCACTCATCTCCAAAATCTTAAACCAGAATTGCTCCTATCTAAAGGAAATATGGGGACAAAGAGTGGAGCAGAGACTGAAGGCAAGGCCATCCAGAGACTGTCCCACCAGTGGATCCACCCCATATGCAGATACCAAATCCAGACACTATTGCTGATTCCAAGAAGTGTTTGCTGACAGGAGCCTGATATAGTTGTTTCCTGAGAGGCTCTACCAGAGCCTGACCAATACTGATGCAGATGCTCACAGCTAACCTTTGGATTGAGCATGGAGACCCCAATGGAGGAATTAGGGGAAGGACTGAAGGAGCTGAAGGGGTTTGCAACGGCATAGGAAGAACAATGATATCAACCAACAAGACCCCTCAGAGCTCCTGGGGACTAAACCACAAACCAAAGAGTGCACATGGAGGGAGCCATGGCTCCGGCTGCATATGTAGCAGAGGATGGCCTTGTCTGGCATCAATGGGAGAAGAGGCCCTTGTAGTGGAGGAGAATGCCAGAGAGGTGAGGCAGGAGTGGGGGAGCACCCTCACAGAAGCAGGGGGAGAGGAAATAAGATATGTATGGGTTTGCAGAGGGGAAACTGGAAAAGGGGATAACATTTGAAATGTAAATAAACAAAATGACCAATAAAAAATTATAAGACTTATCATGTAAATACGAGGACCTGGGGTGAACCCACAGAAATCATGTGAGAAAGTCATGTGTGGTATCATGTGCTTGTGATTCCAGCTCTTGGAAGACAGAGACAGGTGGCCAGTGATAATGTAAAATATTATATTAACAGGTGGCCAGTTAATCTAGCCTAACTGGGGAGTTCCAGGCCAGTGAGAACTTCTGTTGCAAAACTTGAGCTGGATGGCACCTGAAAAACAATTTATGAGGTTGATCTTTGCCCTTTACCTACTTACATGTTCACCTGCACACACAGAGATAGCCATCCCCTGAACTCAGCACACAAAGGGAGACAGCCTTGAATCTTGGGTATTCGATTTTAGATGGCCTTATTTAAAGCATTAGGCATTAATTGCTAATGCTCTCCACCTGGTCATAATTCATAGTCAGCGTTGAAACCCTCAATAGAGAAGAATAAACATTTGTGTCTGACATGGAGGTTCAATGGGTTGGGCGGAAGTGTGGTTCTCATGGTCTTGACTTCCTGGGGTATTCTAATGAATATGCTAATGGGGTGGGGGTGGGGGGGAAGCCGACTTTGATAACAATAGTTAAGTCACCAGACCTTGGAATATGTAGCTTATATGGATTATCCAGGTAGAACCAGTTCAATCATTCAGCTCTGGAAAGCAGAGAGGTCTCTGTTTGATAGTAGACATTTGAAGTCTCAAGGAGCTAGAGATGGCTGATTCAAAGATAAAGGGGGCCACATGTCGAAGAACCATGTGTCTTACAAGTACAGGCAAATGAATTCTCCCAAAGACCCATCTGAGTTTGAAGACAGAATCTTTTGTAGAGCCTCAGGTGAGATCTCAGCCAACATGCCAAGTCTTGGATTTCTGTTTTATGAGGTGGTGATGGAAAGAAAGATAGCTAAGTAAAATTTGAGAGTGAGAATAGGAACAAGAGATTGGCAGCAAAGGCACCACAGCAGGGAAGTGTGTGTACAGGCTAGATCAGGTCAGGGACTGGCCCACTTGCTACCACACTGTGGCTAGGAGTGGGTAGGTTCTGAGGTTTTAGAGTAGTTAAAGGGAACAGCAGTGCCTAATATTGGAAACAGAAATGGCTCCTGGGAGAATAGTTGGGGTGTCAATGGAGGGATGAATAGTCAGTGCTGGTATTGTGGTAATGCTTGGGTAGGGAGGAGGGAGAATGCGGGGCATAGATATTAACTGAAAGGAGACAACCATAAAAGAGAGACCAGGGCAATATCCACAAATGGTGAGTTCAGTGGTAGTGTTCAGGAAATAGTGCTGAGCACCCTGCTATCGGAATTGGGATATGCTTCACACAGATTATATTAAATGTGGCTTTAATATAGGAAGTACTTTGGGGGGGGGCAGGTAGATCTCTGAGTTTGAAGCTAGCCAGGGCTATATAGTAAGATAATGTCTCAAAAAAAAGAAAGAAAAGAAAAAAGGAAAGAAAACAAAGAAAAAAAAACAGAAAAGAAGAAAGAACAAAATTTGTGTTGCTATTATGGCCCATATACCTCAGTTAAAAAACAAAACAAAATAATACCAATATATTTCAAATCAATGAAACATGTTACAAATTAATGTGTGTGTGTGTGTGTGTGTGTGTGTGTGTGTGTGTGTATTCATATTCTAAATCTCTTCTGAAACTGTTCATCAATTGTGGTTAATTCATATGTTCAAATAAGATTTCACTTTTTCTACATAACTATTTGTAGTGAGCCATATTGGATTTGGGCCTGGCGCTTTGTAACTGCATGGCCACAGTAAAAGTCATGGGATTGTTGGACAGAGGCCTCTCCCATGTATTTACAGCACAGGAAGAAAAGACCAAGTAGTAAACACCCGGTGTCTCCACTGCACGACCTCTGCTGAGCCCAGCTGATGCATGTGGAACCGACACACCTGGACCACACCTGGGTGGTAGTCAATTTACTTTTGCTTTTTGCTTCCTCAGCCTTTATCCTTGAGATTTAGGCTGGTCTTCTCTAAATGAGTAGTTCAATTCCTAGCTATAATTAATAGTGACCTAGCAAATGTCTTCTCTCTTAAATGCTTTTTTCCCCCTTTTAAAATCTTCATGTTTGGGCTGGAGAGATGGCTCAGCAGTTAAGAGCACTGGCTGCTCTTTCCAGAGGTCCAGAGTTCAGTTCCCAGCAACCACAGGGTGGTTTATAACCATCCTTAATGGGATCCGATGCCCTCTTCTGGTGTGTCTGAAGAGAGTAACAGTGTACTCACATAAAATAAATAATTAAATCTTTTAAAAAGTCTGCATGTTTGTTTGGATATAAATTGTGTATCATCATTGCAGTGTGGATGTTACCTGTGTATAGGCATCTTTAAGGGCTTCAGAATTCAGAAGATCAGGCTCTAAATCAAGGAAAACTGAACCTTAACAGGATTCCTGGTGATTGTTGTCTGTAATACAAATGAAGAAATATAGGTCTAGAAAGTACGCCGTCCAATAGATGCATTTAAGATCCTCAAAAATTCATCATCACTGTCCCCTGTTTATGATGTATGTAGCTTCATACTTCAATGAAATCTATAGCTTCAGGAGTCTGTAAGCTTTCTCCACCAGCCAGAAAATATCTCACTTTATGTGAAAAAGTCAATGGTTATTTCACCAAAGAAATAGTCACCTTTGCCAGAGAAACGTGTTTATCTGAATGTAGGTAATGTTAACATGAAAGCTTCTCTAAGGGAAATTTAAAACAACCACCCTGAGACTCTAGGTCAGCCTCATTCATCAGGACCCTGCCCTTCTTGGGGTACAGTCCTGGCATGTGTGTTAGTCTTATAGATGGAGATTCTCACTCTTCTGCTCTCAGTTCCTCTCGCCACTGATGCTTACCTCGTATCCTAGTTAGGGTTTTACTGAGACACCATGACCAAAGCAACTCTTATCAAGGCAAACATTAATTGGGTCTGGTTTACAGGTTCAGAAGTTTAGTCTATTATCATCATGGTAGGAAGCATAGCAGTATCCAGGTAGACATGGTGCTTGAAAAGGAGCTAAAAGTTCTACATCTGATTTGAAGGCAGCTGGAAGGGGCTGCGTGCCACACTGGGTGTACCTTGAGCATAGGAGACCTTAAAGCTTGTTTCCATAGCAACATATTTCCTCCAATAAGACCAAACCTAATAATGTCACTTCCTATGGGTCAAGTATTCAAACATATGAGTCTATGAGGACCATACCTATTCAAACCACCACGCTTGATTTACTTCTCTCTGTTAATCTTACCGAAATCTTTGAGGATAATTCTAATCTTCCACATTTTTCTTTTCTCATGTTACTTCATTACAATCATATTCATCTAAACCTCAGAATCTCATCTTAGTTTTATTCAGATATTGCCTCAAGGATATTTTAATAAAATAAATCTGAAAGGTTGCTATTTCTTCCTGTTCTTCTTTGTTAGCTCTATTCAGTTGTCACAGGGTCCTTAGTTGAACACAGCACCATAACACATCTTCCAACCTGTTTTTATGTTTTATTTTTCTATACCCAGTTCTATTAACTGCTGAAGATTTGACATCCATATAGTTCTGCAAGTATGCCCAATCCTAACAATGTTCCTTCTTGTTTTAAGGAGTGTTCTGTTTTTCTAGCTTATGCTTCATCTGTTTAAAATATGCCAGAGAATTTTCTGGTCTAGAATAGTTTTTAATAGCAGTTGGTTTGCATTTTTTTCTAACTTGCTTCTGCAAAGTTAATAACGAACATCCTCCTTTTAAAGATCCTCTCCCTGTTGTGCCTTTGAACAAAAGCCAATATTCTCCCTCCCCCTTATTAACAAAAATTTCATCCACTGTGCCAGGGGACTCATCTAGAGTTGACAAAGGACTCTGCCGAATCTTTTTCCTTAAAACCACGTCATGGTCCAGCAACACAATGTGGTAAGGCAGAGTAAAAGGAAGGCAAGAGAAAAACAGGAAATTATACTCTCACAGGAAATTGTAGTAATAAAGAGAAAAGCCAAGGAAGTAACTGGCCTGCAAGTCATAAAATCCTAATCATGTGGCAGGGACAAATTGAAGCTCACTGGCCTGCAGAGTTCTGCATTGTTCTTCTAGTCATTACTCACTTCTAAATACGAGCCTCTGTGACTTCAAAGTCATAGGATCATTTCACAGTTGAAGTAACTAAGGCAAAAAGAAATTAGGTAGCATACTTGAAGTTTCACCTTAAAGACTGGCAGAACCATGCCCAGGACATGGGTCTTCTGACTTAGACCAGGAAAGACATTTCCCCAGTAATTGAAATTTATTGTCAACAGCTTACCAGATCTTGTTTGCTTCACATTTTTAATGTAATAAATTCTCCTCACGAAACCTTGTGAGGTTACCTTTTAAAAAACAGTATGTCTTTTATTTATGGAGAATATAAGATAATTACGTCATTTCCCCCTTCCCTTCTCTCCATCCAAACCCTCCCATATACATCCTGTGGGTTTCTCTCAAATTCATGGACATGTGGCCATTTTGCAGATGAAGATCTACAAATGGGATTAAACTGGGAAAGCACCTGCCTTAGTCCATCCACAAAGCAGGCTCACATGCGTGAAATAACCTTATTGTTCGAGTGTTAATATATCAGCGGCCTGAGATGGGCAGGAAGAGGAACATGTTCCTTTTCAAGGAGAGTAGTCGCCTGGTGGTTGCCATAGAAACTGGAAACTGATGTACAGATAGTCCTGCTAGAAAATTTCCGCATATTGAAGATGTCTTGCTGTCTGATCAATAGCTGAGAGAGTTTGATTGGCTTCATTAATTAAAGCAGAGGTATCTAAAATGAAGAAAATGTGCCCTAGCTAATACGCAAATCTGTTTCGTGGGGTTGGAGAAAAATATCGCTTAAGTGTTTTTAATGAAGCAAAATGTACACAGGTGCACATATCATAAGTGTATAGCTTAATGAGACTCCTCATAGTAAACGTAGTGGTGCCTTCAGATTCAAGAATAATAATAATAGTACAAGAATAGTAACATTCTAGAAGCCATTTGCAAGCTCCCTTCTAACCAATGCTCTTCCAAATATGCTCCTAGCATTGTATGTTACTTCTCTGTTTGGAGGCTTTAGAGCAAGGCATAAAAAGCAGCAGTCAGCTTTTTTTTTTTTTTTTTTTTTTTTTTTTGGTGTCAGGTTTGTTTTATGTCTTAAGTCAAATTTCTTACATTCAACATAATACCTGTGTGTAACACGACTAAGGTTCTTTTTTCTATATATTTTTTTATTTTTTACTTTAAAAAATATTTTTATGTATATAATATGCATGTTAATGCTTGGTGCCTATAAGCAAACCGAGTATTATGCTTCCCGAGTTTAACTGATTCTCACACTAACCAGTGTCAACCCTTACTTGAATTTCTTGACTTTAAACCCAAGCTGAGTTTATTACTTCAGAGAGAGAACCAATTGTTCAGAGCTATAAACTGTGATGAGGTCAGCGAGACACTGCTTGTTTATTGTTGAATATCCACTATGCATGACTCTTTGTAGGTACTATGATAGTTATGAGGGTAAGAAGGGGAGGGAGTGGGGAGAAGGAGGAAGCAGAACAGGAGGAGGAGGAGGAAGAGGAGGTGGTGGTAGTGGCTGATATTCTCAAGGAGTCTGTCAGTCTGTCACTTACGGGAGAAACAGAGCAGTAAACTCAGACAATTATTCCAGGTAAAACTAAGAATCTACAAGACAGAAACAGCTAAGAAGATGTAGGTGAATGGATAGGGGGTGACCACTCTCCCAGAAACCTATAAAATCCCATTGAGATAACCTTTGAGCTCCCTTTAACCTTCCAGCTTCTCTGTATAAAAGTAGGCTCTCTATTCTCACTGGCTGGCCATTCCAGTTTATGGCTGTACAGTGAATCTAGCACTTAGTCAAAAGGGGGCAGCATTCATCCTTTTTCTGAAACCCGTAGAACCCTCTGGCTGCCTGTCTTTCTAGGAAAAGAATACTTTAATCAGATAGAATTTCAGAGCATGCATATATTTTAAGTCCCTGTTTTAATTGTTTGTTTATAGAGATGGTAACTGATGTGTACAGCTATGTTAGTGAGACCAATAAATGAGTCCTCTTGAAGTAAGTGGAGCTGTGTCAGTGCCCAGAGATCCCTCTTTTCTGCCTTTGTCCCTTTACTGGGCGTGGCAGCCTTGTTCAGACTCAGATTGCAAAAGGGCGGTGGCTGAAATGAACAAAAGAATTCAGACTTCTACTTTTCCCTAAAGGAAAGGCTAGCCTGGGGAAGCCTGGGAAAAAAAAGGAATGTGTATCTCCACCATTGTTCTAATTATCTGATGCTTTCTTTCCTTTTTTTCTTTTTTTTCTCTTCTGAATGTTTGTTTACCTTAAACCTGTATTTGTAAGCATTATAATAAAGCTAACTAAGTAATCTCCTGTGGGGATTAGTGACTGCATTCTGCTTTAGGGGTGATCTCATCCTCCTAGTAACCTTTAGAGTTTAAGCAATGCACAGTGCCTTGGAGTTCTTTTCCTGCAGTGGCAGGGGTGTGGTAGTGAAAACTGAGAGAGGTTTAAAGCTGAAGCTATCAAACCATGTGTCTCTATGACCTCTAACTGCCAGGCCTCCAGATAACCGATTCCCTTTTGTTAGTGAACCACTTTGATTTTAATGAGAGACATATAACCCCTCCCATGTTTTCCTTGATTGACTTAGAGAAAATCAATGTTGATGGCCAAAATGCCAAATTAACTATCAGAGTAGATTTCCTCATACTGTATACAGCCTTAAATAGCCCTCTGAATGACTTTTTGTTTTTTATTTAAGGAGTAGACCTTAGCCAAACGTCCTTGAATGATAAAGGAGAGTTGGCCCTCCCCATAATTAGCTTTTGTAAATATCAAGTCAAGGGTCAGAGCAAAGGTCATCTGATTTCTTTCTTTTGTGTAGAACAAGGGGTTTTAGTCACCATGACTGATTTTAGATCCAGCAAAGAATGAGGTCATTGCTTTTTACACAGAGCGGATTGAAAGGGACGAATCACAGAAACCATGGCATTAATATGAATACCAAATAATAACTGATAATTTGGGTAAGAGTTACAAATATGGCTAATCTCAGATCGAGTCAAATGCTTGACTCCGTCAAGGAAATGAGGCTGAGGGAGGGGTCAGCTCCTGAAAGGATTGCCAATGACATCATGCAGCTGTGATGTGAGGCGACAAAGCACTTGTCACATGCCACAGTTGAGGTCAGAACAAGAAGTAGATCCTTTCCAGGGATTTCACAGACGGCTATAAATAACCTTCAACTTTTAACTCTTTCAGCATTCGTCATGGAAACACTGTGCAGTATATAAAATTTCAGCCTTATTTGAGAAATAAGACAAACATATTTTCATTTCTCTTGATATTAAGCAACAGGGTTTGGAAACCACTACTTCTTAAACCAAACAGTGGTTTCCAGTGATGCCGTAGACTGAATGAAAAAAAGAAATAAAAAGGAAAAGACATGACTGCTCCTACGTATGGTGGAGGAGGGATTTTATTGCAGATAAAAAGGAGAGTTTAACCAGACTCAGAGACATCTGGGAGAATCCAGAGCAGACCTGACCCTGAGCAATGCCAATAGGGGCAGGAAGGGAAGGGAGAGGGAAGAGAGGGAACGAGGTGCAGCAGCCAATAGGGCAAAGACACAAAAAGGTGGGTAATCAAAATGGTTGGATTATATAGGGATGAGCGGCCCAGCCCCCAGGGCTAGAGAGTTAAGGGTAGGGGGCAGAAATGCAAACCAGGAGGATCTTATAATAAGTAGGGGCTCAGGGATGCTGGGAAAACATGGAGGCCAGGTTTTCTCTGCTATGTTCTCAGCCATTTGTCCCAGAATTTGAAACTTAACATAGACCATCCTATCTTGGCATGCTAGTGTCTGAAAAATCTCTCCAGGTCGTGAACATTTTGGTTGCAAAATGAGGACAATATAAGGCAAGCTGGTACACGTGGCCAACCATCCCTTGAAGAGATCTTGGAGGTCATTTAATCTAGCTGTCTTATTTCACAATGTGGAAAATTTTGGCCTATGCACATTTAAAAATTTATGTGTAATTAATGTTCTTCCTAATTACTGCCAATGTGTTTTTCTAGGTTCTCAGGAAACAATTAAACTTAGACCAGCAGATCATTGTAATATTGATAAGAATGGGAGATAGTTAATTTTAGGGAGTGGGACCCTGAAGGTCACTCAACCTCAGGCAGAAGCTAAATATGTTCTCTTGTCCTGGCAGGAATGCCAGAAGGAATCTCTGGTTTCTTCTTATCTCTCTCTTCTCCTAAATGAATCACTCCTGCCTGGAAGCTTTACTGAGTAAGGCCAAACCCCTGTATTGGCACTAATCCCTTCTGGTGAGTAATCTTGGAGTTGAATCTCTGGCTTTCGATAGTAGAAATAGTTATGTCTATTCCCCAATATAACCCATCTCTTAAATGAGCCCAGGTACTTTACTTTTGAGAGGGTAATGTTAGATAGCTAGACAGAAATAATTGGAAGCCATTGAGGATAGATTCCTCTCTTGTAGTTATTTTTGGACCCATCCCTTATTTCTCCCCCAATTACACTAGAAGCAGAGACCATACAATTGTCCCCAACCTGAAACATCCTGATTAAAAGAATAGGATCACTGTTTGATCCTGGGTGGAGACACAGTGATCTGGTCCAAACTATTGGACCTGGTATCAACTATTGACTCTTTCAAGAATCAATCTGGTTGAGACTATCTATCACATGGCCAGACAGGAGACCATGCTCCAGAAAAACTGGATCATCTGAAGACAAGCTAAGGAGGAGAAAGAAACCTCTCACAGAGATAATGTATGTATGCTCCCCAGAAACTTCTTCTTTAGCACAGCCACTTACAGCACTTTTTTGTGGCAGCACTGTTTAGCCTGTCTGCTTCTTGACATTCTAACTCAGAAAACAGCAAAGCTTTTTCTTTTCCTCCTATTGAGCTAATTTTCTTTTGGATGCTGGCTAAAAGCCGAGGCATCCAAAAGCCAGGCTTTCTGTGGAAGACTGGGCTTTCTCACTCTTTGATACCTTTTGCCCTTTCACTATGCAGATGTTTGCTGGCTTCCACTGGTGAACATACTGGCTCTCTTGTGCTCTAGCTCAAAAGGCATGACTCTCTTTCTCTTTTTTATTTCCTTCCACTCAGCAGCTGGTTGGACTTACATCTTGCTTGTCCTTTTAATCTCAAGTTCTAATCAAATTGTCTTCAACCTTCTTAAATCAAATGATATAATCTCCAGGATAGTGCAATGTTCTTATAGAAAATGCTCTTTGGTTACAGTTGACTATTCCAAAGTTTATGAAAAAAAATCTTAAGACTAGTGTTTTAGTTACTTTGCTGTCAGCTGTGATAAAATATCACAGCCAACAGCAATTTATAAGGGAAAAAAGTGAATTGAGGATGATGGTCTCAGCGGTTCAGAGTCCATCGTGGGTGAGAAGGCCTAGCAACCAGTTGTAGGCATGGTGGCAGAACCCGAAAGCTGAAGCTTACTTCTTGGACTGAAAACGTGAAGCAGGAAGAACAAACTGGAGGTGGTCCAAGTCTTTAAATCTCAAAATCTGGCTCCAAAACATACTTCCTCTGGCAAGGCTATATCACTTAATCTTCTTCAAACAATGCCATGGACTGGGAACCAAGCCTTCAAATACCTATGGGGGACATTTCTCATTTATGCCACCACAACTGGGCTAATTTGAGGAGGTATTAAAGTTTCCTTGAGAAAGACAACCAATACATAGTGACAAAAATCAAAAGCTGTCAGGCATTATTCCTAATTGTATGTAAAAAAGAATGAAGGACACCAAAACCTGCTCATATAATTATAAAGAACTAACGAGGAGGCATAATAATCTTAAACATATATGTGCCTAACAATAAGGCTTCAGATTGCAAGATGCAAAAGGCAGAAATAAGTGAAAAAATATAAATCTACAAATATAAGTGAAGAATCCAATACTTACTAACTTAAAAATAATAGAAAGAAAAGAAGTGAGGCTATGTGAAGGTTTGTATACGCTTGACTCCGGGAGTGGCACTATTAAATGGTGTGGTCCTGTTGGAGTAGGTATGGCCTTGTTGGAATAGGGGTGTCACTGTGTGTGGGGGGCTATTAGACCCTCACCCTAGTTGCCTGGAACTGAATATTCTGCTGGCAGCCTTCAGATGAAGATGTAGAACTCTCAGCTCTGCCTGCACCATGCCTGCCTAGATGCTGCCATACTCCCACCTTGATGATAATGGACTGAACCTCTTGTAAGACAGCCCCAGTTAAATGTTGTTCTTGATAAGACTCATCTTGGTCATGGTGTCTGTTCACAGCAGTAAAACTCTAACTAAGACAGTGGGTCTGAATGATTTAATAGTCAGCATAAAAAGTATTTTGTATATTTGGAAGAAAATGTGATAAGATCTGTGTCAGGCTGGAGTCCCCAGAGGGGGAAAAAGATGAGAAGCCAAGATTCTTTGGTGCATCTGTCTTTGAAGCCTAAGAAACGGTTCACAAAAGTGTGCATGACAGAATTCTATAGGTGGAAAAGATTAAGATCACCCCAGAATTGTAGCACCCTAGAATTGTATTCACCCAGAGAATATTGTATACATTTCTCTCCTTCAAGAAGATATCCTGAGAGTGTATATGATCTTCAGAGTCTATGGTCAATTCAGACATTGGTGATGAAAAACACTGAAGCTGTTCACGGCACAGGCTGGGAGCCTGTCAGATCAAGCAGCAGTACAATACATGGAAACATGGTCCTCTGCCTTATTCCCAGTACAGGGCGAGCAGTGTGAGCTGATCCACCAAGTCTATATAGGAAATATATAGTGGTCTCATGACATCGCCCCTGTATGGATAGGCCAGATGGTTATGGAGACTCACTGTGAGTTATGAAGAGCTAGAAGAGGCAGTGTCCACCATCCATGCTTCTGTTCGAAATGAAAGATCCCCAAAGAGAGACCCTTATTCAAGTCTTGGGAAATCGCGGACCCCAGACACAGAGAGACCATTTTGGATATAATAAGCAAAGGCGAGGTTTATTACGGAGATCTATTACGGGGATCTCCAGGCCGACACGTATCCCGTGCAGGAGACAGAGGTGTCGATCCGAAACTCAAAAGTCAGGGGTTTATATAGGGAAAGCTAGGGGGTTTGGCACAGTTACACACAATTGGCTAATTTCTGGCGCAGCTATAAGTGATTGGCTCATTCAAACATGGCCGTGAGATTACAGCACAGCAGAAGAGTATGTGCTGACTGGGGCGTTCAGGATTTTAGAAGCCAGGGGCTTATCAGGGCTTGAAGGACATCTGGTTAAAGTGTGACTCTGAGTAAGCTGGGGGAGGTGCCCTCCTGTCAAATGGTTTATGAGTCAGTCCTGATAGCGTGGGCTGGTTCCTGCATTCCTTTTCTTTATCTTTATGGTCTGTTAGCCCTTGCGGCTGGGAGGGCCCCGTCATGCCTGGACTTGCCTGGGCTTGTTTTTCACAGTGTTTAGCCCTGAGTCTGTGAATTTTGAAACTTATTCTTTTAATTTTATATTTTTAAACCTTAAATCTGTATAATTTTCCTTTCAGAAACATTACTCTTGTTTTGATGGAGTAATTGACAGAGTCTTTTCTTGTTTTGATTTGAAGCCAGAACTCACTGTGTAGACCTCATTGTCCTAGAACTCATTATGCAGTCAAGGCTGGCCTGGAACACACAGAGATCCACCTGCCTCTGCCTTCCAATTGCTTGTATTAGTGATGTATACCACGATACCTGGCTGACAGTTAACGTAAGTGATGAGATTTTTATTGTGTTGTAGTTGGCCTTGCTAGTTTTTTCTTAGTATTTCCCCAAAATATTTAATAGCAAGATTATTGTTCTTTGCTTAGAAGGAATATCGGTAGATTTTGAGAGAACTTACATAATATCTGTAAGAGGGTTCATTATACGATAGTGAACTGACTATCTCCCAGATTCAGAAAAATAACTGGTAGAAAGAATAGTTAACACACCAGTTAAGGAATTTAAGCAAATGCACCCACATGAATAGAAAAAGTCCCTCTTCTGAGTCATATGGGTAAAATCCCAGTCACCTGTGAGCTACTTCGCTATGAATTATTGATTAGAAAAGCTACAGAAGTCCTAAATGTAATACAGGCTACTGTTGCCATTGTTGGTTGGATGCCAGAACTAGATGTAAAGCCTCCATTGCTGAAGCTATCACAGGTTTTGATTTCAGGATATGAAGCCATGTCTATCCTTGTTGGTTAGCGTACATGGTGCTGAAGGATATTTTACAGGATGCTAAGAGAGAATTAGCACCAACTTTCCTTCTGAGCTCTGCCCATTGCCTGTTAATACAGTCAGCATATGACAAGGTTGGCCATCTAGTGTAATAGCATCACAACTACTGTGAATACAACAATTTCTCCATTCGATTTAAGGTCTTCTCTACAGGAGGGAGATCATGTTTGGTACTGTAAGGGCAGGCAACAGCCAATCTAAATCAAACTAAACCAAAATTAAAACTTGTGGATAAAGGCTTAGAGATAGCCCAGTCAGTAAAGTGTTTACCATACAAACATACAGACATGAGTTCAGTGGTCTTAATTCACACAATCTTGGTCCTGGGGAGGGGGAGATTGGTAGATCCCTGGGGATTTCTGATCAGCTGGCCAGTAAGAGATTCTGTCTCAAAATAAAAGTAGATAGTTCTTTAAAACCAGCACCTGAGGTTGCCCTCCAGCCTACACACACACACACACACACACACACACACACACACACACACCCCAAGCAAAACAACATCAACAACAACAACAGACAAAATCCTATGTCTGAAGAAGTTATATGCCCGAGCCGGTAGATTGCTGCGATTGTCTATTTAAGCAGACATAATGTGCCTATCAAATGTCTTCTCAACCTTTCTGTTTATTCCTATAGCTTGGTGCTACAATTGTCAAGGGCAGCTTCTCGGGTAGGGGTTGAAGTTGTTGTAGAGACTCATAACTAATCAAACTTCTAAGATTAAGTGACTGTCGCTATGACATAGCAGCCCAGGGACTCAGTAATAAATGGAAGAAAACAATTACACAAATATATCATCTCCTCAATACTTGGAGAACATTGCAGAAGAGAGGACAGACATTTAAGAAACAGATGCAGGGGTGGAGTGTTGTATAGCTGTCTTTCGTGGGTTGGAACATTCCTTCATGGAAAAAATGGAAGAGGTTCATGAAACTCAGAAGGCTCACACAGTCTCCCTTAAAGTTATATAAGCTATAAATAATTGCCAGCAGACTCCTCCCTGACATTAGCTGCCTGAAAGTTGCACACAGGGACTCTAGTAATGATGTTTTCCTGAGTTGTTGGATTTGTTTGTTTGGAACTTTTAAGTGATTCAGCTGCTTTTGAGTCGCCCACAGTCTGTAAGCAGCCCTTTCCTATTGATCTATAACTGACCCCTTGTAAACTCATGGCTCTACCATGTTGGGTATGAATGCGTAGTTTCTTTGGCTTCTCACTACTTCATTTGGGCTGCATGGAATTGGTTTTTTGTTTTTATAAATCTCATCAGTTTCCTAGAGCTAAATCTATTTCCTAAATTTTAAGAATTGAGAGGGAAAAAAAAGCAGAACAAATTAAATCTTGGAGAAAACAAAGTGAAAAGAAAATTGAAGACAGGAGTAGAAATCAAGGAATTAATATCAGAAAATAAAAACAACAACAAAAAATAAAGAAAAAATGAGAAAAAAGAAAGAAACCAAAAACTAGTTGTTCTCAAAGACTGATATCACCAATAAGCATCTTACATAACTGAGAAAGGAAGGAAAATACAAGATGTAAAGTTACTAATATTGTGTATGAGAGGGAAACATTGTTACTGGCTCTATAGGCAGGAAAAGGATAGGGGATTATTTCCAACAATTTTATATATGCCTACATATTTGATAACTGCAGTAAAGAATATATTTCCCAAAAGCCAGAAATTATCATAGCTTATAAAATTATCATAGCTTATAGATGATCTTGCTGTCTATGAAATAAATCAGGTTAATAGTTAAATTTTGCTTACTAAACCTTTAAGAAAAAAATTGCCAAGTTTATGTAAAAAAAAAAAAGGGGAATATTCAATACACTCTACCTTGATGCATAAAACAGCAACAACAAAAAAAAGCAATACAAATAAAGAAACCTATCAATATAAAAGTGAGGATCTAAAGTCATCAATAAAATATTAGGAAAAACAAAATAATGCATCATAATTTAAATGGGTTTTATTCTCAAATGTAGAAACTGTTCAGCATTTGAAATCAATCGCCATACTCATCGTCTCAAAAGAGTAGTGTGGGAAAATTTCGTGATCTTTATCATAGTTGCCCTGACTTCTCATTTGACAAAATTCAGTGTCCATTCATGGCTTAAAATATCAACAAAGGAAATAGCAAAATTCACAGTGAATTAAGGAATTGGTAAAGCTGCGTCTTCCTGATACCAGACACATGAAATGTGCAGAGTCTGTGTCGAGTGGAATCTTCTCTCTGCTAAGAAGGAAACAACAGCAACATCCACTCATCACCCTCAACATTACCGCAGGGCTCTGGCTCCTGCAGTAAAGCAGAAACAGGGACCTGTGTGTGAATGGGGCAATGTGGTTAGGCATCAGATGCTCCATGGCCAGTGAAAGAAACCATTCACATGGCTACACACTGTGTCATTGGTATCATATTCTGGGAAAGCCAAATTTATAAGGCCAGAAACAGACTACATCATTGGCTGGACTTGGAGGGAGAGTCAGGCCACAAAGTAACAGAGGAGTTTTGTAGGACAATAAAATTGTTCTTTGTCCTATTTTTGACAGATATTATACAACCATGTACATTTGCCACAACCAATAGAATAGTTTCTGAGAAAGGATTTATGTTTCCTATGTCTTACAAGAAAAGAAAACCCCACAGATAGAAACTGTTTGAAATGAAGAAGGAGAGGTTTTTTTTTTTTGTCTCTTGTTCTGTAACTACATATTTTTTTTCAGACATCAACATGTACTTCTACTCTTTGTAGTCCTGCTATTTTCATCTGCTTTTTTAGACGAGATGGGTGAAAAATATCCTGAATGCCCTTCATATATTAGCAGAGTGACCCAGGACTGTTCAAATTCAATCTCCACTTTTTTTTCCTCAAATTTAAAGGTTTTTAATCCCTTGCAGGTCAATCTTGAGTGGGGCATGGAAACAAGCAGTTCTCTAACTACACCTGAGAAAATCGACTTATTTCTGAAAGACATTTTTATGTACTTGTTGAGCACTATGTCCCATATTTTGAGAAATACAGTTGTAGGCACTTGTCTGCCTAATTGCAGTTAAATCATTCAAGACTTTAATCAAGATAAATAGCTCTGCTCACCTTCTCTCATGCTTTGAGATTAGTTTCCAACCTTTTCCCCTCTAATACTTATAAAGATGCAGATTATGATTTGAAAATTAATTATACAATGTTAAGAATCAGTAACGTGTTTTGTTTCACTTGAGGTTTTGCATTCCCGCATAATAACGTTCAATGGCACCACGATGATCCCAGAGAACATTGTATCATATTTGCCTCATCTTTGTGCCTCAGACCTCAAAAGGACACCCAACAAATGACTTAAAAAGAAGCGCTGTGGATGATGGAATGGACCTTACGATGTGAAAACAGGAGGGCTCCATGTTCAAAGCCAGTCTGGACTGCCATAAACAAAATGAGACCTTTCCTCAAAACACCGAAGGGATAAGATAAGAACCGTGTGATATAATGTGGGACAGAGGCAGAATTCATTTCTGTTGTACACTTTTAAATCCGGGAATGGGAAATGGGATTAAGGAGTAACTGAGGGAACGACAGGATGCTGCACAAGTAGAAAATGCAACAGAAGTCCAACCATGGTTTTTCTCTCTCCAGAGCATTCCTGTTGTAGCTTGAGACGAGGAAGCCTCACGCTGAGTTATAATTTACCTCTAATCCCCTTCCTTATGACATTTGATGAAATGACAAACAATACGGGGGGGACGTGCGAAAATAAAGAGCAAGATGGTTTCTAAAAGTGTAATGTGTTTTACAGGATCAAAATAAAAACAGATTCAAAGGGGAGGTCATCAATGGCGGCACCGCGATTAACGCGGCATCTGAAATCATACCAGTGATAATTAAAACCATTTCTTCTGGAGACACTTCCAATACAGGGAGCTCCTCTCTCCTCAGGAAACTTCACAGTGTTTTGTTGATGACAAACGGGTGTAATAAAAATAAAGACACATTAAAATGGATTTTTTTTTTTACAATTGTGATTCTGAAACACTTAGCACTGCTATGAAAGAGATACAATCAACTTATATATTCATACTATCCTATTTTAGCACTGCTTTACAAACAACCAAGAACGGACAACAATCACCCGTGTTAGAAAAATCTCAACATCTTCTGTGAATGAATTGTGTTGCAAATACTTCCTATGATGATTTTAGAGTTATTGTTTACTTTTTGTTTCTTCTTCCCCTTCCTCTTTCTCTTCTTCTTTGTTTTTGTTTTTGTTTGTGTGTTTTGTTTCTTTGAGACAGAGTTTCTCTGTGTAGTTCTGGGTGTCCTGGAACTCGCTCTGTACATCATGTTGGCCTCAAACTCAGAGATCGACCTGCCTCTGCCTCCCAAGTGCTGGGATTAAAGGCATGTGGTACCATTTTTAGTTACTGTTTCTCATTATCTCATTTTTTAATTTACAAAAAAGTTAGAAACTATAATAAAACTTCAAAAAGAAGCTGATACAGTTTGCTGTAAAGATGATCGCTTTGAAGTTAAAGCAATGAGAAGAGAAAGTGCAAGAGGTGTATTTCAGCATCATTTATGATCTGCAGTGAGAATCTATAAATCACTGGGGAAAACAGACTTGCACACAACTAGATACAAGGACATTGCTGAATGACAATATGAACTATTCATGATGCCTGCTTCTCTTTTACCATCCACTGTTGCCATCACGATAGCATTTCTACAACAGCATGCTGTCGTCCTGGAAGATAAGAGCTACAGAGAACATTACAGTTCACTCTAGAAGCTTCCAGAAAGACCTACCAGCTATTTAATAGAAGCTGTCAGAGGTAGTTTAATTTTCTAAAATTACAGAACTCTCTGCTTCGAAGTATCTGCTTTTCTATGTCTATTGATAAGAGAAAATTTCTGAGATACCCTAGGTTGAATTGTAAGAGCCTCAGGATGGAGGAAGAATAAGAGTTCTTAGTCAGTTTAGTCAGTTAACTAACTTGGCAAGAATCTATTCAACACCCCCGAATCTCTGCTCAAACCTCGGGTGACTAACCACCAGACGCCATTACATCCCACTCACAACCCCGACTGTCTAGAAGCCACAGTTATTCTTCTAGACTGCCTGTTCTGGAACTTGCCGTGAAGATCTGTGAAGCTCCTGACTACTGGAGGTCGAAACATTCCCCGGGAGATCCCATCTGAGAGATTTTACACACACACCCTGCCTGCCCTCCCTGGTGTTGGAAAAGAAAGTGCTGGTGTCCAGAAACAGATTTCACGGCGTCTCTTAGCTAAAATCTACTCATTTCCCCGGGTCTGTTTCACTTTTCCTTGAAGTTGCAAACTTCCTACACTACAGGATAAAGAGGAATTAGGGGGTTTGTTTGTTTGTTTGTTTATGATTTTTCTTTTTTTCCAGTTCTGGCCAGAACAGTAAAACTAAATCTCATCTCTTTTTTCTAGTCACTTCTGGTTTCTGGATATTCTTTTGAAAATGTAGGTTTTTAAAATGAACTCGCGGGTCCCAGTGCTCTCACAGTTATGAGCTTCAGACTCTGTCTCATTTAGTAAATACCATTTTCATGTTATTTTGACCCTCTTGTCTACAAGGTAGAGCCATTTAGCAAGTTATAGGCTTGTGTGAGTGACTTGTCTCATTGCTGTGACAAGACAACTTAGGGAAGGGAGAGGTCTGTTTCATCTTCCAGTTTTGGGGGTTATAGTTCGTTATGGCTAGGAAGATATGACAGCAGGGGTAGGAAGGAGGTGGCTGTCACAGTGTGGTTGCAGTCCGGAAGCAGAGCGGGATGGCTGCCTATAATTACCTCATGTTGTTTTCATTCAGCCTTGAACCTCTGTTGCTATGATAAAAATACCATGGCCAAAATCAACTTGGGAAGGAAAGAGTTTAGCTTACAATTGCATGGTACATTCTCTTGCTGAGGAAAGTCAAGGCAGGAACTCAAGGAAATCAAGGTAGGCACCTGGAGGCAGGAGTTGACGTACAGGCCATGAGGCAGTGCTGTTTATTGGCTTCTTCAATGTGTACTTAGTCTGCTTTCTTATAACTCCTAGGACAACCTGTTCAGGGATGGCACTGCCCACAGTGTGTTTTTCCCATATCAATCACCAATCAAGAAAATGTACCACAGGCCACTGGGATAAGGGCATGTTCTCAATTGAGACTCCTTCTTCTCAGATAATTACAGTTTGTGTCAAGCTGACATAAAAATGAGTTAGCAACAGTTGACCCCTCCTGAACTCGACCCACAAACACATGGCTGATAATTCATAACTGTTTCCTTCCTGTTCATCCCCGAGATCTCATGTTCACATTGGTATCACAATACAAAACATTCTAACTTTTAAGAGTACCACAGTCTTTACAAAATCAAATGCTTTAAAAAAAATCCAGTCTTTAAAAAAGTAAAGCATCCGAAGACTCTTTCAACGTCCAAGCCCCTCTAAAATATCCAATGTCCTAAAGTATCCAGAGTCTTTGTAAAACTCCAAAGTCTCTCAACCATGGTCCCCTGCAAAATAGAAATAAGCTAAGTCCTTCTTATTTCAAGAAGGAAGAGCTGGGACACAGTCTCAGTCAGATCAGGGCAGAACGGAAGTCCTGTAACCATCTGCTGCTCAGTGTCGGGCTTCTAGGACTCAGGACTGTTGAGCCTCGGAAGGGCTTAGACGTACATGCGCATTGCACTGCTTAGAACATGCAACTTGTCTCCCAGGCCCAGGCTGGCTATGCTCTATAGCGGCTCCTGTTCTTAACTGGCGTGGTATTGGCGTCTCCAGAATGCTGGGCTTTCCTCATGCAACTGGATTGTACTTTCATCAATAGCCTCTCTGGACCTTTCTTCAGGGACTCTGGCCTTGCCACACAGTGCCAAGCCTTTTTAATATTGTTGGAGGTCTAGGAAACCCCACTGGCCAATAACTAAAACTGATGTAAGCCGTTGCTCCTAGGGTTTTATTTGGTAGCATCTGATGTCTGGTTGGGATAGTATTGCCACTACTGCATAGTAACTCCATTTAAACTCGTTTACATATACATGTGTATATATTTTAAGAAGCTTCTACAGTCGTAGGTTTCCATATGGCTTTCAAACAGGCTTTTCATGTTAGTTCTCCCATAGTAAATGAGTCTTTCACACTGAGAGTGAAGGACAGGCAGTATCTTGAGATGAAGTTTGTCTGAGTATCATAGCATCCTTCTTTCGTCTTGTTATGTGAGCTCTGTGCTCCTCTCTGGTGGATCTGGTCTTTAGGCAAGTAAGACTGTGAGAGAAAGCTGCTCCCTGACCTGCTGCTTCTCTAGAGCCTTTGATTAGAACTCGTCAGTATCTGAGGGTATCATAGTTATGGGTGACAGTCCCTTGATCTTTTTTCAGGTATTTTTCCATTTAGATCTTTAAATACTGTTGTGGTCCTCCCCCCCATCCCTTTATTGGAATAAAGAATTCTTTTCAGCAATTGTTTTGTTTATATGGTTACATCTAGTGGAAACTCACCTTATTAATAACACTATAATTTGACTGTCTTTATGGTTTAAATTATGCTTTTTCCTCTACCCTAAACTATGTAGAGATAATTGTTACCATCTCTTACTGGAGAGGAGACCAGACTGCCAGTGGCTGTGTCCTCCGAAAAAATATGGTGAGCCAAAGGATTGCTGAAAGAAAGAGCTTATGAAAATAGAATCCAAAAGGCCAGCTTCATCTTCGCCTTCTTTCTTAATGCTCCTCAGGGAGACTATTTCTTTCCCACGCTGTCCTAGAAATAGGAATGGAAAATTCTGAAATCCTTTCCCAAGGGCTTGGCAATGAATGGCAAAGGACAAATGCTGAACATGGTCCTGGGGCAGAGCTGTGTTTTAGTCCATGCAGGGTGCCACAAGAAATGCTACAGACTGTGTGGCCTAAGCAATTGTCAGGGGAAACCTGACACTGAGGTGCCAGTGTGAATTCTAGAAGCTGCATTCTTGAACACCTTAATTGCATTTCCAGTGTTGAGGGTAGGTGGACCAGAGTGCTCTGATTACCCTAAGTTGAATCACAAGGACCATGTCCTCATAATTTATCTAAATGGGGTATGGTCAAAGTTATGGTTAGATACTCCATCTATATAAAAGACTAAGACATAGGACTTATATAAGTCTTAAAGACTAAGCTATTGGCAAATATAGAACTTTATGGAGCAGTGGTTCTCAATCTGTGGATTATGATCCCTTGGACAGGGCTCATATCATATATCCTGAATATCAGATATTTACATTATAATTCATCACAGTAGCAAAATTACAGTTATAAAGTAGCAACAAAATAATTTCATGGTGTGTGTGGGTGTGTGTGTGTGTCATGACAACATGAAGAATTGTATCAAAGGTTCATGGCATTAGAAAGATTGAGAACCACTGCTTTAGAATGTAAGTTGTATTTGTTTAATATTTTACTTGGGAGTTTATTTGGGAAATATTTCTAAAGTAGATGATACACTGAGTTGTCTCCTTAATTACAGAGGTCTGAACATTATTCAACCTTTTTTGATGACTCAAGGTTATGATTATGTACATCAATGATCATTATGCAAAGCAATGACGTCTCTAGGGACCATCTGGCTCTATAACGCTGTTCACTCTCAGCGATCTGTTATTCCCAAATCGCTATGATTTTTTTGTGTTTGTATCTGCCATTATTGCCCTTTAGTGTGTGAGCATTATTACACCTTTTCGCACTATTATCAATGTGTAGTATACCTAATTAAAGTAGAACAGCTCCCCAGTAAAACTCTCTTGATTATAATCTAGTGTGGTCTTAACAGAAAGAGTAATACATAACCCGAGTGCAATTGTATATACTTGGATCAGAAAGGTAGATTGATTCTAACTCAATAGCTTTGGTGGCAATGACTGTATGTTTGGTTTTTTCCTGTGTATACCAGCCGTTCTCAAGTTCCAGTTAAGTGACAATAGCTGGGATACCATTTCTGATCAGTGAGAAGCAGAGGAGAAAGAGAGAAAATATAATGTATGTTATTAGTCTCACAACCATCCTACAAAAACCACACGTCATGTGCCAACATACAGAAGAGCCAACCATCCCTTTTCTTGGACCATTAGTCTAAGTTTCCATTCAGTTAGTGACTTTAGTTTTAAAGAAGATAAAATGCAGCAATGCATTAATCTGATCCCAACTTCAATATCACCTTTTTGAGACATTTCACAGTTTCTAAAGTACTTTGCAGGGTATATTCTACTTAGTTCTTACCCACTATTTTCTACTTCAGAACTGCGCATACTACACCTTCAGTCAGGGACATTTATGTCCTTACAAACTGGGGGGGGGGGTTCTTTTAAAGCTCAATGCACTTAATATCCAGCTTGCATAACAGTGATAAAGCAATCGCAAGCAGTTAATTAAAGTAAAACAGCTCCCCAATAAAACTCTCTTGATTATAATCTAGTGTGGTCTTAACACAAAGAGTAATACATAACCTGAGTGCAATTGTATATACTTGGATCAGAAATATAGAAACTCATACCCGGGTCAAATTTTTTAAAAATGCTGCTCTACCAGGATTATTACTCAACAGGTAAAGTGCTTGTTGTACAAACATGAGGACCAGGATTTAGAACCCCAGCACACAAAAAGTCTGCCATGAAGGCAATGCTAGGCCCATGTGGTAGTTTGAATGCCCCAACAGTCTTGAGCATTTGAAAATTTGTTCCTTAGTACGTAGTACTGTTTAGGTGGTTTAAGATGTGTGTCCTAACTGGAGAGAGTATGTTACTTCATGTGGGGGAGAGTTTAAATCCTTGAGCCACTTGACTAGAGTTCACTCTTGCTTACAATTTAAGAAGAGATGAGGCCTTAGCTTCAGCTACAGTCGCCATGCTTGCCCGATGCTTGCTGCCACATTTTCCCACCAAGATGCACTCCTAGCTATCTGGTACTGTAGTCAAATAAACCTCTCCCTCTCTAAGTTGTCCTTGTCACCATGTTTTATCATAACAAGAATAAAGCAACCAAGACAGTCTGGTGTTGACAAGAGAATTTCAGGACTTGCTTCTAGACGGATGTTCATTGAAAGACCATTTGTCAGAAGAACAGGGTAGAGAGTCATAAAGCAAGATATTGACATCAGTCTGTGGCTCCACACAAACATGCATAGATCTCTCTCTCTCTCTTTCTCTCTCTCTCTCTCTCTCTCTCTCTTTATCTCTCTTTCCTCTCTCCCTTCATTCCCTCCTTCCTCCCTCTCTCTTCACTTTCATGTATGAGTGTGTACTCACACAATTTGCTGAGGGAAAAGGACATACATCAAAATGCTTTAATAAAAAATAAATAGATAATGCAACAATGACAAAAACTTGTCAGACATTTTTGTTTGGAAGCTCTTGGGTGTTCTCAGTGAATCTCAGAGCAGTGTTGCTGGATTAATCAGTTCATTTTAAAAATATTAAAAGTTCTTTGTGTGTGTGTGTGTGGGGTGGATCTGTGCACATGTGCATGCATGCTCACGTGTAGGTGAGTGAGCGCTCACATACAGAGGTCTGAACATCACTTTAAGAGGTTAGGTCTCTCCCATCAAGTGGGTTTCAGGGTTGGTCCTCAGATCACCAGACTTGGTGATAGGTATCCTTTCCCTCAGAGCCATCTTATCATGCCTATTCAGTAATGATTTAAATAAGTTGGATTTGAAAATAATGAAAATCTGAAAATAATTGTTCCTTAGAAGTAGACTCACCTTTGCTTTTGCATGCTTTTTAGTTCAACCTTTGCTTCTGGAATGCTGTGCTAAGGCCTATCTTTTTTTTTTTAATGCATTCTGTTTCTTTTACAGACTAATAGCAGGTGGGACATTAGACAGCTCAGTGCATTAAAAAATCCTATTCAGTTGAAGTGGATCTATCTATCTATCTATCTATCTATCTATCTATCTATCATCATTGATATATCATATCTAGCTATCTATCTGCCTATCATCTATTTCCTGTCTTTCTGGTTACCATATATCTGTCATCTGTTAGTCATCTATTATTTATATGTCATCTATAATCTATCAATCATTTTTTATTTATCATATATAATCTATCATTCTCTATCATCTAGTTATCCATCAATCATCTACCAACTCTATATCTATCTATCTATCTATCTATCTATCTATCTATCTATCTATCTATCTATCTATCTATCTATCTATATCCTTGAATTCTTACCAAGGTTTATAAGCTATCCCTGGCATTGGACTTTCAGCAGTTGGAGTTGGAGAAACAGCTGAGGCTGGAAAATGATCGACCTGCCTTGGCCTGACTCAGCTGATATTTATTACATGAAGATAAGGCATGTTGGCACTTGAGAAAACCACAGAATTAGGAATGTCACACTCACTTTTCACCTTGCCCTTCTTCCCAAATTATCAAACCCTGGAAGAATTTTCTGATCTCCTCCTGAAATAGGATATAAGACCCCATGTGATAAACATGTCTCCGTGTCTGGAGAGAAGGAGCTGGGGAAGAGACAAGGAAGAATGGGAACAAATTCCTTTTTCACCCCCTCCCCACTTCAGTTGATGACTGTCCTCCTTCCTTTGTCCAATGACATTTTGTCACCCACATAAAAATTCACAGATAAACTACATAGTTTTATCCATTTTTTATCATGCCTTTGTCTTCTATTGAAGACACCAGGTCATCTTATAACACTTTCATTGAATATATGTATATGTTTCCTCACCCCTATTCTTATCCTCCTGCGTCCTCCTCCTCTTTCTCTTTCTCCTTCTCCTGCTCCTTCTCCTTCTCACTGTTCTTGTTCTTGTTTTCCTTGTTGTTCTTGTTCTTTGTGTTCTTCTTGTTCTCCTTTTCCTCCTCTTCTTTTTCTATTTCTTTTTTTTTGTCTTTTTTTCGGAGCTGGGGACCGAACCCAGGGCCTTGCGCTTGCTAGGCAAGCGCTCTACCACTGAGCTAAATCCCCAACCCCTCCTCTTCTTTTTCTTGTTAAAAGACTTCAACCACTAACATAGGATGAACAGGGGGCAGCCATGTCTTCTTCCCTCGCTTGTGTGCAAAAATTGTGTGCATATAGCTTCAGAATGCTGTAATAAAAACACAGCATCCATGGACACATTGCTCTCTTGTTTTTAATGTGTTGTTTTAGGAGAATCTGGCAGAGGGGAGGAGTTTGAGGTCGTGCTGAACTTTGTGCTCTTCCCCCCTCTGGATTTGCACTGGTGAAACTTTGAAAGCAGCTTTGCAGGTGGTAGTTACCTGTAATGAAAAGATAGAGTCAACTGAGAAAGGTATTCCTATCGAAAAGACTGGTTTTTGAGTAAATCCTATAGGTTTTGGAACAGAAACATTCTCTTCATATTTGGGCTTTCTGACTTCCTGTCCTGGTGATCACATTGCTTCAACATGCTTCATTGTGGTTTCCTGGAGTGCAGAATAGGTATTTTACCTACTGGACATATAAATATTAAATAGATATGAAAATGTATCTACTACTTACTAACATGCAATCCTTTTTTCCATTTTTTTGCTGCTGACAAGTTGGGTGATTTGTATGTGCATGTGTGCGAGAAATTTCAAATTCTCAGGGCATTAAGAGATTGGCTGAATACTCTATATCTTTTCAGCATGGCCCCCTATAACCTTGGCAATACAACCTACGTCTTACGTCAAGGAGTCACTTATCATATAAATCAAATGGCTTAGGATTCAATCCTAGCATTGATTTGCACTTTGGAAATCCATGCAAACCTGAGCTCTTTCAGTTAAGTAACGATAAGTGGACTGTGCACTGGGTAGTATTTTTAAAAACCTTTTCATTGTGATAAAACTGGTTTTTTTAGTTGTCTCACAGTGTCTGTTTCATCTACTGGAACCAAAACAAATATAGGCTTAGTCTTCTTAATAGGAATATGAAAATACACATTGTAGCTTCTAATTGTTACGTTGATGTCATATGATTTATACCACAGGACAGACATATGTAACTAACAGCCTGGATTAGACTACTTAGAATTTTCAAATGCTATACATAATGGATAGATGCATTACACTGAAGCCCAAGCCAACAGGGTGCTCAGTCAGTAATGTAAAGCATCGATATCCGAGGAGTGTTTATTAAGAGGAAAAAATGTGTCTCTTATCCTCTTGCTTTGAAATATAACCCATGAAAAATTGATTCCTATATGAGAGATGGATGGCCTTCTTAAAGACTGTAGAGTAGTGTGCCTAACTCTTTTGAGGCAAACACATGGTCAAGCTGGAGTGTCAATCAAGAAGTCAAACTGATGGAAGGATTCAGCATGACGTGAGAAGAGAGTGGCATAAAAGGAAGTGGTTATTTCTTTGTCTCTTTATTTGGGGTGAGGGATAGGGGCCTGGTTTCTTATGCCCAAGCAAGAGGACATATGCCTGTTCAGAGGAGAGAATAAGGACCATGAAGTGCCATTCACATTAGAACCTTGGTCTTTACCACGTGCTGGATTGGTTTGCTGGAGAGTTGCAGTGGTGTCCCAAGGCTGATGGTTGTGAAATGTTCAGGAATCTTGCATGTCAGTAGTTATAAAGCCATCATAAAAAACAAAGTCTCCTAACCTGCCACCGCATGGATGTATTATGCTGAAAACATTGGTTTAATATGAAGGGAAGGCAGAGTAGAATCTGTTATCTTGAACCACAGGCAGCAAACCTTTAAAAGGTCATCACTTGTTAATTATGTTACTCTATGCTGCCATTTCTGTCTATCACGCCTGTAGGGAAGCCACACTACAGTGTGCTATTGCACATCGCTTCCCAGATGTGCAGCAGTGGCATCGTCTTACTTCCCATTAGCCATGGGAGGGGTGTTTTATACCAGCTAAGTCGGCTAAGGTTGGAAACAAGGGACTTTTCTTTAGCCTTACCATCTCTGTAGACCCGGTTGTTAACGCTAGAATGCTACTGGATAAGGGTGAGAAGGCTCTTTGACAAAGGACTGGAACAAATTTAGAAAAAAACGTTGTCAGAGAAAATTTCAAATACACATACAAATAGAAAATACTTTATTTTTTTCGGAGCTGAGGACCGAACCCAGGGCCTTGCGCTTGCTAGGCAAGCGCTCTACCACTGAGCTAAATCCCCAACCCTTAGAAAATACTTTATTAACTGTCCATAAACTGTGTTCCAGCTTCAATAAGTATTAGTACTTTGTCAACCTTTCTTAATCTCTTGCTCCTATGTTTTCTTTAAAATATTATATATGAGTTAAGCTCCAGTTATCACAGCTTTTATTCAAAAACACTTCAATGTGTGTAAGGTTTTAGCACTAAGAAAAAAAAATAAAACCACTTTTTAATCATATCAAATAATCCTAACACTGATTTTATGATATTCTTAATACTAATCCATGTTTAAATATCTAATTGTTTCAAAAGTGACTTTTTTAGAACTGGCTTGTTTGAATTAGGAACCAAACATGTGAACTGGTCTATTTTAATAACTGAAAGGGAGTGGAAAGTTATAAGCTCTGTCTGAGATGTCATTAAAGAGCAGAGCAGGCAGATTTGACAGAACATAGTTCAAAGTAAGGATTAGAGAAAAATAAACTGTTTCATGTTTATGCCCCCATAGAGATCAGACTCTTCAATAAGCTGGTTATACAATGATGAGCAAAATATGTTCTATGCTTGGGGGGAAAAAGTGCACAGCCTAGGGTGATAATGACCTTTAACCTTTAGGGAGTTGTGAACCCCTTTGATGTTTTATAGACAGATTTTTCCTACATCGTCCAGATAAACACATGGAATTTTGTATGCAGTTTAAGTTTTTAAATATGCAAGACTCATCTTGAGGTTAACGGGAACAAAATTATGTCCTGGTCTCAGAGAGAAGGAAGACGTTGTGTGAATGAATGATTGAATCCAAAATCCTAAGTTATAGTCAGACATCCATCAAGTGGCAGCAGAACTCAGGGCAAGAAGGTGACCTGCTGTTCTATGGAGAATGGCGTTGAAGGGAGTTTGACATTTTGATTAAGAGTTAACCAATCAAAGACGCTGACTAGAACTGCTATGTCAACAGTGGGTGTGATGGGAGATGGTGCTAAAAGGACAGCTTGGCCAAGAGGTCAAGAGCCAAAGGGACTCATGTGAAGGAGTTAAGTTGAAATTGTTTCCATTGTCACAGGATTTCAAAGTGGTGAGTGACATGGTCAGATTTTCATTTGAGAAAGTTCAATGGAGCATACATTGGTATGGGGAAATGACTAATAAGGATACTGGACAGCGGAGCCTAGAAGGCAGCTAGTGTAATAAGGAAGTTAATATTGACAAGGTCTAGAGTACAACTTCATATCAAAGATTCTGCTAGACTGACTGGCCACCAAACCCCAGGGAAGCTCATGTCTCAGCCTCTTTAAGGCTAGAATCACATCATGGTGATTGGTATACATCACTGTGCTTAGATTTTTATGTGGGTGCTGGGGATCCAACTCTGGTCCTTTTACATGTGTGGCAAGCACTTTGCACACTAAGCCATCTCCCCTGCCTCATGACCAAGATTTTATTATTCAAGACTAAACCCAAGATCTTATATTTGAAAAAAAAATGTATGCAACAAATCTGATCGCATCCTCAAACTGTTGATGCCTCCAGACACAAATTTCATAGTACCCATTCCTGCCTCAGACATTTTCATAGCTTACTATTTCCTTAAGGCCAAACTCAAATGTGCCCTTTCCTGCCCAAGTTCTTGTTATTACTCAATGTAGACACTGATGATTTCAGAGGCTTTCTCATAACTCTTCAGGGCTGTGTCTCAGTGATGTGCAAAACAAAATAATTAGGCTTTATTCCCCTGCATTTCCCTCTACTCAGCAGCCTACTGCCAAGCCACTGACATTGCTTACTGATTCAGAAGACAACAGATCTGTGGAATGAAACTGAAGGCCTACTACATATCAGGAAATTTGATATGGATTAATGTCCAGTGAGGAAAAAAAACAAGAGCTTAAAATTGGTCTATCATAATTATATCTTGTGTTTTCAGAGGTCAAAAATGCTAAAATAAACCTTTGCAGGTCTGGAATGCTTCTAGCTGTTTTTCTTAGTTTGATTAGCTAGCTTTCAGTGAAAGCAAAATGACCATTGTGTGTGTGTGTGTGTGTGTGTGTGTGTGTGTGTGTGTGTGTGTGTGTGTGTGTACATCAGTTTCTGCCTGATGTTCATTTTCCAAAAGGCTGTCTCTTTAACCCATCCTCAGTTGGATTTTCCTGCCTAAGACTGAGATTACAGGACTCTAAATTAAGCATGTAAAATGAAGGTGAGAAAGACAGCAGGGTACCTGAGTGAGAGAAAAACAATGTATAATTTTACCTTAGAAATGCGAGGTGTGAAGTCAGCAGGAGAACAGGTCACCAAGTCATGGCAGGGCTGTGATATGCTGTTGGGACACATCTTACGAAATGTGTTAAACGAATGCTAGGCACACCCTGAAAGCCTGCCAGTCCAAAATGATGCTCTAGCTTCAAGGGACTAGAAGAGCTTTGAATTTCTTAGAAGCATTGATCAATGTAAGTGCAGGTCGATAAAGGTTTTGTGTTTGGATTTAAATGCTAATCAATCACATTTTATTAAAAATTTAAGGCAAGGGTGAGAAAGGAAAAGGTATACGACTGTGCTTATGACAAAGGAGTCAAACTGAGGTCCGTTTTGAAATGACTTGGAAGCTTCGGGTTGGTTGGAATGTTGGGTACCCATTCAGACAACAGATAACGCAGGTGGCAATGGATACTGCAGGTGGCAATGGTAACCTGTGATTGGAATGAGACTAATGAGTGGTTATTGACAGGTCTCTACTATGTCTTTTCTAAAGTCTGGGCAAATCAGCATGTGTTCAAGTTTTTCATTAATCACCCCCAAAATAGTTATAGGAAAAAGGATTATAATTTTAAATGTTTTGAATACAATTTAAAAGGATACACTTAAAATTATAGTGGCCTATACATAACATAAGATGTACTATTTTAGCTAATTTTAAAAACACAATGCAACACTTAGAGCCTTCACATTGCTCCTTCCGTCCAGCCCAGGGACCCCTCAATGAACTTTCCCCCTGTATGTATTTGACTATCTAGATATATCATATAAGGCAGACTCATACAATAGTCATCTTTATTTTTTATAACTAGCTTGTTTCACTTAGCAGCATTCCCTTTTGTTTTTACCTATATTGTAGTAGTTATCAAAATCATTTGCACGGTTGAATCAAAGTCTACTTTATGTATATGCCATGTTTTATTCATCCATTTGGCTTGCTTCCACCTTACAGCTATTGTGCACAATGCTGAGATGAAAATGGGTGCAGAACGCCTGCTTGAATCCCTCCTTTCCAGTGCTTTTGAATATATCAGCGGAAATGGGAATTGCAGGATTATGTAACTCTGGGTTCAGCTTTTGGAGGAGCCCTATGATGCTTTCCATAGCATCTGTTCCACTTTACATTCTCATAAGCAACCTGCAAGTGTTCCAGAGAGGATTTTTTTTTTCCTTTTAAACCCAAAAGTTAAAAGAAAAACAGCAGGACATGCTGAGCAAGAAAGATGAGCTACAGAAAGCAGAGTAGAAGAAAGTGCCTCCTCCTCCCTTTTAATTGACTGAAACAAGAACTTCCAAGTAGAGGGCCTTGTTTTTGCTGACCTAAGTTCTGGATGTATGAATGCTGGGTCTCAGAATTAGGAGGCACCTGCAGACTGGAATAGACCCTCTTAGACATCCCAGTGTGCTTTACAAAGTGACTATTTTTATGTATATGAAAAAAGTTATAAAACAATGTTCTAAAACTACAGAGATAAAGTAGGCATTAAAAGCAAGAGATATAAAGAAATAAAATACCCATTCAACAAACACTGCTATTTCTTTTCTTTTTAGGATTTTGATTGAATACCTGTATCTCTGGCTGGCCTGGAGCTCACTATGTAGACCTGGCTGCTTCTAATTCACAGATACTCACCTGCCTCTGTCTGTCTTTTGAGTGTCGGTAGGAAAGGTCTGCACCACCGCGGCTGACCTGAAAGTTTGCTCTAAACACCTGGGTATTAGGTCTGAGTACAAGGACATCTAGGAGCAAACAACAGTAGAGCAAACAACAACCAAAAATATGAAAGTGTATTTTAGAGGGGCTCTTTTGTGTATGTGTGTGTAGCACTGAGGACCATATGCACGGTCCCCAAGTGTGAAGTAAACTTTCTACACTGAGCTACTACTCAATCTAGGCTCTGGTGAGGGACCAGTAAGTAAACAGAATACAGCATGAAAGGGAATCTGTTGGAAGAAAGGCAAGCAATGTGGTGTTTAATGTTTGCCCTAGCCACCAGCCTCACCAATTCAGGTTTTGGAATTGTGAAGACAGAGCCCCGTCTCTGAACTCATTTGATTGCTCCCACTATGGAGGTCTAAGGAAGTGTCTTTTTCTCCCTGTGTGGGGTATACCTACTCTGGGTGACTTGGGCAAGCTGGCAGACAAATGAACCCTCTGGAACTGCTTACTCAAAATTAATGCTTGTGTTCTACAGACAAAGGATCCAGATTTAAAATTATCATTTGAATTGCAATTACAAAAACAAAAACAAATAGTGAAGCCTCTGTATGCCACTCTGAGCATTTTTTGCCATTCCAGAGCCTTGGTTTGTCTTCCCCTTTGTTTCTTATTGCCTCTGTACGCTAGGGCTAATGAGAATACTTATCACACAGCATGTTGGTGTCCACTAACCTACCCACCTCGGTCACTTGGCTCTAACTATCATAGAGGGAGATGCAGTAGCCAGCAATGGTCCTAAGATGAGTAAGTGGGTGAGCACAAAGAGAGCTAGAAAGCAATGAAAAACATTTGCATAAAGAGCTGAGATACAATAATTTGGAGCCATTGTTCCGGGAGAGTAGACATTACATCTTCATTGTTGGGGTTTCTGACAGCTATTGGCATTGGGGGGCAGCGTTCTATTGGCTGTTGCACTGTAACATTTTCCAAAGTAACCTTTTAGGTCCTTTTCCTAAAGTCTTCTCTGCCTTCCCCAGGATAATCAATACATAGATGAATCTGAAGGCTGCAGCTGTCTGAGTTCATTGTGCTGTTGTTATGCTTCGTATTTAATGCTTCTAGTCTTCTGAGTGCATCCAGGAAATGCTTCTACACTCTATCTGGGACCCTCTCTCATTAGCACAACCATCTTTCTTTTTTTTGTAAGATGACTGTCTATTTTATGTACTTATACCTTATTTATGACATTTGACTATGGGCTTTTCTGTTTTTAAGCAGGAGTAAAGTTATCAAGCCAAGAAAGTATTTCCCAGAGGAATTCAGGGATTATGGCATGAGGACATGGTACTTTGGTGATAAACAGTTGGATGCGAAGTACTGTAAAAGCATACACATCCTGGTGGAAGAAGACGAGAGGTTTCTTTTTGACTCACAGAGGCAGTATTTTAATCTAACTAAAATTCTGGCAAGCGCAGGAAATCCCCAAAGCAAAGTGCCAGATGTCTTTTCAGGATCCTAGAGACGTGGGATTCAGTGGGATTCGTTGTTAAGAAGACACTTCCCCCTTCCATTCTTCACACTCATCTGACACCCGAGCGACAGGGAGTTGATGTAAGCAGAGCAGGGATCTAACAATGTCAACTGTGCTGACATCATCCTAGCTGTGCGGGGCTGATGGGAATTTAGAACATCAAACACCCTACGAAGGGCAGCGACCAGGTGTGACTCATTTCCCTGGAGATGCTAGGGAGGAAGAGAGATGGCAGGAATATTTCACACTGACACGGGCTGCCTTTCAAACAGAGCTATCTGACTAGCATTTTTGAAAACAGGAAAACATTCTTCTGCCTGTCTCCTCATTTCCCACCGGAAGCACTTTATATTCCAGTCTACCTAGCTTGCCATGCAACAGAGTACTTTGACATTGTAATGTATGAAATGAAGTACACCCAGGATAATGAGTCTTATGTTACATAAATCCAGCTATGAGAATAATTCAAATGGTTTTGCTAGTCTCTTTTTCTCTCCCAGTGACATCAGGTGAGCTGTGCAGACACCACTGAAATAAAGAGAAGCAGAACAAAAGAGCACAGTATAGAGCTGCTGACACTGCTCTGCTGCTGCTAAATGAGGATAGCATTGCCGGTCCCTAACCTATTCTGCTGCTTAGATGGAAGGGAGAGGAAGTGAACACAGTCAATGCTCAACAATGACTTCTTAGATAAATAACATAAAGGGCCTGTACGCATGGGTGCCGATATGTAGGTTTCTGTCTACTTTATGGAGTTGATTATTTCTCAGTTGATTTGAAGAAAGAATAGATACAGAATCCAGCAAAATCTTCTGGTGTTAAGGTACAGTTTCCAAAATCTCTTCTTCACAGAGAACATTTCATTAGAATGATTGAGGTGGGGCAATTGAGCCAGTAAAGATTATACATCAAAGCAGTCAAAATGCCCTCCAATAAGATTAGTGTATAATGGCAATTCAGAAGGTATAGTGTACTGAATTATGATTGTGTCTCTTCAGAATGATCCCAGTGTGTCTTGACATTCTGTGGAATATTGGCTTATCTATTTCTTGTGTCAGTCACAACACAAACAACCCAGGAACAATGCTTGTTGTTACCTTGCACTTGATGCTTAAAATGTCAATTATTCTTCTACTTACTGTGCATGTTTAGAAAATGGCACATGCAGAACAGATTGTGAAACATATTAGAATCAATGTGTATTGGTTGTGATTGGTATAGGTCGAACAGCACTGAAGCCGAATGCTGCATTACAGATCTATGGGATGTTACTTGCACAATACAGATACTTTTGAAGAAATAAGATGGGTGGCCTTTGTAGAATAATATATAGAATGGGATATAATGAATTCCAGGTTATTATAAGGGACTAAGTTAGTTGGTAAGAGAGATAAAATGAAGCCAGCATGTTCCTAGAAGGAATCTTAAGTTTATGAAACAGATGCTGAGATATGTAGGAAAAAAATTCATTTCTTATGCTTTGAAACCTACTTGGTAAAGAAACTCTCTCTCTCTCTCTCTCTCTCTCTCTCTCTCTCTCTCTCTCTCTCTGTGTGTGTGTGTGTGTGTGTGTGTATGTGTGTGTTCACTATTCAAGTGTGGTAAGACAGATTCATACAATAGTTAACAGTGGTGTTTCCTGGTAGTCATGACAATGAAGATGATCTATTACATGGCTATTTTTGAAATGGTTCTTAGAATCTTCTAGAATATTCCAGAAGAGTGTTTCCATGTGATAAAAAGAGGTGTCATCATAATAATCTTGGGATCACTATCGATGTATTATTTGATGACTTATTTGCCATGACACAATGGTAGGATCTTTAGGAATGAAATAGAAAGGAAAATATAAATGTGAACTCATTTCCTCAGATAGAATACTATAGTTGATGGCATATGGTTGACAATTTCACAACCCATACAGGATAAGGCAAAGCCCTTATGTACCTTACAGAAAATAATACACCTTAACAGATGGACAGAAAAACAATAAAGCATACTTCCCCTTTAAGGTCAACCTTTAAATTCGGTCTGGTGAAAAGTATGAAAACTTACCATAGATTTTATTAACCTTAGAAAGACCAAGGTCTGTGGTCATGGATATGAGGCATGATTGCAGAACTGGTGGGGTAATCTATTACATGGATAGAAGGCAGTGGTGATGCTCATGGAACTTACAAGAAATTAATATTTTTCAGAGTCACGTTGTATGTGAGTCACCTTAAAAGGTAAAGAAAGACTTTAAAAAAAAAAAAAAAAAAAGCTGTAGGGAGCCATATTGATTTGGGCCTAGCCACTTTTTGACTGCATGGCTCAAAGTGACTAGGTGACTCTGGGCTGTTTGGCCACAGATATTCACCCCTAAGGTGACTGCCATAAGTCTTAAGATTGTTGGACAGAGGCCTCTCCCATGAATTTACGGCACAGAAAGATAACATTCAAGGGATGCCTCAGCTCGAGCAGATACCAGTTATCTCCTGAGTCAATACCCGGTGTCTGCCACCTGACCTCATCGTCTACCGCCTGACCTCTTTGCCTCCAGCTATCACTGCCTATATCCTCATCTCCCCCTCCTCTGTGTTTCACAAAGGACACTCCCCCTACCTGAAAGCCTTAAAAGCTGTAACGTTCACCCCAATAAACGAGACCTTGACAATAGAATCTTGCTTGGTCTCCTTCTTCTCTCGCCCCCCATTAGGCCCAAGGGTAGCGCCCCTTCGGAACCCTGAATAACTGGGTCCCTGCTGGTAGGGACAAAAAGCATTGAAGAAAATCACAATTTAAAAGTGATTAAGGGAGACTATTTCCGCAACTGCTCAGAAAATTCCCTTTTTTGGATTTTGTTTAAAAAATATTTGACTGGGACTCATACTTTCAATCCTTTTGAGGGAGACACAGTTGCTTCTTCCTTTAGATGAGCTCACCTACTGGAGAAAATTGCTGGGCAATTCTATCACTTTAGGGTAGTGAGCTAGATCAGATAGAAAGAAAGAATCAAACTCTTGAGAACTTTCTTGAGTTTGAACTGCAGAGTGGGGAGCAAAGCCATTATGAGTTCCATTTGTGTTTTGATTGACTGTAGGGGGCATTAAAGTTATTGTTAGCTTCCATTTATGTACTTTATAAGAAAATTATATAATCAAGGATGTTATTAGGGATTCGGGTATTTGTTTCTCTTAGTGAATCTTACTGCCTATGAGATTTAAATAGTGTATGTAAGTCCAAAAGAAATGTCAAGAATCGAGCCTAAAATCCAGTGGATTGAATAAAATACTCCCACCTGTCATAACAGTGCACAGAGGTAGGATAGTTCTGTCAATTTCAACCTCAGGCTTTCATCTTGATCCAAGAGAGAGCAATTTCAGTTTTCTCCATCTCCTAGGCAACCAGTGGGCAGGGGAGGAGGAAAAGGAGTTAGGGCATTGTGTGTTTCACAAATAAGATGTGAAAGAAACACACATCATTGCCTCTCGCATCCCACTAATTAGGCAGTGATATGGATGCTTTTCACTGCAGTGAGGGTTGGGAGGTCTTTGGAAAATTGTTTACGTAGGTGAAACTATTGATTGCTTTGAAAGAAACAGAGAGACAATGAGATGTCATCCACAAGACCTTGTGCCAAACTCTAGGAAATCTGTGGGCTTGGAGGGTGTTGAGGGACAGCAGAGGACTCTACTATAGTATAAGGGACCTTTAAAGCCTCAACGAGGCTCTTTAAGAAGAAGAGTAAGATATGTGCCCCTGTCAGTTCTGGAGGAGACACACCTATGCATCAAATTGATGTGCTAGCAGGCAGCATTTTATCTGCATCTGGAGACTCCTAAGAGAATGCTATAAAATGTCACACCAAAACTGTTTTAGAAGGCTTAGCAGGGCTATATATCTTCAGAAGAGGCTAAAGAAGCCAGAACTTTATTAACAGAATTTGCCAGCAGAGGGGCCTACAAGATGTCTCAGAGGTATAAAAGCAAGCTTGATGACCGGAATTCCATTCCTGGAAACTAATGGTGGAACGAGTCATCTCCACAAAGTTGTCCTTTGACCTTCACATGCATGCTATGGCATTTACATGGCTAATCCCCAACCCCACGCCCCCACACACACTAGTGATGATGATGATGAAGAGAAAAAAGAAGTTGCCACAGACTTAGAAAAGTGCAAACTTTTCAAATGTGATACAAGAAGCTGATGGGCAGACACACGAAGCATAGAAGACCAGAGGCCTGGAGCCATTGATCTGTCCCCTCCAAACTCTGAAGGAAAGAGTGCTACGAGTTCAATCTTCAAGAAAACAAGATACTAGAAGAAGCAAGTAACATCAGGTTTCTGAGAGCAGGAAAAAGTAAATATTCTTTACTCCAAAAAATGTTTAGTTGCCCTAAGGTGAGAAAATTTGGTGTTAGAGTTTATAGAAAATCCACTTAGTGTCTTCTCACCTGGAGTCTGTCCAGTAGTGGCTTATCAACACTGGACCTAAACCCACTGGATTAACCTTTAAAATGTCAGAGTTCTTCCTTCTTGGTTATCTTCTTAGGTTTTGTGGCTTTTATCATGATTATTCTTTACTTGTTGGCTAATATCCACTTATCAGTGAGTATATACCATGCATGTCCTTTTGGGTCTGGGTTACCTCACTCAGGATGATATTTTCTAGTTCCATCCATTTCCCTACAAAATTCATGGTGCCCTTGTTTTTAATAGATGAATAATATTCCATTGTGAAAATAAACCACATTTTTTGGTATCCATTCTTCAGTTGAGAGACATTTGGGTTGTTTCCAGTTTCTGGCTATTATGAATAAGGCTGCTATGAACATAGTCCAGCATGTGTCCTTGTGATATTGTGAAGGATCTTTTGAGTATATGGCCAGGAGTGGTATAGCCGGGTCTTCAGGTAGAACTCCTTTCAACTTTCTGAGGAACTGCCCGATTGATTTCCAGAGTAGTTGTATCATTTCTGAGGATGCTTCAATCCCACTTAAAAGGCAGAACAAAATAATCACAGGAGGCAGAAGGATGGAGGGACTTAACTTGGAAAGGGAAGAGGGGGAGGGAAAGGGGGAAGGATCAGGTATGGGGAGAGACAGGAGAGAGGCCTAGAGGGCCAGGAGAATGAATGGAAATATGCAGCTGCTGAAAGTGGGGGTGGGGAGAACCTCTAGAAAGTCCCAGAGATCTGGATGGGGAAGGCTCCCAGGACTCAGTATGGGTGACCTTAGCCAAAATGCTCAATAGTGGGGATATGGAACCTCAAGAGACCACCTCAGGTAGGTAGACAGGACCCCCAGTGGAATGATGGGGGTACAAATCTACCTCCATACTATTTAACCCAAAATTGTTTCTGTCTAAAAGAAAGGTAGGGACAAAAATGAAGCAGAGAAATGGCTGACCAGTGGCCAGCCCAACTTGGGATCCATCCAATGGGTGGGCATCAAACTCTGACACTATTACTGATGTTGTGCTTACAGATAGGAGCCTAGCATGGCTGTCCTCTGAAAGGCTCTACCAACAGCTGACTGAGACAGATACGTACAACCAACCAATGGACTGAGGTTGGGAAACCCTGTGGAAGAGTTAGGGGAAGAATTGAAAGAAATAAAAAGGATGGCAACCCCATAGGAAGACCAACAGTGTTAACTAACCCAGATCACTGGGAGCTCCCAGATATTAAACCACCAACCAGAGAGCAAACATGGTCTGGTCTGAGAAGAGGACTGCCTTGTCCTGCCTCAGTGAGAAAGCATGTGCCTAATCTTGTAAAGACTTGATGCTGGTGGGGGAAGAAGAAGGGAAGGAGGGTAATATTGGGGGAGGGGCTCTAGAGGCGCCACCAAGAACCGGGCGTAGGCCTGCGAGGTTCAAGAAAAAACACATACTCAGGTCATTCGTATTATGAGAATGCCAAAGCTTTTTATGTGGTTCACAGAATGTTTGCCCCAAGTTCACTGGGTGGAGAAATCCAGGAAGCACAGTGGAAAAACAGGCTTATGCCCTCAGGAACAAAGAAACAGGAACAAAAAACAGGAATCGATTTAACAGTGTTACAGCCCATGTATACCACTCAGGTGTACTGCCCAGGGCAAACAGAAAGGTTAGGGTGTTCCTTTGTTAGGAACAAAAGTCTTCCACATCCATCAGCAAAGCTCAGCAGGGGTCAAACACTGTCAGGGTCTGGGAGGGTTGGACACTCGAGGGAAGGGGTTGAGGATGGGGAGAAGAACTCTTCGACAGGGGAGAACTAGGAGGGGCAACATTTGAGCTATAAATACTACTACTACTACTACTACTACTGCTACTACTACTACCGATAATGATGATGATAATGAATTTTAAAAGGTCAGAGGTCAATGGCAACAAATATGAAGCTTGGGCTTGATTTTGCAAGGTTCTAGGTGATTATCTTCAGCCGGCAGAGGTTGCTGGATCTGTGAATGTGTATGGAATGAATTCTGATTAGATTAGATCTCAATCCCTGGCTTCTCCTAATCTCAACCATGAAATGATTTTTAAGCCTGAAGACTTTAGCTATGGCCAAATTGTGGTAGTATTCATTTCCAGTAAAAGTTCAGAGAAGCTTGGACACCTCATCTAGGTAGGAACTATTTAATATGTCCTCACTAGCACCATTGCTAAGAGGCCAGTCTTCATGCAAGTACTGTCTTAGATTCATGGCAGGCTTTTTGGATGACAGCTTGATGACTTGGTAAACAGTAGGTAAGTGTTATCATTTGCTCACTTATGGGTACCATGACTTTGAAAGGCATTGACCTGATTTTCATAAATCCTAAATTTAGCTCTTGATGGCCAAGATGCATATGGAGAGGTGAAAGCAGCTTGGTAGGAGTGTACACACCACAACCCTTGCATAGCCAGTAGCATTGGCTGCTTATTCCAACCCGACTGAATATTAGTGAAAATCATAGAATCTTTCTTTCATTGTTAAGCTTAGAAGCTACTAAAGCTGACAATTTACATTCCCCTCCAAGCCAATCAGGTGGGGACAATATCAGCATTGCAAAATGATGCTAAACAGAGCGCCTGGGCTGCATGCTGGGCTAAAGAAAGACAGAGGAGAATCAGCAGAATTTATTTTAGAATTGTAGATTCAACCTACAGCTCTTAAAATTTATATTTGCTCATATATTGCCAGTTTAGTCTGAACTTCTTGTATCAATAGGGTGAAAATGCTATTCAAACAAGAGCTGTTGTTTGGAAAAACTCTCAAGTCTTACCCTTAAAGCAGCAGCAGCAGCAGCAACAGCAGCAGCAGCAGAAGCAACAACAACATCCCAACTGATTTAAAAGTGTGAAGGTTGAAAGATCATCTCATCATCTATCTATCTATCTACCTACCTACCTACCTTTCTCTCTCCCTTCCTTCCTTTCTTCCTTCCTTCCTTTCTCTCTCTCTCTTTCTTTCTTTATTTCTATTATCTATCTGTCTATCTATCTTTCTATTATCTATCTATCTATCTATCTATCTATCTATCTATCTATCTATCTATCTATCTATCTATCTACCTAACTTTCTCTTTCTTTCTTTCTCTCTCTCTTTCTTTCTTTCTTTCTTTCTTTCTTTCTTTCTTTCTTTTATCTATTTGTCTATCTTTCTATTATCTATCTATCTATCTATCTACCTACCTACCTTTCTCTCTTTCTTTCTTTCTTTCTTTCTTTTATCTATCTGTCTATCTTTCTATTATCTATCTATCTATCTATCTATCTATCTATCTACCTACCTTTCTCTCTCTCTTTCTCTCTCTTTCTTTCTTTCTTTCTATTCTTTCTATGAAGTAAATAGCGCATCAGAAATGTAATATGTAGGATCTGATTTTATGCATATTTTGGTTATAAAAGATAGTTTATTTATCTATCTGTCTATCTATCTTTCTATTATCTATGTATCTATGTATCTATGTATCTATGTATCTACATACCTTTCTCTCTCTCCCTTTCTTTCTTTCTTTCTTTCGTTCTTTCATCTATCTATCTATCTATCTATCTATCTATCTATCTATCTATTATCTATCTGTCTATCTTTCTATTATCTATCTATCTATCTATCTATCTATTATCTATCTGTCTGTCTATCTTTCTATTATCTATCTATCTATCTATCTATCTATCTTCATCTCTCACCTGAATTTGTATTTTACAACTTTAGCCTCAAGCATCATTAGAATAAGAGAGAATGAGATAGCTCAAGACTTACCTCAGTGCCTAAATAAGAATGGGTAAAGGTACACATATTTATACGTCTTTAAATTCTCGAAAGTCATAATGTCCAAAAAGAAACCAGAAGTCCACTCTTAATTTTTTTTTTAAACATTCAGCCCCTGGAACAGTGGCCAAGTGGACTCTCGTTTACTTGGTCAGCCTATCTACTGCTTGAGGGTACAGAGAAAAGCAAGCAGAGATTTTTTTTTTTTTTTTTTTTTTGGCATAGTTAAAATATGATCAAGAAGTCAACTGTCCCATAAGGAACTCTGTTATGGAAGCATTCATGTCTACTGCTTTACCTGTGCTTTATCATAATACAGATTCTGTTCTCAATAGAACGCTGGGATGGAAAATACCTGGAACCTTGTGATCCAAACACAGTGTCTCATGGTTTGAATGAAAGTGGTTTCCATGCGTTCATATATTCAAATGTAGGTTTGGCACTTTTGTGGAACTGTTTGGCAGGATCAGTAGGCGTGGCCTTGTTGGAGGAAGGGTGGCACTGGGGGAATGCTTTGAGCCTACACCCTCACCCCCAGTGGTAGTTGTCTCAACACGTAAGCCTTGAGGTACTGCTCCTTCACCATGCCTATGTGCCTACTGCCACACCCCTCACCATGCTGATTCTGAACTAATCTTCTGAAGCTGCAAGCCCTAAACTGAATGCTTCCTTCTACAAGTTGCCTTGGTCACGGTGTTTTGACATGGCAATTGAAAAGTAACTAAGACACAATTTGTGGCCCAATTCCTCACAACAAAGTCTCTGATACAATGTGAAATCAGACTCAGATTTTGCACCATCAAGGCCTTTGGCATGACTAGACCGAGACTTTACATTTTTTTTGAAGAAATGCTGTCTGTGCTGAATGCTGCATAGATTTCAAGTAGCTCATTATTTTTGGACAGGTCTCTTATTAATGTTGTTGTTTAGGTAATATTTTCCCAGCATATATCTCAGTATTTTCTTTGTTATTTTGCAACATTAATTTCATTTTAAATATCATATCTCCTGAATCACAAACAGTTTGTGCCCCAGGGTACAGTTTTCCATTTGGCTTCCATCTTGATAGAACAATAAAGGCTCATCTTTGTACAAAGGACAATTTATTATTTATGTGAGTTGCAGAAACGTGTAGCTTTTTGAAGTGTGTGGGAAATGGAAACACTGAACACCCAGCCCATCTGATTGATAGTTATATTAAAGGCTGTAGTCAGTTAAATAAGTCTCTTTGGATTGATCTGATAAGAGCCTCATATTTTCCTTGGACTATTATTTTAGTAAGTATTTGGTATTTATATTTTATTACTTGTTCTGCCATGGTTTTCCTTACAGTTGAAAAGGACCAAAATATTGATAGCATTATAAATGTTAACTGTTTAAGCTATGTTTCGAAAGATAATTTCAATAATAGATTAGTTTTTGAAAATTGTGATAAATATTGATATTAAGGTCCTAGGTTATTGCATTGATCTTTCTCCAGTCACACAGAAATCCCTCCAGGCAATAGTATTTACCATAATTGGTTTCTTAGCATAATGGGATAAGGCACAGTGCAGTCTAGTTACTGCTCCTTTTGGAAATGGCATGACCTCACAGACCAAGGCCAGGCTGGGAGATCTCCTCTGTAGCAGAAACTGGGATGTTTTTCCTGGCCGAAGAGTCACATTTTTCTTCGCTTCTGTCTTTCCTCTTGGACACCAGTTCACCAATGATTATTAGAGGTTACTTTCAAAAGAAACATAAAATTCTCCTCCCAACACATACTGTGAAGATGAAGGCTAACGACCCCCCACCCCCGTTCTCCTCTATGTCATCACCGTGCTTTTAATCTTTTTCTTTTCATTTTTTAGAATATTTTAGTTGTGAGCAATATTCTAAACTAGTGACATTAATTCATGATGTCAGCCACAGTGACTCAACTGCACTTTCTACCTGCTTCTGACTCATTCCTAGGTCCTAAATATACCCTCAGCAAAAATCAACATTTATAGTCTTTTAAAATTCCTGCTTTTAAATATCAAAATGGCTTAGCAACATTATCCTTTCTAAAAAACAAAATGTGCCATTATAGGTATCTTTGACACAATAGGTAATAATTTGGTATTTACTTTCTTTTGACTCTTAATTGAGCTTCGCTTTTGGCTCTGTACCCAGATGAAAGACTTGGACAGCTTAAGGAATAGGGAGGTTAAAGAGTAGAACACACTCAGGAACAAACAAATCACCACATGCTAAGGCATTAACAGAGAGACTTCCTAGGTGAGCATCTCTTATCAATAATTTCCACTAAGGGGGAGGATGAGTTCAAAGAGGTTTCTAGAAGATTCTCAGTGATGTGGCCACATCATGCATGGCATCTATTTTTTTTATTTGAAATTCTAAATAATCTTGCAGGCACACAAAATACTCTAAAGATGGTTACTTTCTAAAAGAGGATTTGTGATGTGGAACCTCCAGCAGAATAGTTGTAAACATTGAGAAGCAGTAAGATGTGTAAGTAAAGGAAAGGAGAATAGATTTAGGGAAAATGGAGGACTCAATCCCCCTCCCCTTCCCCTTCCCCCCGTGGTTCGGTTTGTATGCTTGTATTTGCATGTGTGGGTGCACATATGTGTGCGTGCATGTGAAGGGCAGAGGTTGATGTCAGATGTCTTCCTTGGTTGCCCTATACACTACATATTGAGACAAAGTCCCTAACTGAACCTGGAGCTGACTGTTTCCACTAGTCTAGCTAGCCACCTTACCAATAGGTCCCTGTCTCTTTCCCATGGGCTAGGATTAAAGGCAGGTTGCCATGCCTACTTAGCATTTCCCCTGCCTTTGGGGATCTAAACTTGGTGCCTATGTTTACATGGCAAATACTTTCCCCATTGTACTACCTTTTTGGCTCTATAGATTTTTTTAAAATGCCCAAAAATTGTAAAGGATTACTGAAATCCAATATAAATAAAAATATCCATGGTTCTAGAAATGCTTTGATGGATTTTTTTTTCTTCTCACAGCCCTGGAGATTTTTATTTTTTTAGTGCTGAACCCCTAGCCTCTATGTACTCCACAAGCATTCCACCATTGAGTCATTTCTCTAACCCTGTGATGAAATCATTAAGTCATGGTAACCAAAATGAAACGATTTAAGATTTCAGGCAGTATCTTAGAAAAATAAATAATATAACTTTTCTCTCATAACAAATACATAATTATTCACTTCATAAAAAATTGAAAGCAAGACAAATTTAAAATTAGAAAGTAATAGAACAGCATTTTTATCATACTGAAAGAAATGGGATATTATCAAAGTTAAATAGCAAAATACTTGAAAGAAATTTAAGATATGTCTACCTACTGCAGAAGTGAAACGATGGGTATTTCTGGTTTTGGGGAGCTAATCACTTTCTGATTTGATGTGAGAGCTATCACAAGAAGTAATACACGGCTGGCCTTGTAATCCTTTTCAAAATCCTATGGCTAGAAAAGTCACAGACCTTGAGTAGAAACAGGTGACTGACATATTTTTAAATGGAAACATTGCCTAATTATCTTCTGAACATTTATTTTCATTTTCATACCCTGTGGTAGTCAGGGTTCTGGTTCTCTAAAGGAACAACAAAACTGTCAGGGTGGAGATGTACACACACACACACACACACACACACACACACACATTCTATGTAGGCTGCCAACAGAATGTATCGTCCAGATTTAGGGTAAGTCTTCTCACCTACTCGGGTTTGCCCAGGTGCTTGGGGTTAAGTTGATTCTACTTGGCTGTCAAATAGAAAACCAAAAGTAGTCATCACATACCCATAAGTTAGTGCTATTCCTCAACCTTGGCCGATGGGTTCTTTTGACCGTGGGAAAGGTGAACATAGAGATTTTTAATTGATCAAAGTGCTTTCAATAAGTGACAAACAAGTGCTTAGCTCTATCATTCCTGTGGAAGAGGTGGTAGGAATAGTAAAAGAGCCAGGGGACAGTGAGGAGCTATGAAGGGCGACCTTGGAAACTGAGGTACTGAAGCACAGCAGAGTGACTGCTAGCACACAACCAAAACATCAAATGTGAGAACAGGAGATGCGAGAGTTGGGAAGAAGTGGCCCACTGAGTGAGAGCGAGATAAAACAGTAAGGAGCGGTGGATATAATTACCATCTAAGTAAAGTTGCAGGAAGCAGTATTTTTAACATGTTCTAAAATTGATTTTTGAAAAACGATAAATGGCAAGCTGGAAAATGTAGTATTTAGACTAAAATGTTTGTGATGGCTGCTTTAGTTTGACTTAACTACATTTAGAATTTACTAAAACCCCCTAAATGGCTAAGTACACCTCTGAGGGGTTTTTGCTTAGTTAAATCATTTGAGGTGGGAAGATCCACTTCTTTCTAAGCCATATATTTGAGGCAAGAAGACATACCCACAATCCCTTTTGAGGTAGGAAGTCCCACCTCTAATCTGGGCCCCACCTTTTGTTGGAAGAGAACATAGAAGAGGAAACCCTGCTAGCATGCTTGCAAGTTATTCTGTCACTGGCATTAGATCCTAGTTCTCCAGGATTCCAGCAAATACAGAAATATGCTGACGACCAGCTGAGACATCCAGCCTTGTAGACTGGACAACTACTAGATTCCTGGACCTTCTGTTGGTAGACAGCTATTGTTCGATTAGCTGTATCACAGTCTGTAAGTCATTCTAATAAATTCTCCCTTCCTTCCTTTTTTCCTTCTTTCCTTCCTTCCTTCCTTCCTTCGTTCCTTCGTTCCTTCCTTCCTCCCTCTCTCTCTCTCTCTCTCTTTCTTTCTTTCTCATTTTATATCTAGAGATCCATTCTGTAAGTTCTGTTACTCTAGAGAACTCTAATACAATAGTTAACATTTAAAATGCAAATAATTGTTAAATACTAAAAATCAAAAAGAAAATTTAGAAAAATATTATATGAATTTGCTGTTGTGAGAACCTTGTATTCAGAAGTCAACTCAGAAACAATAAAGGAAAAAATTTAAATATCTTTTACTATATAAAAACAACATTGCTTAGATGGTATTATATAACATAAAGAAAAACAACAAATGTATTGATTGGAAACTATCTTTTATAACCAAAATATGCATAAAATCAGATCCTACATATTACATTTCTGATGCGCTATTTACTTCATTAAGGAGACTTCTTCATGACTCTACATATTGATAAGAAAAGACCCTTTAAAAATATGCAAAATAGTAATAAATTGTTATGAGAAAAAATCTGCATTCTATAAACACTTGTAAACACATATTAACTTATTAGTAGGGAAATAAAATTAAAACAATAGGAAGAGATTTTCTTTTAAATTAACCAGCTAGCAAAACTATGGATTTAAGAGATCTAATATCAATGAGAACCTGGGGAAGTTGGTACCCTCTTAGAGTGCTGTGACAGTTGGTAATATGAATTATTACTCCCTCTGTACAAATAGTAATCTGGAAATTTCTATTAAATATTTAAAACACATCTATGGCCCAGTGACCCAGTTATAGCAAGTCATCCTTCAGAAGGAGAAACAAACTGACCATGTGTACAAGTATGTTAAATTGTGGTGCTTTATTTGTGGTGGCAAAATTTTCTACAAAAGGGTCCAATGGCCATCAATAGAGTAAAAGTAGACTAAATTTAGAGAATGTTTTGGACTACTTAGTAAAAATTTTCAGGGACGAATTCACTAATTTATCCACTGACCTGCTGTTCTTAAGAAACAATAGGGTAATAACTGAAAATCTGCTTTTATAAAACTAATAGCTACAGACACAACAAGCACTGCGTGTTTATGTATGTTTATGTTTGCTCATATGTGTGTGACTGGGAGAGGCATGGTGAAGTAAATACACCAGACGTCTTAATAGAACAAACATGCAAAAATGGGAAGAAATTTGTAAACTTCCCAAGGGCAGGTCCCATAGATCTCAAATCCTGCTCAGAGCTGTAAATAGTTTTTGTAAAAAAAACAGACTGAATAAATATCTCTCTTAATTTGTGGCTTTTTGATTGGCCACGCTCCTTCCAGGCTTCAACAAAAAAGTACATTGATTTTATTGTATTTAGAAAATCAACAACTTCAATCTAGACTCAGACATCCGTCTTTGGCACCCAGCTTGAGTAGAAGGAGTTTCAAATCTCACTAGGCCGGAGACAAATACACTCAAGATGCTAAGAGTGTTTCTGGAGGGTGTTCAGAATGAGGCAGCCTCTCAGCTTTGCTTTGAGATTTTATTTACCCAAAGAAACAGGGTAAGGCCAGATTGTAGCCATGTGAGTGAATCATAGGGACTAATTTTCAACAAGCATACTTTAATTCTTTTACTGACTATTGTGAAGTGCTATGTAGGATGTCAGTTCTTATAGGAAACATAACATCTCATACCGATCTTATTCAGTTTGGTCTATAAGTCTAGGCTGATGCTATGTGAAATCAACTGTGTCGGCTTCTTCCTCTGAGCCATCAAGCCTGTCACCTCAGGTCTGTGGGACTCAGTGTTCTCTTCAGGAGAATGAGAATGATAGGAATGTCTACATTCTGGGGTTGTCAGAAATATCTTAGAACTATTTCTGGAATGTAACAATGCAAAACAATAATACTTATTAATATTATGCTCATTTGGTCATTAAATTTATGAACATGCCTAGAGATCATGGTTCACAGATCAGAAATATAGAGAGAAACCCAGAGAACCAAACAAATCTCTTAGTAATTGTTAACAAAGAAAATATCTTGAGTCAATAACTTAAGTGTTTAAATTTATGAAGTTTTTTCTCATTATTTCCCATTTCCATTTTAATTTTCTTCTCCAAGCCAGTATAAGAGTTTTAGGCTTTCTTGTGCTTGTGTTTATAGCACCATCAATGGACTCTTTATTGATTATTTACTGCTGTGTAACAAATCACCTTAAAATTTAGGTTCTTAAAATTATAATAGACACATTATCTCATTATTCCAGCCTGGTAAATTTGGGTAAGGTTTTTTGGGAGATTGTAGTTAAGAAGTCATCTGAAACCATCATTATTTGAAATCTTAGCTTGCACGAAAGGATCCACTTTTGAGATAACTTCCTCAAATAGTATATAAATCAATGCTAGAAGCCTTGGTTCCCCACCTTGAAAACCAGTCCAAAGAACAAAAGTTCTGTAATGTCATTTATAACTTTACCTGGGAAGTCACTTCTATGATTTCTACTTTATCTTACTAGCCATTCAGTGTAGGAGGGATTTGACCAGAGTAGGCCAATTAATGGGCAAAACCCCTTGCATTCAGAATGCACAGTATTTTACTCATCTCATACATTTCATCAATTGGCTCAATATCCCTTCTAGTCTAGGCAATAAGCCAGGCGCTTGCCTGGAGTAGTGAAGTCTAATATGAGAGTCCTACCGTTAAAAGCTTGCTACCTGTGGGAAGGATGGAACACTCATAACTAATGGAAGGTTACGTGGGATAAACATCATGGAAGTCTTGATGTCAGTATGCTCCCTAGGTTGCTGAGAGGAGGAATTTTTGTTTGTGTTTCAGAACAAATCCAGTGTAATCTGGGTCTTTCAGAATGAGGCAGGTAGAGAAAGGGGGAAATGCCTTTCATTGCAGGGTAAATAATGCCGGAAGGATCATGGAGTTGCAAAAGCAAGCTGAGCTCAGGGGTCAGCACTTTTGAATACAAGTGTATGAAAAGAGGGAAGGTGAGAGAAAGGTAAGCAGAGGCCGATAGACACAAATCCTCGGAGACCAAGCTGTAGCTTCTTAAACCTATTCAGTAAATAACGAGAACAGATGCATTTTGTTGGACTATGGGATATCAACCTGGTAAATAATGGGACGGAAGACTCTTTTAAGTTTCTCTCAAGGAACAATCAGTCAAACAGCAGAGATCGAGTAAGTGGGGAGGAAGCTCTTATAAGGGGCAAAGAGCAGCAAGCTGTACAAAAGATGTGGTAGGGTTAGAAATTCTAAGGTGTAATTCTTCAGAAGGAAATGCAAGAACTGAGTAACAATATGGTTCCGGCTTTTTTGACATAGCTCAATAAACAGAATTTGGTGCCAATTTTAGAGCTGGGATTCATTTAAAGAGGACCACAGAGCACAGTATTAGGACATGTTGGTTACACAGATTTCAAGACTCCTTGTATGCTCTTTTTCCTTTCTCAACACAGATCCTGAGTCTCCCTGGGTTATTGCTTACCGAGATGGATTGAATCCTTAATGCTTGGAGAGTAGAGAATCCTCACACCAAAGGGAGCAAAGCCAGCAGTGTGGAGATGGGCCGGCGAGCACCTCAGGATGCTGTGTTGAGCAAACTGGCTGAGGATCATCTTGAGCTGCGTTGGCAACCATGATGGTGGGTAAGGAGTGGGAATGAGCTGAGATGTGACACAGTGTTTGAGGTCACAGGTTTTTAAATCATGTGGACATGATTTCAAACCTAAGCCCCCATTTCACTAGTTGGCCACTAGTGAGCTGTTCTTCATAAAACTTAGCTGCCTAGTCTTTAATAAGGTCTATAATACATAGTTTTAGGGTTTTAGTGACGTTTTTGGCATCTCAAACTCTTGGCATAGTGACCACCCATAGCCAGCACTCTTCTAATGAGTAAATTTACTGAGATCATGGCCTTTATTCTGCCACCACAGGAGGCTGATAGTGTCTCTAGGTTTTATTCTTTTAGATGCACTAAAGAGCATCGCCGACTTATTTTAGAATTGGATTAATATTTTACTGCTTGTAATTGTGGACAGCTGAGTATCCCCTTGTGGAGGCCCAAGATAAAGGCAGTGGAACAAAAATGCTAATAAGCACACCCTTGTGTTCATGGATGATCAGCAGTTTCCTCTTCGCTTTAAATACCAGGTGAGCCCACACATACTTTCTTCCTGGGTTCTTTTATTAAGATAAATCATGTGTCAAATTATATATAAGACTCATAAATATGAATATGGCAAGAAAGTATCCTCTAGGTTTACTCTGATTATCCCATTTGTCAAATAAGGTTGCTGGGAATCTCTGAATTCAGTAAGTATAAGTTCTGTTCAAACTGAACGAAAACCAGGGGATATCTTGGGTCAACAGCACAGTATAGGGAAAGGAATGGTTTCAAGAAAAGCTGCTCTAAGGACTCAAACAATGTCTTTAAGGTTGTTTTTCTTTTTGGATTTGTCTCTACATTGTGTCCTTTCTTTCCTTTATTAGTGATACAGTTGCCAATAGGTCCAGGCTTCAAAAGCTTTGACACCTCTAGAAAAACATATTCAGACTAGTTTAGATTGGTTCTAATATCAGCTTGTGCATCTCCCTGAGCTGTTCATTGCAGCCAGGGAAGGTGGGGCTCTGATTATCTCAGCCTGAGGCCCTGACCTTTCCTCATAACTGCTGAGGGAATCTGCTTCACCTGAATGTGAAAGACTAGCAGTAAAGAAGAGTGATTCCTGAGGAATATCAGTGGTTTATTACCAGGGGAAGAGAAAAGAACATTCTGACGGCAAAATGCCCCCCACAAAATTTTCCTCCAACTCATGAGGTAAGCTGTTAGTCAAAGATAGAACAGATACCACCAAGAGCAATAGGTAACAGAGCCCTATTTCTTTTCTTTCTGAAGACAGTCTACTTTCAAGCCTATTAGCTCATTCTAGGCAATCAATCAATACCTGAATTGAGTTGAGCCAGATCTAGACTCATTCTTTCTCTTGGTTTGCTCTTCCTGCTCCTTGATTTCATTTTCAGAATGATTTCTACCCATACATGGCTTAGAACAAGAAGTTAGTGCTTCTGAAAGTAAAACTCATCTCCTGTTTTTCAACTCTAGCGCATACCCCTCCCATGCTCATCAAACATACCAAAGGCTCTTTAGAGAAAGAGAAATGGGAGTCTCCGAACAATCACTGGTTCTTAAAAGGAAACCCTGGTGGAAAGTTGGAAAAACTCTACCCGATGGAGAAAATTAATAGATGGATGGAAAAACTTAAGCTGCTTCTGGAGGGGACAGAAAAAGGCAACAACTTATTCACAGCGCTCTGGAGGGGCAGCTCCAAGCACTTTAATCTTTGATGAATGTGATTGAACTCTTTCCGCTACTCAGAAAGACAGAAGTGTTCACGAGGGCTCATCCTGAGCTGGCTCCCTGCCACAGTCGACCTTGGACTCCGCATAATTATCCATCTTTTATAGTCTACTTTCACTATTTAAAAATTTTTCATTTTGACAAGAAAGTCTGATAGAGACACAGGTGGCCAGTGAAGCCCAGTATTCAGAATTAAGACATTGGAAGGGAGCCAGGAATTTGTGATGGGTGGGGCATTAGTGAACAGCTGAGTTTCCTCTCGTGTTTTTATTATCAGGATGCACAAGGTAAGGAAAGCTGGGGGAAAAAATCAGTTGTGAACGCTAATGAACACACCCTTGTGTTCATGAACTTGGGTGGTTGATCAGCAGTCTCCCTGAGCCAACAATGTTGGTTCTACTTTTTCATCTGTCAGGGCATCCGTTCCAAGACTGCCTCCTAGCTATATTATCCAGTTACCATGGAGGATGTCCATGGACAAGCATATGAAATCACAGATGCAGCTATGTTATAACGGAAGCCGATAGACAAAACATTTCCTTTGGATCAATATGCAGGATACTTTCTAGTTAATTAAGATGTTGTATCTCCTAATATGATGGTAAGATACTGAGATCACAGGAAAGGTTGAAGACGCTGCTCATCCACACAGCTAGAGTGATACATATCTAAATGATTAAATCCAGAAACATTCTCTACTATCCATGATAGAACAACAGATCTAGAACAGAAAGGACCTGGAGAAAGATACCAGTAGTCACCAAGATCTGGGCCTATCATAAATTGAAATTACTTAACTTCATGAGTGTTAGTAAGTTTCCCATTGCTGTCACAAGTACTTGACAACCTGACAAAATTGGCTTGATGGTGGAACGATTTATTTTGGTTCCTGGTTCCAAAGGCTTCAGTCTTGATTGCATGGATCCTTTGTTTCCGAACTTGTGATGAGCCACTCCCCCCCACCCCCAAGAAAAAAGTCATAGTGGACATAGTAGAGCAAAGGAACTCATCTCATGAGAGAGAGAGAGAGAGAGAGAGAGAGAGAGAGAGAGAGAGAGAGGGTCTAATTAGGAGGGGAAATGGGACATTCCAAGGCATGTTCTCAGTGACCTCTTTCCTCCATTAGCTTACTTCATTGTCTTAATTAGAGTTTCTATGACTGGGACAGAACACCATGCCTATAAGCAACTTGGGGGGGGAAAGGTTTATTTCTACTTACAATTCTAAGGGCATACTGACCAGTCAGTACAAGAACTTAAGGCAGGAACCTGAAGGCAATCAGGAACCTGAATTGAAACAGAAGCCATGAAAGAGTGCTGCTTACTAGATTTATCTTCATGGCTTGCTCATTTTATTTCCTTATACAACCCTAGGACCACCTAGGTAGCGCCTCCCTCAACAGGCTTGGACTTCCCACATCAATCATTAAAAAAAATTCCCTAGAGGCCAATCTGGTAGGGCATTTTCTAAATTGATATACTAAATGAGTCTAGCCTGTGTCAAGTTGACATAAGAACTAGCCAGCATACTCCTAAAGTTTCTACCACCTCCTATTAATATGATCAGACTAAGACTACATCGATGGATGAATCTATTGACACAATAGATCACTTTCCAATCACTTTCCGAAGGGCTCACTTCCAAACGCTGCTTCCCTGGGTACCAGGCCTTGAATACTTGAATCTTTAGGGCATTCTTCATAGTTAAATCATAACACTGTAGATGCTGAATTTCTTCAGGGAAATATGGGTAGTGATTTTGTTAGGCATCTAGTTAGATATTAGCAGGCTCAAAGGACAATAGGGACGAGACTGTCTCTCAGAATCAACAGCTAATAAAAACAAGGTCTGGAACTGCAGGACTCTAATACTCTAGTTATACTGGTCAGATAAGTGGAACCTCAATTAAAATTTTAGCTCTAAGAGGTATTGTGACATCTTGAATTTTCTGAGTAGTCAATAATTGGTAACTATCCAAACCAGGCTCTAGGATCCTTAAGTTTATAAGATTGTATAGGAGGAGGCTTTCTGATAAAAACAAAATCCAAGGACATAACATGGCACGTTTAGTTAATTCAAGTGAGCTTGTCCATCACCTAGACAGGAAAATATCCTTCAGAAAAGCTATCTGATTCAGAGACTTTACAAATAGTTTGAAATCTGCCTGAACTGTAGATTGGGGGCAGTGTAATGGTCTCTTTGGGTATCATTCTCTCGCTCTCCTGACACTACTCTACTTAACTCGGTAATAAACTATCTTTTACAATATAGTCTCTGCCTTATCTGAATGCTTTTGTGGAAGATCACAAGGACAGGGGAATGAAGGGGAGATCAGAGTGCAGTCCAAGTGACAGTTTTGTTGACACCACAAATTTACTAGTAGTACCACGTATACATTCTAAGACCAATATCCCCAAGCCATCTGAAAATCGGCATAGGCACTTTTTGTGGTGCATTTTATCATGCAAGATGCAAGCTTTAAAGGAAGATAGGAAGTATCTGGGCTACAGCACATTCTGGAATTGCAATTTCCCATGCAATCTCTGGATTTCAAGAATCAAATTAAGATTCGATTTGGAAAGTGCTGTAACTCTAGTGGTCATGAACTATCTATCCTAAGTGTTGGCTACATAGGAATGAGAAATTGAGCCTTTTACCTTAGAGCTATAGACTAATCTTCTTATAATTATATATTTTCAGAATGTTCTAAGATCAGGAAAATAGCAATGGGTTTCGACTCTCAATGTTTGTATACTTTGAGATTGATTAAGCTCATACTCCAACAATCCCCCTTTGCTTTCTGAAGTAATCCTGTGAGTTGGGCACTGCAGAAGTTATTCTGCAAATACAGAGTACTGACTAATCTTCCTTAGCTTTTAAGAAAGAATGAGGAATAAGACATTGTTATTCAAAGTCGAGCATCTTATCTCACTGAGCAACAAATGCAAGCGAAAGGTTGAACCTGGACCAACTAGAAATGTTTGAGTCCAAACCAGAGTAAATGGTGGTAGATATCATCTTCTAATGTTTATGTGAAGGCAATGCAGTCCGGTGGAACAAATTTGGGGGTAACAAGCATGAATAGACAGGAAATTGTGGAAGAATGTTGTAGAGTGACTTTTTATTATGTTGTTCGTAGTGGCCTTCTTGGCTTTTTATGTTCTAAACTGAACGCAGAGTATGATAGTTATCCTTAAATTTATGATACCCTTTAAAGCAACTGTTCTTTTTTTTTTTTCTTATGTTCTCCAATAATTTTAAAACCTATTTTTTTTCCTGCTACTAAGCCATTTCTACATCCATAATCAGAAAGTACCATGCTTCCCTGTTGGCTTTGCTGGAACACCTGTAATTAACTTCCAGCAATGTCTGCCTAATTTAAATTGCAAACCCATGGGGCAAGCACAAGGACTAATTATCCATTCTGTAGCCAACCTGGAGCAAATTTCAGAATACCATGCTTGGCTCTGCCTGCTTTCCTATCTGCTCTTGTCTCTGGTCTCCTTGTCAGGATAGCAAAACACATCTGCCTTGTTAGTAGGGAGCTATCGGAGGCATAGCTTATACCGATGGTAGGCTTTACCTATAGAGGGAGTGAGTTTATTTCTTTATCTCAAACAGTGCTGAAAGCCTGAGTCAGAGTATGCGCTCCTCTGAAACCTGGAGTGTATGAAACCCAGCCTGGTTTGCTAGTGGTATGCTTGGGTTTTACCCTAAATGTCAGGAAACCGAGTTCACCTTTTATCTTCCTTTTGATGTGTGGGCCTGAAAAGTTGCAATTTGGGAATATTTAAAATTAGAATTTAGGGGGAAATGCTTTTCTCCAAAGGGTTTTACTAGATTGGAAATACTCCATCTTAAAGGGTAGCCAGTGTGCTTCTATAGCTGGAACAGACATCTGAAACCAGATGAAAGATAACCAGAGTTTTGGCTTGCACATTCACAGCGGGGAAGAAACAGTTGGCTTTTATTCAGAACGTGTATTCATTGCAGAGAGTCAATTAGAACAGATAGATTAGTTTGTTGGCTAAACCAATACCATTTGTGCCTCACACGAGATCACTATGTTTACTATTTAAATGCATAACTACAGCTACAACTTCTGAAATGCTGCATAAAACCATGGTGGGGGAAGCTCATGATTTGGTCAATATGGAGTCAGCTCTTTCGGTCGACACCCTGTGGACCAGATTCTTCCCATGGCACAGCATAAGAAACAGCACATATAGCTTTCACCGGCAGGAGGATGTTGCTCGTTTAGAATGTAAGCGGCATAGTGAGTAGCGATTATCAGGCAAATGGCTGGGAAGTGAAAATGACCTAGCAATCAGAGTAAACATGTATTATGCTGTCATACTAGAATGCGTAAATATTAGACAGTGAAAAGCAGACCATGGGCATGAGAGTCTTTCTTAAGAGGCCAATCTTCATGCAAGTACTGTCTTAGATTCACGGCAGGCTTTCTGGATGTCAGCTACTAACCTTACTGACTCGGTAAACAGTAGGTAGGTGTCACCATTTGCTCACTTGCGGGTACTATGACTTGGAAGGGCATTGACCTGATTTTCATAAATCCTAAATTTGGCTCTTGATGGCCAAGATGCCTATGGAGAGGTGAAAGCAGCTTGGTAGGAGTGTATACACCACAAGCCTTGCATAGCCAGTAGCACTAGCTGCTTATTCTAGCCCGACTGAATATTAGTGAAAATCATAGAATCTTTCTTTCATTGTTAAGCTTAGAAGCTACTAAAGCTGACAATGCCATTACATTTACATTCCCCTCCAAGCCAATCAGGTGGGGACAGTATCAGCATTACAAAATGATGCTAAACGGAGCGCCTGGGCTGCATGCTGGGCTAAAGAAAGGCCGGGGAGAATCAGCAGAATTTATTTTAGAATTGTATAGAGGTACACTGTACTCGGAAAGTTAGGCAAACTGATGGGGTGTGTTTGTTAGCAAGGTTCTAAACAACAGGCTTGCATGATTTTCTTTTTTCTCCCCTATCAATGGCTGACATGCATAGACAGAATAGATATAAAAATGCCTCAATAGCAAACAATAAAGATGGGTGATGCTTATAGAATATTTCTCCTGTTTGGGGAACGCCCATGTATTTTCCCCCAGTTTTGTAAGGCTTCTCAATATTTGGGAGGTAGGAAAGGATGGATCCTTCCCCCTTGTTGAATTCTGGTACCCTGTTTAAACGCTATGGACCATGGGCTGTCATGGAGGACTTGTGGGTGACCTTCTCTTTCCCAAGTTTAGCTAAACCTCCTCAAGAAGACAAGAATATACTCCTTATGGCAGAAGACTAACCACATTCTTCTGAGACCTTTGGGAGTCTAGGTTTTGGCTGCTTCTTGTCCTGATTATGTGTGCTGTCCAGTGGCTTCCCTGAAGGAGAGGTCTTCTCAGACTAACCATGGAGGATTTATGGCTGCCAGCAACCCGTGGTCTTCAATTGATATGGTCGTATCTGAAACGCTGAGCACGAAGACTAAGCTCGTGTGGAGGGTATTACTGGGGCAGAGGCCTGGAAGAAGTAATCTTAGTCTGGATGGGAACCGGTACTCAAGTTGTTTTTATCCTAGGGATAATGCTAATTTCTCAGATGGCCATGCCCGCTCATGTGTAAAGCCTTTTCCTACTCTACCTTGTTAAATGTTGGTTAATTAGGATGAATTTGAACCATCCTCACCTTCTGGCCTAAGCAATACCCATAAATATAAGGCAAAAGTACTGTTTCCAGGGAGAGCTACCCACTATTCACACTCACTGGGAAGATTTACAAGAGAAACTCTACCTCCTGGGCCTGAAGAGAATGATTTTCCTGGCTTATCTTCCCACGGCAGCCAGGGAGTATTATGTATATATATTTGTCTCTACAGACTCTGAAATCAAAATATTTTTTAACTAGGATGTACAAATAATTTGTCTTAGCGTCAGCATGGGAGGCAAACATAAGGTACGGTTTCTGCCCACAGAGAGTCCATAACCTTTTTGAAGAAGTTGCCAGACAAACAGACTTGAAAATTCTATGAAAAAGAGGATAAATCTTCAAACTCAAGAGACTGGAAAGGCCTTCTCGTTGAAAAGTTTCTTGAGAATTACTGCACGCTTTCAAACACCAAACTGGCTTCCAGCACTTCATGGCCCCCAGTCAGACCTGGATGCTGTCACTACTTCCAAAGGCTAGGTTGTAGCTGATTTTATACAAGATGGCCTCTGCTCAGGAAGACTTGGCAGGGAGATAGCTGTCCCCGCCAGCAGGGACCCAGTTATTCAGGGTCCCGAAGGGGCGCTACCCTTGGGCCTAAATGGGGGGAGAGAGAAGAAGGAGACCAAGCAAGATTCTGTTGTCAAGGTCTCGTTTATTGGGATGAACGTTACAGCTTTTAAGGCTTTCAGGTGGGGGGAGTGACCTTTGTGAAATATGAAGGAGGGGGAGATGAGGGTATAGGCCGTGATAGCTGGAGGCAAAGAAGTCAGGCGATGAGGTCAGGTGGTGGAGACACCGGGTGTAGACTGAGGAGATAACTGGTATCTGCTCGAGCTGAGGCATCCCTTGAATGTTATCTTCCTGTGCCGTAAATTCATGGGAGAGGCTTTGTCCAACAATCTTAAGACTTAAGGCAGTCATCTTAGGGGTGAGTCTCTGTGGCAAAACAGCCCAAAGTCACCTAGCCACTTTGAGCCATGCAGTCAAAAAGCAGCTAGGCCCAAATCCAATATGGCTCCGTGCAGATAGCTAAGGAAATTTATACTAAGACTTTACATATCTGCCTGAGTGTGTGTGTGTGTGTGTGTGTGTGTGTGTGTGTGTGTGTGTGTGTGTAAGGGAGAGAGAAAAGAAACGATATTATTTGTCTTCTACAAGCCACTTTGAACACAGCAATTTGAGTTAGAGGGTATCACAAAGCAATTTCTTTTCTCAAGTTGTATGTTGCTGTGAGGAGGCAATTTGCGGAAAATCAATGGGTTTACACAAACAAACTGTACCAGGGCCTGGTGAATGAGTGCACTTCTCATCCATTTGTTCTTTCATTGTGGCCAAACATGTCTAAGTTCTTTTAGAATAGAGCATTTCCCAGAAGGGTCAGTCTCCTGGACACTAGCTCGATGGATTTGCATGAGGCTAAGCCAGGTGAGATGGATCGACTCACTCTGGGGAATAAGAAAGGAACAGAACTGGTATCTTCTCTTTCCATTCTAAGGCAGCACAGGAGTGAGTTATGGTCCATTTAGCATTCAATACTCACTACCTTCATGACAACGGAATAGAGGAGCAGAAACTAGTTTTCAACTTTTTTGTAAAAAAAAAAACCAGAATAATTTGCTAAGGGCAACTCTAAGTGCTGCAGTTGGGATGGGAAGTGTTGTCTCCTGCCTTTAAAATAGCTTGATTCACCAGGGCACATTGCCTCCCTTTGAAGACAAAATAAAAATAGCCCCACTTAATCAAACTACATTTACCAAGTTCTAGTCTATAGAGAACTTTTATTTTTATAGCTTAGAGTAACACAGACTGTATGTGAGGCGATTTTAATGGCAGTATTGGGACAAGCTATACTACAGCTTCACAAATGGAGTACAAAAGCCTGTGGGTACATTTTAAAAGTAGTGCTAGAGAGAAGTCCACACTAGAAAACAAACATGTGTGCCTTCACCCAGTTGAGAAGAATCCCTTTTTAGTTTTGAAAGTCAAGTATCGTTTGATGGCTGCTCTAGTATTTTTTTTAAAATTATTTTGTGTTTTCCTATATGTACAGGTGCAGACCACAGCATACGTTTAGACATCAGAAGATGACTTGTGGGAGTCTTCTCTATCTAGCATGTCAGATGTTGATCGATGAGATCAAAGTCAGGTTGTCAGGCTTGGCAGCAAGTACCTTTTACCCACTGAGATGCCTTGCCGACCTCCTTTGCCAGTCTTTTAAACTTTTAATACCTACGGGAATTATACAGCAAATTAAAATTCCTATAGGACAAGATCTATATCTGATCTCTGCCTCTCAGAAACAAATGTCTGTTGAATTAGAGGAACAAATGAAACTAGCAAACAATGTGCAAAATATTGTTTCCTTTTTGAAATTATAATTACATCATTTCCCCATTCTCTTTCCTCCCTCCAAAACCTACCAAATACCCCATTATGTAATAAGCATGTTTAAGACAAAGGATATTTTATGTCTGACTAAGTAGGAAGCAAAAGCAGATAATTGAATCGAGCGCAACGGTAATGTATCATGGCTGGTGAATATATTGCCGTCACCCAATGTTCTGGCTATGTTCTGTATACTACTTCACTAGTCATCAAAAACAGTTCCATGAGCTAAGTATTATGGGAAGCACTGTTTCACGGAGGAACAAAATTGTCATACTGAAAGAATAAAAAAATGCAGCTAAGAAGTCAGAAGTTTAAAAATGCTATCTCACCCCTAAGAAGCCCTAAATACCTCAAATTCCAGACCCTGCCGTCTACCTGTAAGTAGGTAAAAGGTCACATTTCTTGAGCCTGCTCTCCCAGGAACTAGATAAAAGGACTTATGATAAGGCCCTTAGATATGTGATTCCCGACCTAGTAAAGATAATAGAAAGCTTCTCCCATGGATGAAGCAAAGAAGTGCAGGCTGACAGGAGCCGGATGTAGATCTCTCCCGAGAGACATAGCCAGAATACAGCAAACACAGAGGCGTATGCCAGCAGCAAACCACTGAATTGAGAATAGGACCCCCGTTGAAGGAATCAGAGAAAGAACTGGAAGAGCTTGAAGGGGCCCGAGACCCCATATGTACAACAATGCCAAGCAACCAGAGCTTCCAGGGACTAAGCCACTACCTAAAGACTATACATGGACTGACCCTGGACTCTGACCTCATAGGTAGCAATGAATATCCTAGTAAGAGCACCAGTGGAAGGGGAAGCCCTGGGTCCTGTTAAGACTGAACCCCCAGTGAACTAGATTGTTGGGGGGAGGGCGGCAAGGGGGGAGGATGGGGAGGGAACACCCATAAAGAAGGGGAGGAGGGGATGTTTGCCCGGAAACCGGAAAGGAATAACACTAAATGTATATAAGAAATACTCAAGTTAATAAAAAAAAGAAAGAAAGAAAGCTTCTCCCAGGAACTAGATGACCATAAAGTTAAATTGAAATCTTAGAGAACAACCTTGAGAAGCAGGAAGCTTTTCCCAGGAACTAGTGGACCATAAAGTTAAACAATCTTGAGAAACAGGAAGCTCCTCGTGATTTTTCACTGGTATTTTCGACACTTTCCAATGACGCCATCCCTGCCCCCTCGGGTTGTGGTTTCTCCCTGTAAATACCCTTTCTCCCAGCCTCTCGGGGTCGAACTCCTGTGCCCCTGCGTAGGATACGAGTCTCGACCCCAGTGCACTGGTTCCTATCGATAAACCTTATGTGATTACAGCAAGGATGGTCTTGTGTGAGTTCTTGGGGGGTCGTGTCATCCTGAGACTTGAGTTGAGGGTCTCCCCACTCCGGGGGTCTTTCAATACAATGTGATGAAGTCACTTAGTCATAGTCAACATTATTTGAGAGCTGAAAGGGACTTAAGTTGAAGGCTCAAGCTTTGATGACACACTTACCAACTGGCAAACAACCGGGGTAAATGTTCATCTGAGGACAACAGATGGGTATGCAATAGACTAACCCTTCACTTTTGTTCATTCACACGGGGTCACAGATCCTCAAGTGTCTTTTTCAAAGCAGCACTGACTTGATTTCGTCCAAAACGTGGAGAAACATTTACGAGCTAACAAATAGGAGTGCTGGAGAGGTGCTTCAGCACTTACTGTATATTGCCACTGCAGAGGACACAAGTAAAGTTCCTAGAACCCGTGTTGGGTGGCTCACAGCCACCTGAAATTCTAGCTCCAGGGCATCTGACACTTTTACTGACTGTTCAGATACCCACATGCACGAGGTGTGTATATGAACACACACACACACACACACACACACACACACACACACATACACACACACCATAAATAAATAATAAAATAAATATAAGTAAAATAAATAGGGAAAATTTAGTAGCTATGTTCTTGTTTATGTGAGAAGAGGCAGCACTGTTGAAGCCTTCCATACCTGTGGGTTCCTTGTAAAATGCAACGTTTTTTTTTTTCTTTCAGAGCAACTGTCTTTGTGAGTCTCAGGTGTCAACCTCCACCCTGCTGACCTTGAGGTCTCTCCTCAACAATAGATTAGAGAGATTCCCCTGGGGCTTCCTTTCATATTGACCTCAAGAGAGCCTACAATGTCTTCTCTCTTCTCCATCCATTACTAGTCTATGTAAATTCTGCTTCAGAACAATCCAACAGCCTAGGATTGGCTGTGAAAAGGGTCCTGCTACCTCCATTCTCATGTGACTGGCAAATTTAGGAAATGTTTGTTTTCTGTACAAAACCTGTGTCCAGGTGTGAGCTCTGAAGTAAGTATTTCAAACACAGAATTCTTGTTATAACTAAGCGAGGTACCGAGAAAGGGAAAGGAAAGGAAAAAGATATTAATCTGAGCTTTGAATCTCATTTGGCTTTTGTTTTAGGAAAATCTATTTTGTTTCATTTTGACAGCTTTTTATTGGTAAACTACAAGAGAACTTATCTTCAAAGCTACCAGGCAACCTCATTTGGCCCTGGGATAGAAACCTCAAGAATATGGCATAACATAGAACAAAGGCATGAAGCGTTGGTGGTGAAAGGCATCCTGGGACAATTAAGGAAGGAATGGTCATGAAAAAGGCAAAGAGAATGCAACCAAAAGGTCTCAAGAAAGGGCAGGTGTTGATTCTTTGCCAGTGTGCAGTCACTCACGGAGGTCACGCCCAGGTGAGTACCGGCGTGCTCCAACTATTTTAGTGTTCCGTATCTGAAGCTGAGCAGTAGAGGAGCCCCAAGTCGCGACATGACCTCTTCTCAAAGAGCACCACGCCCTCCATTTTGGTTCATTTCCAGAAATAAGCCTGATCATTTCTTCTGCTTGTAACTTGACAAGTGTGATCCACAAATCTCTAAAGAATTCTACTGTGCTAAATATTCAAGAGGGTGTCTGACAGGGTGAGGCTAGGGAGATTAAGCAGATACAGAAAAGAGCCAGGCAAGGCATATAAAATGTGTTCCTGTTCACGTTGACAAAACAGGAAGGAAGTTCATATATATGAAAGATTTTACTTAGACTTATGGGTAAAATAAATTTATCATACTGATTATTAACATTTTGGCATTCGTTCCAACAAACAATAAGATTACAGAGACAATGTTAAGTGGTTCATAGCAACACGATTCCCTTCCTATTACTTTAATTTTGTTTTACTTAATTTTTTTTTTTTTTTTTTTTTTTTGCTTGAGGTATTTGGAGAACGTATTCCCGTTTCCTAGTGAGAGAGAAAGCCCCACCCCTTTCTTCATGGTGTGATGATTCCAGTCCAAACGCAACCAGTTTCTGGAAATGGCAAGTGAGACACTTGTTGCCATGGTGATTGTTAATAGTTCTGACTCAGATATAGCGTTGCCATAGCAACTGCATTGAAGCCCCTGGGAGGTAGTGCAGTTTCTCTCTCTCTCTCTCTCTCTCTCTCTCTCTCTCTCTCTCTCTCTCTCTCTCTCTCTCTCTCTCTCTCTCCCTCTCTAGCAGAAAGAGGCTAAGAAGAACCATTTTAGTAGCTTCTCTCTGCTCTGCAGTGACGAAGCTTTCAAGGCTATTTCATCCATATGAAAGACTGTCCTGTTTCTGCTCTGATGGGGCAGACATGTTACTCTGCAGTAGGAATAAAGTCCTATGCATCACAGTGGCAAGTGTATTACCTGCCTTTTAATGTATTCTCACTTTGACTGTAATGGTTTCTAGTAGCATGGGTCATCTCAAGAGACTAGATTAAGAATTGTCAGTGTCACTGGCAAGACAAGAGAAGCAAAGGTCAAAGACTGAATAGGCAAAAATCATCTAGTTGCAGGCTGCCTCCCTGTGAAGCATCCCTGTGAAGGTGGGAGGCACGGAAAGCAAAGCATTTGGGGACAGACTTCTTTAGATCAACCAGGCTTCGTTGATCTAAAGCCGGCTTTTAAAATGTGATCAGCACGCAGAAAGCCTTCAATAAATATCACAAGCAAATGAGTAGACGGTCAGACAGCAGACATTAGTGTTTATTCATTCATTTCCCCAGAGACCACTCATCTAACTTTGCTTCTCTGCAAGGCTTTTACTACATTCTCTTGTGCTCAGAGCTGCAAGCGGTCAGCAGGTCTGTGTTCTTGCTACCCTGAACCATCAGGGTAGCTTTCTCCTGTCAGAGCCTATTCCCACTTTCCAATGTGGACTTCTGACAGGAGAAACAGCTGGAGTGGGATTTAAGTGGCACTCCTCTGTGCAGCCTTGTTTCTGGTCAGCAGAGAGAGCGTCTCTAGACTGCCCTCAGTGCTAAGCAGGGGGCTATAAGCCATGGGCTGAATGCAGCAAGGGGTTTCTCTGATAGTCCGTCCTCAACTATCATGTTTTTGGCTCCTCCCTAGTGCTCTTATGCTAAGATATTTTCTTTTTTATTGTTTTTTGTTTTAAAAAGCATGACAATAATGCCCTTTTCTTTGTACATCTCACTGGGCCTAGCACCCTGGCACCATTTAACAGAAGCCTAGGGAGACCGCATTACATAAATGAAAGCAAATTAGGTGTGTGTTTACTTTGAATTCTACCTACCTTTTGATTGGCTTCTCTTTTCCTGCCTCTAGAGACAATACCTAGTTACTGTGAGGGAACTATGGATGCTAGTGGGGAAGGCTGACATCATAGGAACATCGCCTAGATGCCAAAGAGGAAGGTCCCTGAGTAATGACAAGCTTGGAATTCTATTGAAGATGCTTCTTCTGCCCATGTAAGGGATCAGACCAGGTTTGGTAAATATTTGTGGAATGAGAGATTATTTTTTCCCTCTGGAATCTGTAAGTGCTATGCACGGATTGATGATTGCAGAGAGTAGGCTCCATTTTCCTGCTTCTTCGTGTTTCCTGCACAGCTGGAAACTGTTCCAAAACACTAGCTCTATGCTAATGCACAGTCTACCCCTCATTAGTTTGGTATCCAAGAAAGATTTTTCCCTTAAATAAAAATCCTTTTGCAACCAGCTTGCCAGGGTGGCTCCCATGTTATTATGCAGTGCTTTCAATGTTTGAAAATATCTAAAACCCTTCATTTCCCGTCTTACTATTTCCTCGCTTCTTCCTTGCTAACTGGTTGCTAACATTTCATGGACTTGGTCTGGGGGCTGTTGTTCTTTTCTTTTTTTCATCTTTTCCTCAGTTTAATTATTTTAAATGAATGGAGAGGGCTGGAAATATGGCTCCATGGGGAAAAAGCATTTACTGCACAAACATGAGGACCTGGGGTTAACTCCCAAAACCCATGTAGAAATCTGTGTGGCCCCATTCATCTGTAACGCCATCCCTGCGAGTGAGGGGTGCAGTCAGGAAGATCACTGTGTCTTGCTGGCTGATGGACGATTCTGTCCCTCAAGGGAATAAGGCAGTGAGTGACACAGCTGGGTGCCTTTTGCTTCACTTACATGTGTGCACACCTGGACACACGTGTGCGTAATACACACAGATTTTTAAAAAGGATTGGAAAGCTGACTTGAAATACATGTAAGGAGCCTTCTTTCACTGAATTTATCTGATTAATTTATTTTATTTATGTATCTTGTTTAGGAGACAGGGTATCTCCGTGTAGCTGTGGTAGGCGTCAGACTCACTGCAGGCTCCCCCAGTGCTGGGCTTACAGCTGTGATTCGCCATGCCTGGCTCACAGCATCCTTTAAACAGCATCTCAGGAGCAGCACCTCTGTGATGCTCATCGTGACGTTCCACTTCGCCTTTCTACAAAATTCCCGAGGAAGGGGAGAAAGAGGTAAAAAATCCACAGTGTTAGAGATAATGAGTGACATCCGGTTTACGGCCCAGCTCTGCAGGGCTTTCCATAGACCTCAAGTCTGAAAGACATAATTAATGTTCACCTAAATTACACTCACCTGACAGTAAGCAGGAAGCCCTCCCTACTGCTCCTACCCACAGTCGGTTTCATGGTTCATGAAAACTGATGCCGTTTCAGATAAGACCCTGAGCATGAACTGTCCTATCCAATCTGCTTCTCAAGGTTGCAGCCACGTGACTTGGTTCTTTTTCTGTTCCTTACGTACAATCAAAACCACATTAAAAAAAAAAAAAAAACCACAGGATTTTTAATTGTATCAAAGTATTTCTTAACTGTATAATGTGATAAAATAGAACACATCAAATAAAATTTACCATCTGTACCATTTTCAAGTACAAAGGTCAGAAACTGAGTAGTCTCACAGGTTTGTAAAGAGTTCTTTCTTAATGTCTAATTAGAAACTTGTAATAGGGGGCTGGAGAGATGGCTCAGCGGTTAAGAGCACCCAACTGCTCTTCCAGAGGTCCTGAGTTCAATTCCCAGCAACCACATGGTGGCTCACAACCATCTGTAAAGATCCGATGCCCTCTTCTGGTGTGTCTGAAGACAGCGACAGTGTACTTATATATAATAAATAAATAAAAAAAAAAAAAAAGAAACTTGTAATAGTGGGAGAGAAGGGATAATAAATGGGAAGACAGGTGCAGTAAGAAGTACAATATATCACGACTGTAATGTCACCCAGCAAACTCTCTTGAGAAAAGAGATGAGTTAGGAAGTACTGGTTAGAGGATTGTGAAGTCCATCTTGTCAGGTTCAGATAACGCCTTAGGATTTTACTGCTGTGAACAGACACCATGACCAAGGCAACTCTTATAAAGGACAGCATTTAACTGGGGCTGGCTTAATGGTTCAGAGGTTCAGTCCATTATCATCATGGCGGAAACATGGCAGCATCCAGGCAGGCATGGCTCTAGAGGAACTGAGAAGTCTACATCTTGTTCCCAAGGCAGCCAGGAGCAGACTAACTTCCAGGCAACTAGGAGGAAGGTCTCTCAAAGCCTACCCCAACAGTGACGCACTTCCTCCAACAAGGCCACACTGCCTAATAGTGCCACTCCCCGAGACAAGCGTATTCAAGCCATCACAGAGAGCCAGGAAATGCATCATACCAGACAGATGAAAATTAATAGAAATCTAAGAAAACCGTGTATCTATCAACCTGAATCAGTGATATAGCTGAGAAGAAACTTCTGCCAGTGTTTATCTCTAAGGACAGTGTGAGGCAACATGTCAGGTTAAAGAAATATGTAGAAGAGGGAAGATAAATCATTGTGATTGCAAAGGCAAGCATTCCAGACTGACTTAGCAGAGGCCACAAGATTTTGGAACATTGGCTTCTCCAATACCAGAATATTTGTAGAGAGAGGAAGCAGAAACCAGAAAGCACTGTAACGTTGGATGTAAAAGCAGATGATTAAGATAACACTGTACATGTCTAATGTCACTCGAGCCTAAGGAGCTATCAAAAACTCATCCATTAAAATGCAGGGAAATCAAGGCAGAATAGGCATGCTGACTACAGGTCTGTGTACTTGACACGGGCGATCTGTATCCTGACCACTCTTGTGCCTGCCGTTGTTGGAGAGAGCTTCAGATATCTTGCTCAGGGGGAAGGATAGAGTAGGATTCCAGAAAGAGTCGCATGGGCAGATGCTTTTGTTTGTTTGGGGGAAATGGGATTGTCTTCAGACTATCCTCAGAGAATCTTATTCTCACAGTCTGCTTCACTCATTTGTCAACGGTGCAAGCTTTGATGCCGCTCTCTGTCCATGCGGTTTTCAGGCTTTTTCTGCTCTGATTATTTTGGGTAGAGTTCACCTATCTCCTGCCCAGAGATTCTTCTCAGGCAAGATTGTAAAACATATATTTTTTTCATTTTTTATTGGATATTTTATGTATTTACATTTTAAATGTTATCTCCTTTCCTCCCTCTTCCATCCCTCCTCCCCCTCTCCCTGCTTCTATGAAGATGCTCCCACCTCCTACTCCCACCCACCCACTCCCACTTCAACACCCTGGCATTCCCCTACACTGGGGAAACGTGCCTTCACAGGACCAAAGTCTTCTCTTCCTATTGATGCCAGACAATGCCATCCTCTGCTACATATGCCACCGGAGCCATGGGTTCCTCCATGTGTACTCTTTGGTTGGTGGTTTAGTACCCGGGAGCTCTGGGGGGGTCTGATTGGTTGATATTGTTGATATCCTATGGGGTTTCAAACCCCTTCAGCTACCTCAGTCCTTTCTCTAACTCCTCCATTCAGGTCCCCATGCTCAGTCTGATGGTTAGCTGCAAGCATCCTCATCTGTATCAGTAGGGCTCTGGCAGAGCCTTTCAGGAGGCATCCATATCAGGCTCCTGTCAGCAGCACTTCTTGGCATCAACAATAGTGACTGGGTTTGGTGACTGCATATGGGATGGATCCCCAGGTGGGGCAGTCTCTGGATGACCTTTCCTTTAGTCCCTGCTCTACTCTTTGTCCCTGTATTTCCTCCCATAAAGCTGAAAAGAACCCAGATGTCCTTCTACAGAGGAATGGATACAGAAAATGTGGTACATTTATATAATGGAGTACTACTCAGCTATTAAAAACAATGACTTCATGAAATTCTTAGACAACTGGATGGAACAGTTGGTATTCTGTTTAAGCTCCACCCCCATGCTACCTGGCAGCAGCTTCACGTACACATGGCCGGCCGCCTTTCCTCTCTTCTACTCTTATCTCACTAAACCTCTCCACTTGGAACCATGTGAGTGTCTTCTGTCCGAGATTTAAATCCTAACAACTAGAAAATATCATCCTGAGTGAGGTAACCCAGTCACAAAAGAACACACAAGGTATGCACTCACTGATAAGTGGATATTAGCTCAAAAGTTTGGAATATCTGAGATACAATTCACAGACCATATCAAGCTCAAGAAGAAGGAAGACCAAAATGTGGATGCTTCAGTCCTTCTTAGAAGGGGGAACAAGAAGGGATTGGGGATTTAGCTCAGTGGTAGAGCGCTTGCCTAGCTCGGGGGGGGGGGGGGAAAGGATTGTGATGACTTGTGCATATGTTAGCTTTCCTAACATCAGCCAGATCAGGCACTTTTTAGCTAATCCCCTCTCATAACAACTTTGCAGGACAGTGTTGATGAAAACAACCCATTCCACAGACAACCATTCTCTACAGTAAGAGGACTTTCTACAGTTGAGGAAATAGAAGCATTCAGGTATATGTCTAATGTTTATTTTTAATAGTACAAGTAACAATGTTTTATTTAATTATCTTTTAAGGATGTCATGAAACTCTGAATGCTTGAAAGGCCCCAAAGATGGGCTTGACTCTTCTACCTCGACCATTGATTCAGCTGTGGATAAGAGACTGCACCACTGGAGTGAACTCTGTTGGAAAGAAAACTGAAAGCCCTAAAGTCAGGAGTGAATGAAAAGGGGGACTCCCTTAGGACAGCTGCTGGGATCATTTACTGCAGAAGAACAAAAGTGTGAAGTACAAAGCATGTGATGCTGCAAACGAATACCCACAGCTAAATAGAGGGCAGGAAAAAAAGCGAAGCCCAAAGAAAGGAGGCAAGGCAGACAGGAAGACGATCCAGGAGGAGCGGGATGTCAGTAGAATACATTTTAGAAAAGAGAATGTCATGCATCCAAAACTGCATGCAGTCTGGTATCCACAGTTACGGCCAATGGCAGTCAGGAACATTACATCATATTCACTTCCGAAGCAACACAACGTGTTACCTAATCCTGCTTCCCACAGTGTTATTGATCATGCTCAGTATATGACAAAAGCAGTCATATCCTATGGCACAGAACTGCCGTAGGAAAGCAGGGTTTGATGATAGCTGGAGGTGCGCCATTTCAACATAAGGAATATATCGGCTCAGTGGAATGAACCTGGCCTAACGATCTTGTGTGATGACTGCCAGTGTACTTCACGTGTGTGCACAAAAGTGTCTCTTTCCTTTGGATGTTTGAATATATTTCTATTGTTTTGGTCTGAAGTCTTGCTCTCTTGTTTTCAATGTTTTCCCAGCATTAACAACGCTTGTCTTTTTTGTGTGCCATTTGCTTTCACATACACTAGTTTGTTGTTGTTGTTGTTGTCGTTTGTGCTATGATTTTGTCAATTCTATCGGCCTCTTCTCCCATTTTTATGGTGTGTGAGAAGATGCCTACTCAGGGCTATAAATTAGGACAATGCTTCTATTAAGTATGGCTTCCCTCTCTTTACTACTTGTGGAAACTCACAGAACTGAATGTAGTCACATTTCCAAAGAAAATAGTTAAAAATAACATGCATTTAAATTTTTTTTTAATCTAGAGAATTACCACCCAAGCTGCAGATGCTCACATCACTGACAGTGTTGGTGGCTTGGTGGGAACTGGGGTGCTGGATGAAGCTAACATCTTACGGTCTCGGGCTTATCTTGTATTCTACCTTGCGTGACCTGCTTGTTGCCGGAAATATAATTTGAACCCTAGAAACACTTGGTAACCATCTCATTATTTTAATGTGCTTTGGATCTACATAATAAAATGTCTGATTTTCCTCCTTTCTTCTCTATTGAATTAACACTAATTGGCAGTCTCTGCAGAGCAGTTTGCTCTCTGCCTGCCTGCAGCCTCCAATTCTTTCTAGTTCTAGCCTCTCAGTGGACAGTCATCACACCTGAAAAGCAGATATGGGCCCGCTTTTCTGGGGTGCAACTGCCTGCTCGCGTGGCTTTCCAAATACTGCCATAACAAAGTAATACAGAGTAGGTGGCTTTAAAAGAGAAATTTATCTTCTCCATCCTGGAGGGTAGAGTATCAAGATCTACATCCAGGTGAGCATGCAGCAGGAAGTGAACTAGCTTGAACTTATGAGACCTCAAAGCCACCCTCTAGTGACACACCTCCTCCTACAAAACCACACCAATTCCAAAAAGGCCACACCTCCTTATGGTGCCACTCCCTCTGCCAATCATTCAAACACATTTGTGCACGGAGGCCATTTCTATTCAAACCACTACATATAGCAAGAACACAGAATTTCTCTTTCCCACGGAGAGCGACATCCATGTAGAGGGTTTTCTTTAGTTTTGACTTTTTAATTTGGACCTTATCTTTCTTCATTTCTCTTGTTTAACGCTCTAGGACCATATTCTAGGAATTCATTTTCTTTCAACTCTATCTCCATCAGAGTATTTATATTCTTATCGCTGGATCTTAAAACTTGTGGCACTTGTTTTTACTGCCTTATTCATAATTACTAACATTCTTAAAAAGTGGTTATCACTCATGGAAGAAGAGTACCCTGGTTCTAGGGTGAAAAAAACAATGTTCAGGTCCTGCAGGCCTTATACTAGGGAAGGAACTTAACTCTGCCGGTGGCTTCCTTGTTTACAGTACCTATTTCAGACCGTCCCTTTCATGTGCACTCTGTCTGGTTCATCCTGCACTGTTCTTGAAGAAGGAAGAAAGGGTGCTAAGAAACTACATTGCATTTTTGTGCAATGGGGAGACATATACAGAAACGATGTGAGACTGGTTTGCATCGCCTCTAAATATACGTTTTGTTTGAACTACATTTACATTATTAAATCATGATATAGAAGCACCTGTGCTTTTAAGTGTGTGTCCCACATGTGGCTTTCATTCATCATACATGCCGAGACTGGGAAAAAAAAAAAAAACATGAAAGGGATTCTTTCAGAGCCAATGGTGGTGGCTGCTACGAGGAGAGAAAGGATCATTTATGTTTGGCCTACATCTCTCATATTCAAGTTTAAATTAGATATTTTGTGCCCATCTTCAGACAGGACAGAGCTAATTTTGTGACTTGTGATCAAATTTTATTGGCTGGCTTTACACTCAAGAAACATTGTGAATTAGTGAGCGTATGTTTTCCCACCACATTCAAACTACTAATGTTCAATTTCTTACTTGAGCATCAGCACTGGGAGGAGTGATTTGAGTTTTAGAATGGGGCAAAGACTAAGAAGTTACTATCATGTTGGCAAATCACTTTGGACTTCTCTTCCTTTGTGTGTGGATGATACTGTTCATGCTACCTCAGTGGCTGCCAATGGTATTTTTGTCAGCTTCTAGAGACATTGCCTTCCTGAAGAATGACACCGTGATTCTCATACTCATATAAAATAAACACAGGGCAAAGAATTTTATTTAAGACATTAATTAGGAAGAAAACTGGTAAGACATTACAATTAGTTCCAAGGATGATTGAAACAGCACAGTCATCCAAGCGATACATGCAAGTTTAATGACACAAGCAAAAGCATCCAGTACCTGTAGGTGATATGTCGTATTAAACAATCATTAGTCTCCTTCTGAATAAGACTCACATGTGTTCCTGTAAGCATTCTATAACTTGCAGACTATGAGAGGGACACAAACTGTGAAAGGAGCACAAGTTTTCGAATGGTATCAGTGGCTAGAAGGTAATCAATAGTTTTAGGGTTCTGTGCAACTCAAACACAAACCCTCAACATTTTCTGATGTAAAGCTCCACATTAAATGCAAGATCTTTCATGGCTTCTCAAATTCACACACACACACACACACACACACACACACACACACACACACACACACACACACACACACACACACACACACACACACACACACACACACACACACACACACACACACACACACATGGGGGGGGGAGAGAGAGAGAGAGAGAGAGAGAGAGAGAGAGAGAGAGAGAGATCAGTATTTCCAGTTGGCATTTTATTGAATTGGCCAAGCTGCCTTTTGATCCATTCTTTTGCATTAGTCACTAAACCAGATAGTTTCTTAATTTTCTACGTTAGCAACAAAGTAATGGATTTCATTACATCATTTGTTAGTATATGTGCTACTATAGTTTGGAAAACTCTAGATGATTTCTGTAGTAATGGCATGGCTTTGAGTTTAGTTCTTCTCCTTCAGTAACTCTCTTTTCTCTTCTTTTGCCTTTGAATTGAACTACTGACCCTAAACACCCCCACCACCACTCTCATGTTCTCAGTTATCAAAAATGAAAAGTATCCTTTCTATATCCTTACATATCCTTAGAAATTTGTAATTCTAAAACTATCACTTCTGGCTTTTTCTAGTTCTGGATTTCATACAGTAATTGCAAGTTACTTGAAAAAGTATTTCCCCCTCCACACAATTCACACCAAAATAGTTTTAGAGTATTCTTGACAATACGACAATGTACAAACATATCAGTTGAATTTTAGGATGGAACCATCTTTATCATTAATATATTCAGTTAATTTTCTTAGTTTTGAAAAACAAGGCCATATTTTTAAAATTGCCTCTGGGCATATGTACAAAAATATCTCTACAAACTCTGGAATCATGATTTCTTATTCTTTTTATTTCTAGTGATAGGGGCTATAAAGTGTTTGTTACTTTAAAATTATGAAGGCCTCCCTTCATGTATAGAACACTGTCTCCATGAGCTTCATCCACCATGGCCTAACGTCTTTTTCCATTCTATTTGTGTGCCTCACACTATCCTTGAATCAGCACTGGTCCTGGCAACCACTGTATGGGATTCTAACCTTAGTGGACATAATAGATTAATTTCTTAGCATCAAGGTCCCATGACACTAATTCCTAGTTATAATCCAGTGTCTTCTTGTCCCTGATCCTTGGCATGAGATTTAGTTCCTTAATTTATTTCCTGATTCCTGATTCTTGTTCCTCCTCCATTCATGGCCTTGACCTACAGCATCTGTGTGTTCGGCTCCCGTCTTAAAGCTGAGATATCTTCCCCTTTTTCTATTCTTTCTACTCCTGTGTTCTTCCAATGGTCCTTTTCTGTTTTCTCCTGCCTTTTTGTTGCCCAAAGTCATGACTGTACTTAGTTGAATAATCACAGGAATTTAAAAGTCCAGAACACAGAAATAGATTTCAACATATCTCAGCAATTATAAAAGTTGTTTCTTTTAACACAAAACTATCTTTTTTCTTATCCTGTCTTACAGGCTCTCACAATGAAATGGGGAGGGGCACTTTTGTAAGAGGCCAACATTTCTTTAAAATAAATCTATTTCTATCTATCATCTATCTATCTATCTATCTATCTATCTATCTATCTATCTATCTATCTATCTATCTATCATCTATCGTTATTTGATATGCAGCATATGTGCCTGAGTGTTTATAACCTATACATTCAGGAGCCCGAGGAGACCAGTATTTCCATAAGCATCATTAGCTGCAACTTTACCAAGCCTATATCAGTTGCTTGTCTTCTTGACATGAAAAAATGATCTGACAAAGCAACTTAAGGTAGGAAGGGCTTATCTGTGCAGGGTAGAGCTCATCATGGGGAGGAAGTGCCAGAGCGCTTGCATCAGGAGACACGAGACAAGAGCTGCCCTTCAGCATCCTTTTGTCCTTTGTTGTCTGTCTAGGACTGTGCACCCCACAGAATGAATTTAACTTAGACACACCCTTATAGACGTGCCTAGATGTTTGCCTCCATGATAATTCTAAATCCTATCCAGTTGACAATCAAGACTAGGCCTACTGGTTCTTCTGTTAGGCAAGTTCTCTGTTCTCTCCTATTTCTAATCCACACCCCCCCCCATGTTTTCTTTTTACTAAAGGGAGAATACAGACCAAGGACAATATGGCTAAGTATCTAGCCTTTGCTGAGTGGAGACTGCTTATAAGCTCTTGTGCTAAATGTTTTTAAAAATAATTTTACTCAGCACAATATTCCCCTGGAAAGTGTATTGTTACGAGCTTCATTTTCTAGGAGAAGAAATGCTGAGTTAGTTGCCAGGGTTACCCAGCCAGCATTTAAATCCAACCCTTTTGAGTTATAGCTTACTAGGCAATGCATTCTGCCAGGGAAAAAACATGTATAGCAAAGACTACCAAGATGGTCCTCGGGCTGCAAAGTTTTCAGCCTACCCATGATGCCAACCAAGTTTCTTTCAGCAGAAACTGCACTTTGAATTTTGATGGTTGATCTTTTCTCAGTCTGGCTCCACTCGGTATATTCTCTTCAGAGTATGGGATTCTCAGGGAGCTCCCAGTCAGTCCCAGGAAGGTATACTGTGCAGCGTCCTGTGTTGTAAGCTATGATATTTGGTTAAGAATTTTGAAAGCATCTTGGACTTGATATTTTTGGCTTTTATTGATATTTCAGTCTATCAAGATATAACCCCATCAGAAGGTGAGGAACCTTGGAACATCTTTTCTAAATAGATAACGATATTGATTTATTTGCATTTTCAAACGTTTATATTCAGTGGTGGTAGAAATATTTGCAAGAAATCATTAGCCTGAGAGAAATTCAAGCAAAGCTGAAGCTTAGAGGCCATCAGCAGACAACTGAATGGGGAGAGGTTTTTAATCCCAGTTCTCAGGCAAGATGCTCTAGGGGCTTCAGTTTCCTCATGTGTTATATTAGACTGTTTCCCGAGCAGTCTCTCATACAACTTTTGCTTCCTGAGGTGTCTGCAATATCTGTAGACTGTGCAGTCAGTCTGCTGTTCAGCGAGCACGGTGACAGTGCTGCCACAGAATAGGCCTATTATGGTGAGGTTAATTATGCAAGTCAGTCTAAGTCACTTGTTTGTCTTGCCCTGTCTTGCTCTGTGTCAGGCAACTGCTGATGGAGTCACCTGAGAAACTGGCAAGTGTGGGCAGCAATGTCTCTTCTCAGACCTGCTGTCACCAAAGTGGCAGGTCAAATCACCAGCTGGAAAGGTAAATGCAATCTACTGAGAGTCAGTGTCTCAGCATGAAAAGCCGTTTCAACTCAGACACACTGCTATGTGTGAAAAAGCAGGGAGGTTGACAAGGGTATCTGTAGAAGCTGCTATGTTTTAAGTAAAAACACAAAACTGTGAAATGGAACTCTGGAAATGAGCCACAAAGATTCCATGGAGCAAAGATCGAGGGCAGGAGGCCTGTCTGCTGGTGTTGTGTGCCATGAGTAGCTGAGAAAACAGCACACAGCCATAAGAATAAGAATGTCGGGGGTTGGGGATTTAGCTCAGTGGTAGAGCGCTTGCCTAGCAAGCGCAAGGTCCTGGGTTCAGTCCCCAGCTCTGAAAAAAAAGAAAAGAAAAGAAAAAAAAAAAAAAAAGAATGTCAGGGCATGTGCTGTTTTGTCTGCTGAGTTCCTCTTCTTTCTCTTCCTCCTCCTCCCTCCTCTTCCTCCTCCTCTTCCTTTTTTTCCACCCTCCTCTTCCTTCTCTTCCTCCTCCTCATCCCCTACCCTTCTTCTACCCTTTTCTCCTCCTCCTCATCTTCCTCCTTTCTCTACCCTCCTTCTCCTCCCTCCTCCTCCTCCTCCTCCTCCTCCTCCTCCTCCTCCTCCTCCTCCTCCTCCTCCTCCTCCTCTTCCTTTTCCTCTTCTTCTGGAATATGTTCCATTATGGCATCTTTCCAGTATTGGGGAGGGCACTGTAACTCCAGAAGTCCAAGCTATCTCATTCCATAAGACCTAGATGTTGAAAAGCCTAGAAGAAGCTATTACTTGAGTAGGGGGTAGTTGGTACCTTTGGGGAGAACTGTAGTGGCCATAAGAAGAGGGAGGAACATGCTCTGAGGTTATGAGCTATAGAGATTCCTACAAGATAAGAAGGCTTGTTGCTGGGAAAATAAACCAATATGGAGGTAATAAAAACAAGAGAGAACCATGTAGAGGGCTCCAGACACTGTTACACACGCAGCTTCAGCTATGCCCCAAACCAGAAAACACACATGTTCCAAATACATGACCAATAAACAGGCCTCCCCACTTTTAGTACAAGTCTATTGAGGTCCAATTTACATGTTGTAAAATTTGTTCTATTTACAGTGACCAGTGTCATGCATTTTGTCAGTGCATAAGGTTGTCCAAATACCATCATGATGCAGATATAGAGGAGGTCTATCACCTCAGAAAATGCTCTTACTCTCTAGTTACCGATTCCCTTCTCTTCGCCACCCCAATATCCTTCTTCCCACCAACAGATCTGTTTTCCTGTCTCTGTAATTATGCCTTTTCCTGAATGTCATAAATGGAATCATATACAACCTTTCTAAGTATTGTTTCTCTCATTTAACTTAATGTGAACTCTATCTGTGCTGTCAGAAAGCATTAGTATTTCTCGCTGCTTTCATTGCTAACTGTGCTGATATATCTATTATAGTTTGTTTATTCATTCATGGTTTACAGGCCATTGGGACTGCTCTAGGCTTTGACAATGATGGAGAAATCCAAATTAAGTAATTGCATATACATTACTGAATGGGTATATATTTTATTTCAGTCAAGAAATATCTAAGAGTAGAGCTGCTGGGCTACACAGTACCTTAATACATGTGTGCACACATACGCAATCTATGGCGCTGAGAATTGAACGCAGGGTCAGTTCCCACTTGCTAGGTGAGTCTTATACCACTAAGATGGACCCCTACTTGTTTATATTTTTATTTTTAAAATTCTAAGACAGGACATAGATAAAATTTTCAGGTTATAGTTGAACACACAACCCTCCTAGCTCAGCTTTCTGAGTAGCAGAGATTCCAAGCATGGGAAACCACATTTAGCAGACAAATATATTTTAATAATATAAGAAACTTTTAAGCTACACTCCCAACTTACTGTACCACGTTGCTTCCCAGAAACAGTGCCCATTCCCATGACTTTGCTTTATTATTATATTTTTCCTGCTACTTTTAAACATTTGGATAATTCTGATATGTGCTTGGTGGTTTGAGTTCAATAAAAAAAAAATGTTTCTAAGCGCCATTTTATATACTTATTTGATAATCATCAATTTTTAGTGAACTATCTGATCAAATCTTCTCCTTGTTCTGTTTTCTTATTTCCTTGTGAGATTATTTCATTATTGTGAATACCTGTCCCTTCTCAAGTTCATGTTTTGCAAATATTTACTTCCAGGGAGCGGCTTGTCTTTTGGTTTTCTTAGCAGTGTCTCGCAAAGAGAAGTCTTTAATTTTGAAGTCAAATTTAGCCTGTGTTATCTTATGATTCATGTCTTCTAGTGCCTTCTACCTAAACATGTTTATCGCTCATTTGTTTCTCATCTACATTATACTTTCAGATGCAGAAATGGAGTCAGTTTGGGGCTAATGCTTATAGTCAGTGTTTCCTGTTCAAAGATGATTTAAATAGCGTTGTGTCACTGGCAACCAGAGCTGTGACTAATATAGTACGGATTTTTCACAAACATCAAATGAAAAACATTTTAAGATAGAACTTGTCTAGTGCAGATCTATTTCCAGATAGGATGTCGATTTTCTCCTGATTTAATTCCAAAGAAAATCCTACTGAGATTTATGTGTTTCAACTGGGCAAAGCGAATTTTAACTGGAAGATAAATGGGAAAGAATGACAATGAATCACTTAAAATTATTAGGAATAAAGGAAGTTTGACCCTAAGACTAAAACATGGAATAATCTGCGATAATTAAGTTAATGTGATGTCGGGGTCAGTAGGAAATGGTGCAGACTTGGTTCGTATCAGCATGTATAAAAGAAGAGCAGTCCAATGGACAATGGTGATGGCAGAATTCATTTACTTGTAAGTTAAATTGCTTCCTGGCCTCACAGCAATATTCTAGGTGAATTAGATTGAAATTTGAAAAATGCAAACATTTACAGGAAGAGAGTCTGACATGGAAATTCTGAGCTGGTGCCTCCTTTGTCTTTTCTCAAACCAAATTTGGTCTTTGAGGGTTTCCAGCAGAACTGTGTGGTTGCCTATGCAGTTTACCTCTTAATTCATCACATCCAACTCACGAAATACAGATTATTTTAGTTTCAGCTAAAGCCAGAATTATTCTGACGGGTTGGGTTTTTGTTTGTTTTGTTGTTGTTTGTTTTTGGGATTGGATCTCATGCGTCTCATGATGGTCTTAAACTGTGACCTTGAACCTCTGGTCATCCTACTGATAACTCTCCTGTGCTGTTACGACAGAAGTGTCCCATTAGGCACTCTACATGGTTTTGTGCTCGCTAGTACTCTACCAATTAGACTATATTTCTAGCCCCTGTATCCTTTATCTTTGGGGTGTGTGTGTGTGTGTGTGTGTGTGTGTGTGTGTGTGTGTGTTCGTGTGTCTGTAGGAATGTGTGTATGTGCATTTGTAGGGCTGCAGAAGCCAAAGTCAACCTTTAGTGTTGGTCCTCAAGTACCTTTCCTTTCCTTTCTTCCCTTGTGTCAGGTCTTCAATTGGCCTGGAGCTCACCAAGCAAAGTAGCTTGACCAGCAGAGAGCTCATTGACCATTTCTGCCTCCCCAGTGCTGGGCTTATAGGCACACACAACCACAGCCTACATTGTTTTTTCCTTAAAAAACAAACAAACAAACAAACAAACAAACAACAAAAAATAAAACAAAACAAAACAACAAGAACAAAAACCAGGGGTAATAGGGATTGACTGAGCCATCTCTCCAAGCTCCCAGAAGCTATTCTGATGCACAATTTATCATTGTTATTTTTATTGTCTACTCCTCTGAAGCCTTTCTTATTCAGGCAAAATTTGTGAAAACATTTTCTTTCACCAAATTAAACATGATTCGAACTTACCCCAGAGGGAGCATTTTATAATGAACTCTGAGGGTGTGGGTCAGACAGGTAGAGGGCCTGATTGGTCACAGTGCTTCTTGTGAGGTGAGGCCACTTTCCATTTCTCTAGAGATCCTCCAGCCTGGGGCATTAGTGTTTACCTTGATTTAATGGCTCATCAGAAGCATGACATCCACAGCAGCCATGCTGCAGCGGGATTAAATGAAGCATGACCATCTCTTCAAGAGAAACTTAAACCTGAAGCCATTAGGCCTGGAGGAGGAGCAGTAGAAATGCAAAGGGAACATAGATTTTTGTTCTAAATCTATGAGTCTAGCAGAGACAGAACGAGAATGCCCATTCTAGCCACCTGGCCCAGAAGCAGAATTCCAGGTAGGAGTAATCTCATTCACAAGAAATCCGGGATCTATGCTTAAGAAGGGTGTCTGCTGGGACTCACAGGGGATCAGTCCGAGGAGTTGAGAGGCTCAGCTACTTCTGGACAACTTCATCTCAACAACGAGACATGCAAGTGACCTGGAGCTGAAGGGACGGACAAGCTTTGTCTGTAAGGGGGAAGAAAAGAGATTATTTTCAGAGTCGGGAAACTGAATCCAAAGACTTGCCAGGACAAATTTTGCCAGACTAGCACATTCTTTCTCATAGAAGGAGGTATAAGAGAGGTAAAGTAGGCCAGGGGGAGGGCTGGGCTGCCTGGAGTTCTGCCTCTGGCAGGGGGAGACTAAAAGGCTTTGGGAACTCAACATTATGGGTCCTTCCCACCTCTGACCCCAAGTCTTCTAGATTTCCCCACAAGCCATTCTGATTATTTATATATAATATATATTTATTTTATATATTATTATATTTTTATTAATCATTCTATTTGTTTATATCTCAAATGATATCCTACTTTTCAGTTACCTCTCCACAAGCCCCCTCATCCCACAACCTCCCTCTCCTTCCTCCCCTTTGCTTCTATGAGGGTGCTCTCCCACTCTCCCACCGCATTGACTCCGGCATCCCCCTATGCTTGGGCATCAAATGTCTAGACCACCAACCATTCTGTTTTTCATGGAAGTGTTTCAGTGTACCTTGGCTACTTTTAATGTCTTTAGCTGATATGACTTCTGTGAGATGACATGACCTTTAAGTTTACTTCACCCTAAGTACAGTGGAAAATAAGCATCTCTGTACACAGAACGTCTGGATTACAGGGTTGGCTACATGTTGGACTCTTGAAGTCTTTTGAGTTTATCCATAACTTCATGTTCATCTGTGTAATTTCTCATGTTGTTGTACCTTCTCGTGTTGTCATAACTCCTGTTCCATAGGAATTACTGTTTGGGGGGCTTGGGAGATAGTTCAGTTGGTAAAATAATTACTATGTAAGTAGAAGATCTGAGTTTTTATCACCAGAACCCATAAAAAATAAATGTCCGGTATGGTGGATACGCTTGCAACCCTAGTGCTGGAGAACCAGAACTAGGCAGATTTCTATCTAGCCAGCCCACTTAGTTGGTGAGCCTCACTTAAGCCTGGATACACAAACAAGCACACACCAAATAAATCTGAGATACAATAACAGCAACAAAACAAAACAAAACCAAAGTGAACCACATCTGAGTTTCACAGTAAAGTTGTCCTGGCCTTCACGAATATGTACAAACATAAAGGCAATGTCCTGTACAGGAACAATACTCAATACCTGTGTACATGCATGCAAACATACATACATACATACATACATACATACATACATACATACACACACATACAAAAAGTAATTATATTACTCATTTCTTCCTCATTCTTCTTTTCTGGTGAATTTTATTTCTGTCTTCTCTTTCTTGCTTAGTTCCATGAAGGAGAATACATACACACATCTATGTCATTTGGGGTATGCCCTTCTTAAGCCATATCACATCCCTTCTGTTTCACTCTATACCTAGCTTTGTAAAAGGCAATGAATGAATGACCTTCAAAAAGAGCATGGACTTTCAAGTTAGATAGACTCGGGTTAAAGTCTTCTGAATCTCATTTACTGAGTGTAAGGTTCTTTTCAGCTTGATCCTGATTAGTCATGGTAAAGATTAGATGATAAGTATGAATCTTAACACAATACATTACAATATATATTTATTTTATGTATATGTAATAAATTAATATAATATAATTAATATAATATAATTAATATAATTGTGTTTTCTTGTTGTTATGTTGTGTTTTGTGTATGAGACAGTCCTACTATGTAATCCAGATTAGACTGAAAGTTTGCAATCCTCCTCAGTACCCCCCAAACTGGGATTCTAGGCACTGGCTTCCTAACCTTTTGAATGAAATCAGTGAATGTCTTAGGAGTTTAAATCATTTCTATTCTGTACTTTTATAACAAAGTTACATTGTCAGGCAAGTTCTGTTAGGCCACTTAGAATTGACTTGTTAACTAGCAGGAAGATGGTAGTCATCAACCGATGGTAAGAGACAATATATCATTTCCCATTATACCTTGCAGCAGTAGTCATCAGGAATCTTCATTAGAGTGACCTCATGGTCACTGATGGCTGGTTGTCTTAGTCACTCTTCTATTGCTCTGGGGAGACACAGTGGCCAAGGCAACTCTTATAAAGGAAAGCATTTAATTTGAGGCCTGATTACATTTTCAGAAGCTTAGTTCATTATCACGGCAGGAAGCGTGGCAGTAGGGAACATGGAGGTAGACAGGTATGGTGCTAGAGAAGTATCTAAGAGCTGGGCTTTTGAAGCCCAAAGCCCACACAAAGTGACATTCTTCCTCCAACAGGTCCACACTTCCTAATCCTACTGACCATTTCAAATAGTGTCAATCCCTGGTTCATATATATCAGCATAAGGGGACTATTCTTATTTAAAATACCACAATTGTCAAATCTGGGCTAATACTTGCTATCAAAATGTTTTGCCTCTAAAACTGTATGTAGTGAAATTGTTCCCAGAAACTTATTTAAAAGCCTTGGCCATCCTGTGTAAAGCTCTTGAACAAGAATTTCACCTTATCATTTTACTCTTTGAACTAATGTTTCTGGGACTTTTTTGTTCTCACCTCACCTAGTCATTGAACATAAGCTACTTTAGAAAAGACACTGCCTTGGGAGAGGCAATTCTTGTTATCTAAGAGGAACCCTAGAAAAGTTAACACTTGAGGTATCTGGTAACTTCATTTCCACAGATGGGTAGTAAATCATTTTCTGAAAGGTCCTGGGTAGCTTCCTTTCTTGTCCGCAATATTAAGATGTGGTCTGCAAAGTAGATTTTAGTGTTTTCTATGTTATTATTACTATGCCTTCAGTAAGCTCCCTGGACAGGGTGCAGCATGCTTTTCTATGACTGTTAGCTGAAGCTTGGTAGTATTTAGTGGTTTAGAATGGCAGTTATTTAGTTCTCATGATTATCTGTGTTGGCCAGGTTTAATCAGGTGATTCTCCTAGTCTTGCCAGACTTTACTCACATGACTATTGTCATGCACCATCTCAGGAGAGATAGAATCTATGAGCTTATTCTCAAATCTAGGGTCTTCATGTTGGTATTAACTGAATATCTCTCCAAGTAATTTCTCAAACAGTGCTTCATTGACTTGGCAATGACTTATTTCAAGTGGATAAATATGGAAGCTGTGGTTGAGACTTAAGACCTGACAACAAATTTATGAACTGACAACAAATTTGTCAATGATTTGTCAAAGAAATTATAGGGCTACTCAGAGTTGGAAAGTTACTTGGTAGGAAGGACTGTTAAGTATTACGGTTCTGTTTTAACTTTACAACAGTTTGTTCTCTATGTTCTAGATACTAAAGATACCAGTATTTACACATCCCACAGGATTACTCCGATAATGTCACGACCAATCTCAATGTACTAGCAGTAGAATCTGATTTTTTTTCACAGTCATTAAAATTTTTTTTTATTTGAGCCAAAAGGTACAGATGTTTGTCAAATAAACTTACAATATGGCCTTATCAAAAGTAATTGGGGAAAATAATCTCTGAAGATAATCTGGGTCATCTAAAATGTGTTGCTTAATCTAAATATGGATAATGTGCACTGAAAGAGGCATTGCAGAATTTTTCTGGTTTCATCTGCTATTGGAAGTCACAACCTATGAAAAGCCCAATGACATCATGGACCCTTTTCTAAGAAAATGATCATTTGGTGAAGATTTCCGGATTTGGGGACTCATGGTTCTCTCAGTCTTCTGATATTATTGCTTGTCATCAAAGGCAGTGTCATGCTTCAAACTTCAGTATTTCTGGGTGGTATTGGCCAAGTAAAGAAGAGAAAAAAAATCAATCTTTGACACAAACATGAAGAAGCTTCTAATACAAGTTAGTTTTAACAACATTTTGAGAACTATAGGGACTCATGAAACTCGAAATACAACTATTTGGTCTTTTGTATATTCATCAAAGAGACTAAAATATCAAATGATTTTTCTTCCATTCTTCTGGTCCAAGTTCATTTCACAAAAGACCAAAGATTTAGCCTTCACATCTGGCTGACTAATGGGGATGCTGGACTAGACTTGGTTCAGATAAAGCTCTGTCTTGTATGCAAATAAAAATATACGATTTTCTGAATAGTTTAGATGCACTTTTAGTATTTTAATTTGCTAATATCCAAAATTGCTAGTTAAGATGCGACATCAGTGATTGACATTTTCCGGAGGATCTCTTATCTCCTGTATATTTTATACATAGTCATTTATTCATAGTTGGAATCAGTGTGGCGGTCTGTTTCTATATGCAGAGCTATAATGTTTTCATGCATTCACAACATCCAAACACTTATTCTTTCATATAGCCACAGATTTTACTGGGCCGCTGTGCCAGAATGTGCTTACTTTTCATTGGTCGGCTTTAGGGTTGCTGTATATACTAGTACCTCATTTTTGCAATGATTGTTCTGAGCAAAATTTATTAAGGGAAAGCAGCATGAAAACTGATCTTTGAAGATACTGGGGCCTTAGATTGATGCATAATTACTCCAAAGAAAATGAGTAATAAACAGCCCAAAACGTTGTCAAGGAGTAAACATAATATTCGGCATTACAAAGCACGATGTTATTAAATTCTCAGTCGGTGTCGCAGAAAATTCCGAGTCTCTTGAACTCTGTTGGAAATCCAATTTTGCTGGAGGAAGGGGATCTGATAAATTTTTGACCAGCCGACTGTTTTGTTGTGGATAAAATAAGAGAATCACTGTAGGCAAACACCATTCTGAATTTTATTTTAACTAGGATGGAAAATGTATTATAAATGCAACAGTAAATGCCTGGTACCAAAGAAAAGGAAAATAAGGCCTATTCATGTGCCTCAGACTTCAAAAGCTGACTGATAAAAAAAAAGTTTCATCACTCTGAAAAAGAAATAGATGATGAAGGATGAGAAGTTCTATAAATATAATTCTGACTGTACAAAAAGTCTGAAAAGATCATAGAGAAAGGCAAAAGACATTCAAGGAAAATAATGGGGTTATAGCCCATTCCAAGCCTAGGCTTATAAATGATGTTTTACAAATGTTATAAAGAGAGACATATTATGAAACATGAATATAAAAACTGACAGGAATAGAAGAAAAGTACCAAGAAGACTAAAGCATAAATGATGTGAATATGTAAGGCTTTAGGGAGACAGAAAATAAGTGACTAACTATATTATATAAAAGAAGAAGTCACAGGTCAGTATCCAAGAGAGCTACAAGAAGCCTTTAAGATTTAAATATGTTATTCCGGTTTTTAACAGAAGATATGATGATGCCAGAAAGTACGAACTAGAACAACTGAAGAGTAATTTTTATCAGCATTTCAGACTAGACTTTATAATGTGAACCTTGAGAAAAAAATATGACAATCACTAGGAATCAATATTCATCCACCAAGAAAGAGTAGAGCCTCATTCATATTATTCAAAACAGTGATTGGTAATTCAGGAAAGATAAATTAATTTAGGGTCTACTGATTTTGTTGAGCAGTTTCATAAGTTTTTCCTTAATGTTATTTAGGATAAAATGACAAAAGACTGCACAGGTTTTTGAGTGGATTTCTAACTAGTTAAAAACTAGGTATTTAATATTTAGTGTGTGTGTGTGGGGGGGAATCATCTTACTGAAAAGTTGTTCTGATGTCAGCATCATCCAGTTCAGAAATCATGTCAATGTCTAGAATGAAGGGCACTACGAGGTAGTATACTATAGGAAACAGGAGTTTTCACAATTTAGGTAGGGTGGTTTTTTACCTAAATTTGAGACTTGGATATGCAAAAAGGTGACTCTATCCGGCAGAGCCACATCTGAAGTGTAAAGTTGACAAGGACTTGTAGAGCAGGTTGTGAGAAGCAATATTGACTCTGTCTATCGATGGCTAAATAAAGATGTCTGTATCCTGGTCCTCGGAAGCTGCGCTTAGTTTACCTAATACTGTAACGAACGTTGGAGATGTCATTGTGTTGAGGATATTGACATGAACCCAGTATCATCTCAAGGGTTGATAAGAAGGACGATGGGAGATTTGGAGCAGTCGGGATGGTATGAAGACAGAAGCAGAGCTTCTACAGAGGCTTAGCCGTCCATAAGTTGCTCATGCTCTTATAACCAGGGCCTCACCATGCTCCTCTAAGTGACTCCAATAACCCCATTGCTTCATCAAGCTGTGCTTGATCAGAATAAATTCTTTGGGAACAGGGCAGGATAAGAAAGTGGAGTGTCCTCAAGGGCAAAGAGAACAAAGTTCAAGAATCTTATCCTTCCAGAATTGTTAAATCATTAATACTTTAAGCTGCCAAGTGGTAATTTGTTAGAACATCAAATAAAAACCATCACATCTTTTGACATAAAACTAAGGGATTTGTGATGACGTTGAATTTGAATTTGCAATTTCTTTTCAGGAAGGAACAAGTGACAACTATTAACTGTTGTGGCCGAAATAACTGTCCTTCCCCCGTATGGCTCACCATATACACATCCTGCAGTGTTTCGCTTCCCTTTGCTCCGGCCATGGTATCACCAACCCTTGCTCCAGTACTTGGCAGCCTAGGCAGTGTGCTGAAGTAGAAACACAGCCTTTTGACGTTGGCTTTAGGGCTTTGTGTGCTCCAAATGCTGGAACTGGCTATAGGTATTAGCGCTGCCTTTCCAGTCCAAATGTTTGGCTCTGAGGTTCTTTTCGTGGAGATAAATGTCCTCTGCTCTGGTGCACATGTCCATCATGGGAATTTAATTTCTCCTTTAGGAAAATACATTCTCAGTTGAAAAAAGAAAACTAATCGCACTGATTTCAGGAGATAACTGACTGGAAATATTCTATCAGTAAAAGGTGTGGGTGTTAGTCAATTGATTCCAGAAGGGAGGGGATTGGGGAACATTATCTTAGTGCCAATAATAAATCACCCACAAAACAGAGGTCATTCTTAATACTCCACGTGAGACATGGCAGTTGCCTCTATAAAGATGGAAGGGGTTGTCTTGACTGGGCACCACCCAGTTCCGTGAATATTTATATAGGTAGTAATTTGTAATTCATTAGAGAACAAAACCAAGTTTAACTAGCTCAGCCCAGATCTTTGAGTTAGAACCAGAGGGTGACATCTTCACAAAAGCTAGAAGTCATCACAAAGGCATGTTTTATATCCAGTCACCAAACCAATGGGTAATGACTACCTGTGTTCTCATAAAGAACGAGATAATGCTCTTTTGTGAGCAAGGAGATAAGATTGTCATATTTTTACTAACACTATACTTTCCAGAATCTTCTGCACAGCAGATACTACCTATAAAGGACAATAAAACCACATCCCATTATAAAATAATTAATCTGGAAAACCCTGCAAAGCATAAAATCAAGATATAATGCAAGATGCATTTTGGTTGCTATAGAGACAATTGTACGACAGTAATAAATGACTTTTGGCAAAATGGTACACGTCTAGTCTAAGGAGAAGATTCATCAAAGTAAGACGATGGATGGTTGTGTCTAGGTTGGATGTGCCATTTAGAACCAGACCAACAGTGATCATATAGGAGGACTTCATGAAACTGGACCTATTAACACTTCCAGCACACAGAGGAGGGAGGTTCACAAGGCCTTAGCCCTCTAAGGATATATAAGGAGTAAGCAGTTGGTCGGGGGCAAAGTTGGCCATAAGTTGCTCACGCATCTATAACCAATGCCTGACTATGCTCCTCTAAGCGAGTCCGATAACTCCATTGCTTTATCAAGCTGGACTTGATTGGAATCAGTTCTTTGGTCTGTCATTGTCCTCTCCATCTGGAGTAAGTAGAAACGACTCCTCAGGAAAAGCTAGACAACAGGGACTAACGTACAAAGAGGGGATTTTACACCAATAAACACTCAGTTCAGGCAAAGGTTTGTACCAAGGAATAGAAAGACAAGGATAGAGATTTCCCAAGTGATGGGATTCACTGATTAAGTTGGATATGAAAACTACCTGGCCAGGAACAGCACTGGTCCTGACCAGCATAAGTCCTAGCTCCCACCATAGCTGAGCACAGCTGAATCTATTCTGTTTCCATCAGCAGTCTTAGCTCTGCCCTAGTTAGGTTTCTATTATTAGCCGAGGGAATTATAAGAAACTATAGGGCAGTCACTTACTGTGCATCAAGACAAATGTCAAAGCCATTCTGCGGTGACAAACCTACTTGTTGTTACCAAGGAAAGACAGTCTCTAAAAGGCCTTTCAGAAGCCAGACGAGGGCTTGTTTTCTTCAGTCTTTCTGTTAGATGTATTTCTTTAGCACTTCAACAAGAAGCCATCAAATAGCTATGGAAAAAATGAAACAACTAAATAATTCATAAATAACTCGTTGGGAGGTTAATAGGAAGAAGAATAATCCTAGAATTTGAAAAAGAATTATTTCAGTGTCCTACAATCGTGTCATGTGTCTCTGTGTTCTCACGTGTGATTGTTCAAATGCCAGTGACAACTGCCAATCTTGATGCTTATTCAGCTGAATACCTCTCTGACCTCTTGATCGTCAATCCTATTCACTTTTGGAGACTCTGATGATTTAGTTCTCACCTCTGAGGAGACAAGGATTTCCTGATTTTGGGCTGATTGCGCTCTATAGAATACTCTTAGGTCTTATAGAACATTATTTCAGGGGTCTTCCAGGATGCTGCCTTTTAGAAAAGCTTAAAGGATGCTGCAGCTTTCTTCTCTGTCCGACTGCATTGGCAATTGATTTTAATCATGGAATTAAGTAACTTGAAGGAAAATGCTTCTGTTTTTATGAATGCATCTGTACCAAGTTCTGATGCATTTACACGCACACCAATTTCCTGAGTGGGTTGAAATGAGTGTATATATGAGTTTTCCACAAGTCAGAATCAATGCCTACAAGAACAAACTGCTTAGCATTGGTTATGGTAGCTATTTATAGTGTCTGATCTTTATTGTCAACTTGACTACATCAGAAATTAACTAAAACCCAAAAGTAGAAAGTATACCCGTGAAGGACATTGCTAAATGTGAAATAGGAAAATCTACTTCCAATCTAGATCTGGGAGGTGGAAAGACATGCCTTTAATTCAGACCTTTTTTTTTTTAATCCAGACCTTTTGAGGTAGAAAGATACACTTCTGGAAGTCTATATAAGGACATAGAAGATGGACACTTTTGCTCTTTGCCTGCTTGTTCTCATCTTGTCGCAAGTCCATTCTTCATTGGCATTAGGGGCTGCTTCTTCTGGATTTCCGCATACAGTGAAGACTAGCTAAGACAACCAGCCTCATGGGCTGAACAACTTCTGGATTCTCGGACTTTATAGTCCTAGCCAGTCATTTTTGGATTAGCTCTAGAGAATTCTGACTAATACACTAGTCTTTATAGATACACTTTTAGAGTATAAAAGCCTGTGCTTGAAGGTGGTTGTGAAGGCAGTGACTTAGTTGCTGAATTCACAGATGCCCCCAGCAACAGTGTCTGATGCATGATGGGTACTCGGAAAGAATCATTAGTAAGTGAAAGTTAGCAGTCATAAGAAGTAAAACCTTTCCCCCAAAATATCTATGAGGAGAATGATTGCAGTTGTAATCTGCATGGCATTTTACAGTTCATAAAATAGGCTTATTCCATTTAATTCTCTCCTATCAGGGCTATCACAGTCACTTGCATTTGTAGATGAGGAATTCAAGTTGAGGGTGGCCCAGTGAAAATGGAAACCCCAATTCTATGATCAAAAGTTTTAAGGTCTTTCGATAATACTGACCTTTCTCGGTGTGTGACTGTATCTTAATTGCTGAGTTAAAATAAAGGGACCTCTTTTTTATAGGATTCATGTGACTTTGTTTCAAAATAAACATTTGAAATATTTGGCCAGAAATAATAAATTGGTATATACCCTTAATAACCTAAAATAAATGTGTCATAAGAAACTATGTCTGAGTTACAACTCTTTCTGTGAACAGAAGATCAATAGAAATGTGGATTCTAAGAGATTCCATTGGCGAAGAGTATGGATCTGATTTTTCTCTCTTATTAAAAATAGATCCTTTGCTCATACACTATATCCTGATTATAGTTTCCACTTCTTCTACTTCTCCCAGTTCCTTCCCACCTCCTCTCCCATCCAGATCCACTCCCTGTCTGTCTTTCACTAGAAAAGGCTTCTAAGAGATAACAACAAAATATAACACAATATAATAAGATAAAAAATTTAAAAATCCCATCAAGGGTGGACAAGGCAAAGCAACAGATGTAAAGGAGCACAAGAAAGGTACAGGGGTCAGAGACTTACTGGCTCACAGACTCAGAAGTTCAATAAAAATACTAAACTGAGAGGTACAACATACACTCCGAGGGTCGGGTGCAGACCCACGCAGGCCCTGTGCTTGCTCCCTGGTCTCTCTGAGTTCCTAAGAGCTTTTCTCAGTTGATCTGGAACTGTAACTGATTATCAGGAGGAATTCAAAGGAGTGTGGAGAGCCATACTCTAGAGAAACCCTAGACTATTACACATAAAGACTTAAAGGGATATTTTGAAGGTAGTGCAGAAGACCAGGATGCAGGTACCTTATTTAAAGTTAAACACCAAATTGGCATGGGAATGTAGCATCCTACATATGTGCTGTTTATATAAGCACAGAAAATGTAAGACTTCCGTGGGGGAAGTCAAAGGAGGTTTGTACATGGGTCAAGAGAAACACTTGTGATGTCAGGCAATGTCTTGTTCTCAGTAACACTAAAATGCCAATGTGTGAAAGAGACTTTCTGAGAAAAATCAGGGCTGTAACAGAGACCCTGGTATGCTGGCCATACTAGGGAAATGGGGCATCTACCAAGGAAGGCTATAGACACTCAGTGGACAGGGATCAAGAGAAAGTGCTATTGAACACAGGCCTGCAAGGGGAGGGTTATACATGACTGTTGAAACTTAGATGATGATACCATGAGCTTGGGATGATGGACAAAGAATTGCAGGGCTGCATGTTTCTTTGTAGGACTTTGAACATGCTATAATACATTTTCTTCTTGTTATACCCACTTTAGGCATTAAGGTTGATTTAAAAAACCCAAAGCAAGTGGAAGGAAGACAATAATGAAGGTGTTAATAGAATTCAATGAAATTGAAAATCAACAAACTTCAACCTCAGTTCTTTAGAAATACTAAGGAGAAAGTAACTGAGACAGGGTGAGGGACAGAGTAAGGGAATTTCATGGGAGACACCGAATGTACATATAAAAATGAACTACAGGGCTTAATATAGACAGATTCCTGCCAGTAAATACTTTATATTTTTTTATTCTTTGAGAATACCATGATGCACTTTGAGCGTATTCACTCTCCACTTCACACAACTCAACCAGAGACTCCCCTAACCCATCCCCTCCCAAACGCATATCTTATTTAAAAAACACCCACTGGGCTCAATTAATGAGGCCCATATGTTTATGGGTGCGGAGCCGTCCAATGGTGCATGGACAAGACACCAGGTACAGAAAATTATAAAACTGAAATGAGTCGACAAATTCCATTAAAGACACTAATTATACATTTGAATTAACAAAGAAATGACTAAACTAATAAATTTCTATCAAATAAATATTATACTCTGTAACAGTCTTGTAAAAAAAAAAACACAAGGTCTAATTGAAACACTGGTAAATTCTAATATACATCTAAAGAGATCAGTACCAATTCTGTAAGAATGATTTCAGAAAATATATGGGATAGTTTTCTGATCCTATAATCATATTTTAAAAAACAAACTTACACATCGCTATTTCTCATGATTATAGGTTTAGAATTTTAAACTTGAATAGTAGCAAATTGAACCAAATATTGTACAAAGTGTATAATATATAATGTTACATAATTTAACATTTGAAAAAAAATCAGTGTAATTAAAAAATCACACTCATACTATTATTATAGAAAACCAATTAAATACTTTTAAAACAAAAATACATGGACATACACTCTCTTTCTAAACTTTAAATTTTATTTTGTTTTGTGTTCATTTCATTTTTGTTTTATTGAGACAATGTTTCCTCTGTGCCTTGTCTGTTTTAGAACTTGCTCTGTATTCTAGGCTGGCTGTGAACTCCTAAAGATCTGGCTGCCTCTGTCTGGAGTGTTGGGATCAAAGGCATGTATTACCATACATACCCTATTTAAACTTAAATATTTTAAAAGGAAGCATACAAAGTATATTCTACAAATTAAATGTGGCCTCACAAAATTCTCTTCTGGAAACATAAACCCTCAAAGAGACTAAATTTAGACATGAGGTCTCCTAGTTATTATTTTGTATTATCTTTATTTTTTTTATAGTCTAGTTGTTGTTGCCCTCCCACAGTTCCTCATCCCATTCCTCTTCCCCTCTGGTCTCTAAGAAGTGTCCCTACCAGGCCTTCCACTCCCTGGGGCCTCAAGTCTCTTGAAGGTTAGGCGCTCTTGGGCATATATATGCTATTGCACATATACCCAGAAGATGCCCCACCATGCTACAAGGGCACATGTTCTACTATGTTCATAACAGCCTTATTCATGTTATCAGAAGTTGTAAACAATTCAGATGTCCCACAACAGAAGAATGGATAACAGAAAATGGGGTTCATTTACGCAATGGAGTACTACTCAGCTATAAAGAACAAGAACATCATGAGTTTTGCAGGCAGAAGGAACTAGAAACTATCATCCTGACCCAAAAGGACATGCATGTTATGTACTCACTAATAAGTGGATATTAGTCCAAAAAAATGTACAGAATACCCAAGATACAGTCCACAGAACTCAGGAAGGTTAACAAGCAGAAGGACTCAAGTCAGGATGCTTCAATCCCACTTAGGAGGGAGAAGAAAGTAATCACAATCACAAGGGCACAGAGGGAGGGAGGGCCCTTGGGTGGAAGAGGGGACGGGGAAGGAAAGGGAACATGATCAGGCATGAGGTGGGGGCCAGAAGAGAAGAAGCCCTGAGGGCCAGCAGAATGAATGGAAATATGCGACCTCTGGGGTGGGTAGATGGGAGGTGTGTGTGTGGGGGACCCTCTAGAAAGTACCAGAGACTTGGCAAGTAAGAGATTCTCAGGACTCAAAGGAAGGGACCTTAGACGAAATGCCCAACAGTGGGGAGAGGGAACTTGTAAAGTCCACCTCCAGTAGAAAGACAGGGCATCAAGTGCAGGGATGAGGTTGTCATCCCACAGTCAAAAACTCTGACTCAGAATTATTCCTGTTTAAAAAGTCTCCTAATTATTAATAAACTAACAGAAGTTAGAAGGTGAAGCATTGTCTAATAGTGTTAGTGTGCTGACCTGAATATTATTCTTCCTCAGTCCTTCCTTCTTCCCTTCCTCCCCTCCTTCTTCATTTCTCCCTCCTTCCCTTCTCTCCTCTCCTCCCCTCTAAAGATACATAAAAGAGTTATTTTTGTTTTGGTCTATCTATCTATCTATCTATCTATCTATCTATCTATCTATCTATCTATCTATCTATCTGTAGTATTAGGTCAAAATGATAGCCCTTTCTTCCTGCAAAAGCTTGGGTACAATGTACTTCTCCTGGGCATCTTGCAGAGGGCAGCCTTTCTGTACACATTCCTGTATTTTGTCTTTGTCTTTCCACTATCTTTTCAACAGTTTTATAGACTAATGTGACATGTCCATAGTTCCTTGCTTTTAATATAGCACATACCATATTTGATAACGAAATCTAAGAGTATATTGCCATTACTTTCACAGTACCAGAGCCTGACCACTCACAGGGACTGTATCTTTTAAGAGACAACAATTTCAAAGGCTTTAACCCAGGTGTACTGGCTGGTTTTGTGGGTCGACTTGACACAAGCTGGAATTATCACAGAGAAAGGAGCCTCTCTTGAGGAAAAGGTCTCCATGAAATCCAGCTGTAAGGCATTTTCTCAATTAGTGATCAAGGGAAGAGGGCCCAGCCCATTGTGGGTGGTACCATTCCTGGGTTGGTGGTCTTGGGTTCTATAGGAAAGCAAGCTGAGCAAGCCAGGGGAAGCAAGCCTGTAAGTAACATCCCTCCATGGCCTCTGCGTCAGCTCTTGCCTCCAAGTTCCTGCCCTGTGTGAGTTCCTTCCTTTGCTGATGAACAGCAGTGTGGAAGTGTAAGCTGAATAAACCCTTTCCTCCCCAACTTGCTTCTTGGTCATGATGTTTGTGCAGGAATACAAACCCTAAGACACCAGGTATCCTTAGCCACTTTGCCATATCTGCCATGTTCTGTTGCTCTGCAGTTTAAATATGGGGAAACTGAAGGAGTTCCAAGAAACGAGCCCGTGAGCTGGAGTTCTGGTTCTGGTTCCGGTCCTGGTTCTGGTTCTATGGTGACTCTTTGACCTTGGAAGTTTATTCAGTCTTCCTGACTAATTTTTTCTCCTATGGTACAGAGACGAAACCTGATGTGTTTCTCCAGAGAATATTTTAAGGATGAAATGAGACACTGTGAAAGTGACTTTGAAACTCGCAGGTTGACTGTATTTACCTTAGCAGGCTTAGAGACTGCACTTGCCTCTAGCCTAATACAGAGGATTTACAGTGTCTCCTACTGTGGCCCAGTTTTATGCCCAGCACAGATAATGACTTCTGGAGAAGAGGTGTGCTTCAAATACACCCACATCCATTCATTTAAATGTAGTATATAAAACAACCAGTGAATGCCTCATTTCAACAAACAAGAAAAATTAGTTTAATCACTTTTTAAAGCTTGGCTGCTCCTAGAAAATTAATCAATATTGTTTTATTTCCAACATACCCAGGCACTTATGAAGGTTTTTTTTTTTTTTAATCTTGGAAGGCTTTCATTTAATGCAAACCAATCTCTCATCATTTGCCTGAAATAGGGCAACAAATTACACTAAAATAATAAGAGTAAAAGTTTAGCTACCCAAAGAGTGAACAGAGTGAACATAAGGAGCTATCCTACCCCAATATACCCCAATATTATGCTTTCAAGTTGTCTTCCCTATCTCTTTATTGCTGTGATTAAGACCATGACCAAAGGCAAATCAAGGAGAAAAGCACTTATGTGGTGTTTATGTCCCAATCGCAGCCCATCATGGAGGGAAGCAGAGTGAAGAACCCAAACAGGGAAGGAACCTGGAAATAGAAACTGGAGCACAGGCCATGGAGGGATGCTTCTTACTGCCTTGCTTCCCATGGCTTGCTCATCCTGCTTTCTTGTACAATCCAAGACCGGCTGCCCAGAGATGACAGTACTCACAGGGGATAGGTCTTCCCACATCAATCATTAATCATAATCATTAACTCGCATGATAAAGCAGAATCTGCAAAAACCAACAAAGGAATTAAAAAATTCTTTTGAAAATCTAGATTATTTGTTAAAATTTTTATGTTCGTTTTTTCAACACTTTTTGTCTCTCATGTGATTGTTTCTGCATGTGCAGTTTCTCAGGAATTTCTGATAACTTCATAAAATGTCTCAGCCTCTGACCAACTTTTCATGTTTGCATCGAAGCCCTCCCTTTCTTTTCTCATTGTGGAGATAAGGCACAGAAAACTGACACTGGCTATTTGTGGCTCTCTATCAACAAACACCAAATATCATGGCATTTAATTTAATAGTTAAGTGGTGGACTTTAAAGAGATAATTTGAATAATGCTTATTTTTTGTTCTAGAGGAAATGCTTCTTCATATCTTAGAAAACTTTGAATGCAGAGAAATGTGGAAAATATACCACATGTATGGACAGAGACTTGAGAGTAACTGTCTGGTAAGTGGAGGAGTACATGGGAAGTACTCCCTCACCCCTCGTGAGTCAGTGTTTCTCTACATATTTCTGTCTGTTCTGGAACTTTCTCTACAGACCAGGCTGACCTTGAGCTCAGAGATCTACCTGTCTCTGTCTCCTGAGAGCTGAGACTAAAGTTGTGCAAGGACATGTGCACATACCCACATGAACACAAGCATAACATACAAACACATACACACACACACACAGACATGCACACACACACCCTCATCCATGTACACAGACTCACACATACATGCACAAGCATACACACATGTAGTAGCTTTGCTGAGATTTATTGGTAATTTCTATACTATAAATCCAGCTTTTAGACCACAATTCAGTGGTCGTTTATGTGTTCACAGAATTGTGTAATGGACATCACAGTCCAGTTTCAGAATACTTTGATTATTTCCCAAAGATACTGTATGCTCATCAGTAGCCATCATTCACCCTGTCTCCTTGGCCTCTAGCAATTGTTAGTCCTTGGATAGCCTATGGACTTGCCTTTGGACTTTTTAGGTAAATAGTAACTAAGAATATATGATTATGAGTGACTAGCTTCTTTCAACCAGAGTTGAAAGAATTTCATTCATGGCATAGCTTGTCTTCATGCTGTGTTTCTCCTTATAGCTTAATAATATTGTATGCTGTACTTTCTTAATCCATTTTTTAGTTACTTGTCATTTAGGTTTCTCCTCCTTGGCTATTGTGACTAATGATGTTACACGTATTCAAGTTTTATTCTTTTGGGTTCATGCTTGTTCAAAGAATTGCTGTGTCATGTGGATGTTTACAATTTTGAGGAACCATTTTCCAATGTGGCTTCATCCTTTTACATTCCCTCCAGCAGCATGTGAACATTCCAGTTCCTCTCTCCACTTGACAATACTTGTCATTGTCTGTAGTTTCCATTTTGACCATTCTTGTGGATGTGAATTGTTCTTTGCTATGATTTTGACTTGCATTTTCTTGACAATCATTCCTCTTGAGTTGCTTAAGTGATTGTTGGTCATTTGTTTATCATTACATGACTAAATCTAGTGGTTAAATTAATCTGGGGTTATGCCAAAGACTGAAAACTATGTGGCTTTAACCCACATAGATGTATTTTCTTCCATTTCTGGTATATGGAAGTCTGAGCAAGTATTGAAAATCTGGCTTCTCCTGCACCTCCCTCTTTTGCTTGTAGACAATCACCTTTGTACCGGGTTCTTATGTGGCTTGTCCTCTATGCATGTGTTCTGAAACATTTTATAGAAACACTAGTTGTATTGGGTAAGGGCCTCCCTTTGACCTCAATTAAACTTATTTATATCTATTATCCCTTATTTCTGATAGGCAATGCTGAAAATTAAGGCTTCAATGTATACATCTGGGAGCTTCATAATTCCATCCACATAAATAAGTCATCTAAAAATTGGGTTGATATATTTTAATTAGAGACTTGTAGACAAACTGTATCCTGGGGGAAAGTCTCCTATCAATATGTGGATTTGTAAGCAATTTCTGGTTATTTTTCCTTTAAAGAAGAAAAAATTTTAATGTTGATAAAGTCCAATTTATTATTTTCCTTTCATCATTTACTATTTAGATGCCATATCTTCGGATTCATTGTCTAATTAAAATCAAAGATTTGTTCCTATACTGCCTTCTACGGGTACTTTTGGATTTTATATTAAATCTTTTGATTTGTCTTGAGTTGACTTTTACATATGGATGAGGTAGAATTATGTAGCTATTTTTGGTGTGTAGAATTCCATTTATTTCATAATCATTCATTGTGGACTATTGTTTACTTAATAAATTATCTTAATGCCTACAGAAGATCATCTGACCATAAATATGGTTTTATTTTCAGAATATGAGTTCTACCTCACTTATGGATATTCATTTGTGACTTCATTTTAATACTATCACCTTTATTATTACAGTATCATTGTAAGTTTTGCAATTGGGAAGTGTGTATCCTCCAATATCGCTCATATTTAAAACTGTTCATTTTTCCAAATGAATGTTAGGATCATTTTTGTCCCTTTCTACATAAAATTCAAATAAACTTTACTAAGTATTTTGTTGAATCTATTTGCCTATCTGTCTATCTATCCATCCAGCTAATTATCCATCCATCCAGTCAGCCAGCCATCCAGCCATCTATCTATTATTTATCTGTCTGTCTGTCTGTCTAGCTATCCATGCATGAAATTTCTATCATTTCTATCATCTATTATTTATCTACGTATTATCTATCACAATTATCTATCATCATCTACCATGTAATTATATTATTTAGCTTTTAGGTCCTTTCAATGATTTTGTACAGTTTTCATTGAACATGCCTTATATCACTGTTCGAAATATTCTTAAGTATTCCATATTTTGACAGTATCATGAAGGATTGTTTTCAAAATTTGATTGCTAGGGATGTAACACTCAAAACCCTTATTAGTTCTAACAGTTGTTTTTTTAATGGCTTCCTTGGGGTTTTCTATATGTGAGATCATTTCATTTGATTATATAGATTTGATTTATATCTTTCTTTCCAATATAGAGGCATTGTTGTTTTTTCTTGTTTGGTTTCCCAATAATAATTGGCTAAAAAAATCCAATTTAACACTGACTAGAAAGCATAAGACAAGAGTATAGCTTTATTCATGAAAGTGTATAGGCTTGCCTTATTCGTCAAAACATAGGAAGCCGCTCAGCATGATGTAGATCTGAGGATATTTCAGAGATGTCCTTTCTCGGACTGAGCATTTTTTCTTCTATGCAAATTCTATACAACATCATAAAAGGATGTTGAATCTTGTCATATACATAGTCTGTGTCTGTTGAGATGATTATATGTTTTAAACTTTTTATTCCATTAATATTGTTATGTTGAATGATTTTCATGTTCTAGCAACCTTTCATTTTGTGGTATATAATCATACTTTTATATTTTGTTGGACTCAGTTTAATAATGTTCAAAAGAATGGCTTTTGCATTTCTGTTACGAGATATTGGTCTGTACTTTTGGCATCCTTGTTTGGCTTTAGTGCTGGAATAGGACTTTTTCATAAACTTGAAAGATTTTATCAAGAGAATGATTCTTTTTTTTTTTTTTTTTTTTTTTTTTTTTTTTCTTTTTTTTTTTTGGAGCTGGGGCCCGAACCCAGGACCTTGTGCTTGCTAGGCAAGCGCTCTACCACTGAGCTAAATCCCCAACCCCAAGAGAATGATTCTAAAGACTGACTTGGTCAGTAGTAAAGTTTTTTTGGTGTTTGTTTTTTGGTGTTTGTTTTGTTTTGTTTTTGCATTTCACACCAAAGAATGTTGTGCAAATAAAAAGAAGGGGTGAAACATGGAACCTGGAAAGTGGGTACAAAGCTAATGGGAGGGACCAAGTTGGAAACGATGAGGGTCAGAATGAGGTTTAGGCACAGACACTGAAGAAACATGTTAAATACAACATATTTTAATAAGTGTTATCTGCAGTTACTGTAGCTGCATAGGCCTTTGGCTTCTTTCAGTTTCCTATTTGCTGGCACTACTGTCTCTCTACATCCTTAGCATCAGGAAAACTGTTCTCTTTACTGGTTTTACAGCCTAGATTAGGTGAATTTTAGAGAAGTGGCTCTGTTTAAAAACCCAGGTGAAAAACAGAAGAAACAAGAAAAGAAAGACTACAGGTGCGTACACAAAACTGCCTCAGGATAGTCCCAGATAAGCACAGAACATGTTTCTGACCCCCAGTATTTAGTCACTGGGTAAGCAAGCCTGGCTTCACTCTGTCCTCAGGGCCAAAACAGAAAGTGTTTTTCCTTCAGTCCGTGCCACTGTACCATGGTCCATGTTCGTATCAAACAGACTATCTGGAAAAATCAAGTCCTACAAGTACTTTATAAGTCATCCTTGGTAGAAATGATCACATGTTTATTAGAAGTTTCTCCTTAGGAAAATCGGTGGCATAGAAGCCCAAAGTTACTTTTCACTTCCTCAGACTGTGAGGTCTTTTGAGGAAGTCTGCATTCCTTGTGTTCAGCCTCAGATGTTTAGCGTCTTGAGTGAGACATGGGCTCTTCGTTTGTTTCCTGAAGAACATACATGAGGATTTAGTCTGTCTCAGTTTCCCCACTTTTCAACCAGGGATTCAAGTGGGAATGAGGAGTTATAGGAGGATACTTTGTAGGGCAAACAGGTTCGTACACATAAAGCCTTTCAAGCCATGCTATACAAAGATTCTGCTGTATTAATGTTTGCTGTGGTTATATTATTCCTTCCCAATTAAACATAACCTTCACAGCTTATGCTTGTGTGTGTCCATCTGGAGTTACTCATTTCCTGCCTGACTTCAGTTCACATCTGCCGTAGGCCTTTAACATTTGTGAGGTTGACATTTGTGAGCTCAACCATTCTAAATCCACCCAAATATTCATGACTCACTGAGATTTGAAATTCTGTTCCAGCAAAATTTGTCTCACTTATCTTGAAGGACCGAGCCTGCAGAACTAAGTCAGTGAGTGGACGCTTTTCCACATCCTCTTTTCCTGAGCCATTATTAGATCTTGTTCTATGCAGTGGTGATCTGAAGGCAACCCAGACGAGGAAGTCTATTGTATTATATGTTTGGCCATTGATTCATGCCCTCACTGCACTTCAGGATCTATGCTGTGCCTTTTTACTGTGATAGAATGTCGTTTCAGCTTTCACAACAACCACTCCAAAAGAAATGCCCTTGCACGGCTGAAAGCATTGGAACACTTAGAAAACACATACAGTTCTGGACGCGGTGGTGAATAATTTAGATGAGAAGAAAACTGGGGAGTGTAGTTAGAAGCCGATTGTCTGTGGAGGCGGGAAAATCTCATAAAAATAATGCAAAGGGCTTGGGCTGAAGGAGGAACAACAGGACATATGAGTAAGCTTTGCTGCTGTAAAGGGAAGTGTGACTCTCAGAGATATAGGGTAAAGAGAAGACAAAGGTTCCTGGCTCAGATTTTGAGAACAGCTTTAGAGTCACTGGAGCTCTCCAGCAATGGCGACGTTTAAGTGTTGGGGACATGGACAATATTCAAGCAATGGCTAGACAGTTGCTGGCCAAGAATTCATGACCACCTGGCCTTGCTCCTGGAGCTTCCTCTACTTGTACAGAGAAAGACCATTAGCTCTACTTCTTTATCAGCTCTGCACAAAGACTCTGGATAGCTCTCTGTCAGAGAGGAAGTACTGCCCCTAGGATTAGCTCTTCCTGCTTCATGTATCTTTCTATGTCATTTCTGATTTTCCTGGGGGCTTTGAACGGAGCTTTCATTTGATTGGCATTTACTCTTGGCTTTATCCCAGCATGTGACTTTCAGCAGTCTCTTGGGAATGGTTGACCTACCTAGTTTCTGGTTCAGTTCCTGACATCTCTGTAGTTTGGAACTGTTCATCTGTCCATCAATGGAAACACCGTTGTTTGACCAAAGGAGTATAATTTCTTTCCTTTTAGTGGGCCTATCTTTTTTCCCTTTTAAATGAAGGACCAATGTGAAAGGATATGGGCTGGATTGTCTTTGTGGACAGGTTTATATAATTGTAAGATGTATAATTTTACCTATTTGGAGAAAACAGACTTTTGATAAGGGTTAGAAAAAGAATATGATCACAGAAAATACAAAGAGATGAAGGGAAAAGTTCTCTCCCACCACAGATTTTATACCAGAGCTCTGGGTAACAAGGAAACACTCTTCTCTGTATCTACCTTTCCCGTAGCAAGACTATCAAATGTGACTATGAATTACGGCTGCTCTTGTGAGTCTTGCTACTCCTGTTTTTGCCTTCTTCATTGTCTTGGCAAGCTGATCTGGAGAACAGAGTCCTCAGATAAATGCAGTCATAGCTATCATCTGCTGAGTTACCGGTCACCCTAGTAGAAATTGTTGCTTGATCACAGTAGTATATAAGGCATCTCTAAGCTTGGTAACCAGAAACACTTTTAAAGAACTGGCTAAACATTTCCCTTACCTACTCCTGGCTTCTTTATCATAAAGTCACAGAACTATTTTTTAAAAATTTCTTATATTTTTGGTTGTGAGCCTAGCCTTTAATGTCTGAGCCATCTCTCCAGGCCTAAACTAATCTCAATAGGTTATTATCTTATATTAGTGTGCTTTTGAGGTCTAGGAAAATACAGTTGAGGTCTCATAAGAGAGAGAAGAGGTTGCAAAATAGATGGAGGGGAGAGATTTTGTTGTTGTTGTTGTCGTTGTTGTTGCTGTACTCAAGGAGCGAGATTCTTGCATATGGAGTTCCATTAAACAGGCTAAATGGATAGTCTTAAGACACTCAGAGACAACTGGGACTTCTAGTGCACAGAACTGGCATTGTAGACTGCCCCCACCCCTACCCTGGAATCTTTGTCTCTCCTTTTGCCTCGGTTTTGAGAATCTATCAACATCTACATCTCAAACTCACTTGTTTTTCTTTCTCTCTTCCCTCTCTACCTTGTCACCACGTGCATACTCTTTTTTTTTTTTTCTCTTGTCCATTCAGTTCCATGTCATACCATACCCTCTGCCTCAGTCTTCTCAGCGCGTTCACTGTCCTTCCTAGCCGCTTCCTCACAGTGCTGGGATTCTTTCCCATACACCTGTGCCCACACACTTCCTGCTTAACTTGGCACCCACTGCACCATTACTGGTCCTCCTTTGCTGGTGGTGACTCAGTGTGGCTTGTTCTGAAACACTGTGTTGGTGTCTGCTTGGGTCTGTGTCATCTGAAACTGACATGTAAATAAAGCACCACCAAAAGTTGTCCCCGTGGAGGAGAAAATGCACAAAATAGTCTGGAGGAAGAGAATCATGTCACCTGACACTAAACTCAAGCCCAATGACTCTTGGCTGAATGATTCAGTGTTTATATTAAGCCTTAGAACATGTGGTCTTTTTACCCGAGATTCAAACTTTTTATATTAAACATCTCTGGGAAGATTTTAGATTTTGCTTTCTGAATGCTATCGTTTGTACCACTTCTGCATGACTTTCTACTTGATCCTGATGTTTATCTTCTAGCCTGAAGCTTTCTCTATGAGAATCATTTTCTTTTCTGTTCTATCATATCAATTGTTTCATGGTTACATTGTATCACTTTCATGGTTTATTATACTTAATATTTACATCCATCACTTCCTCTTGAGAATCAGTTAAGATCAATTTTATTTTGGTCCAGGCTGAGAGGGTTGTAGAGTAACAAAAGAACTGCTCTATCTAAATATGCCATAGATTATAGCCATGCTGGGGAGCTCTGAAACAGCCCCTAAAGTGGTGGGAATATTAACGTCTCAGGTCCTGTCATGCAAAATTATATATACATAAAAAGAACTGTATGGTATGGAGTAGGAGAGCTCGAAAAGCAAAGGCTACCTAGAACCCTTACTATGAGTATGTGTCTTGTTATTGTCTGGGGATCATGATTATCCTGACCCTACACAGAGGTAATTGCTGGGCTGTTACCTAGTCATATACACAGTGAGGTACATACAGATTTTAGAGCTTGTTGCTTCGGCTATTTTCATCTACCAGGCTCCTTTCTTCCATGCTGACATCTGGCTACTACTATGAGAAGTTCAAGCGGTAGTATATGAGACGTTACAGACTCATGTGTCTGCTGTGTAGCTATTAGGGCCATAGGAATCACTGTGACATATGCAACTACCCCGATTAGAAACTACCCCCAAACTAAGGCAAAATGATGTAATGTTAATGTGGAGCAATAACTGTATAGATAGCATACAACGTATCAGCCAGGTAGAATGGAGTAATTGAAGTTTTCTTGTTGTTTATATAAAAATACTCAAAATTTTGCATTTAAACTTTTCTGTTTTGTTTAAATGTATATATATTTACATATCATTTGAATAACATTTAGCCACAACCTACATGGTTTTATTTACATTCATTAATGTTAAAACATTTCCAAAAATTCTCAGTTCCACTTTGAATATCTGCAGATGCACGGGGAAATGCTGTACCACTCTTGGGAGATGAACAGGAAGGCTTAGGGGCAGTGGGAAACACTTTGAGAAAGGCTTTGACACCATGTGCTAACTATGGGTGTCAGTGCTGCACACTTTCTGCCACCACGATTTAGCTCTTAGACACGATCGGATCTGACATTATAGATCCTGACATTTAGACTCAACACTGAGAAGTACAGTTGTTATACTTCTGCCGAGGCACTCGTGGCAGTCATATGTACTGCAGGACTGAGGTGGAGAGCTCAGGCACATTGTTGATGCCCACAGCTGACCACAAAGAACCAGACAGACGGCCTCACTTGCACATTTCTTTCAGTCCTACTGCTATTGTTCATTCTACAAAGTGAGACAAATTGACCGCAATTGTGGTACCCACCTGGGTATCAGCAAAATCCCAGAATTTGTATTTGTTTCATAATGTGGCTATTTTCTGTACCTAGTACTTAGATTATATATAATCTCTCCTGATTCACACCATTACCACTTAAGTCAGTCAGGGAAAACCTGTTCATATACACAGACGTGGGGAAGTTCATATTGAATGTATTACCTCCTAGAGAAGGCTTGTGGTCTTTTGATTTCTCTCTCAGTACCTTTTCCCTTTGTTTCTTTCTGAAGTTGCCACTGCTCTGAAAGAGAGCAAAAGCCCAGCATTAGCATACCTATGGATATGCTAACAAATATTTATTCATATTATTCATTGTGCTAGTTGGGTTATTTGTTTTTGTCTTAGTTGGAAGTCCTCAGTTCTCTCAGTGATCTGTGAATTCATCCTAGCATTTTTTCTTCCTCTGTGGCTTTGTTTTGGGATGCTCTTTGAAGCACGAACAAAATGGAGCCATTCGTTATACTTATTTTTTTAATTTCATTCCAGTATAAAGCACAAGGGAGAAGAGAGACTAAGCAGTAGAGAAGAAATGATGCAGAGCCTATGACAAGTTAGGCCTGGGGGAGTCCTTAGGGGGCCAACGACGCAAGATAGCAACCTCAATCAACAGGGACAATTGCAGACATGGCTTGGTCGTGTCTTCTATCCCTTTTTAAGGTAAACAAAACATCAGGCGCACTGGGCATGCTTGAGTGAATGTGAAGTTGGTGGCAGAGTGAGCTGAAGAGGACACTGATAGATGGTGTTTTCTATATTGCTTTTTATGCCGTGAACAGTCTAATGGGCCATTGTGGGTCTGTTTGCTCACAGCTGTGCTGTTCTAGTGGGCTGATGTGGTATACATGCTTTATTGTTTTGGTAAACAAGAGACAAAGTTAACAGGAATCCAGTGCTTTCACTTTGTAGTATGTAAAGAAACAGTAAGGAGTGCTTAAACATAATATTGCCTTTGGGTGTGGTATGCTGCCAAAGTCTTCTGTATTTCAGATGTGCACAAAGGATGGCGATAATATTGCACTGTGAGAGAAAAGACTCTTCTACAGGTGGTAACATATGCTATAATGTCCTTCTGCATTGCTAGACCTGTGTCAATGCTTCCTACTTCTACATCATCCACCCCTCGTGATTTAGGTATTGAACCATAAACCATCTGGTCATGGAACTAGGATTTAGAGGGACTGTCTTTGCTGACTCAATTCTCTCTTATTAATGTTTTATCGTTTTAATGTTTGAGTCTCTCTTTCTGCCTAAACAGATATTTTCCAAGACCCCCCAGAACTCCCAGAGACTAAACCACCAATCAAAGAATATTCATGGAGTGACCCATGGCTCCAGCTGCATATGTAGCAGGGGATGGCCTATTCTGGCGTCAAGGGGAGAAGAGGCACTTGGCCCTGTGAATGCGTAATGCCCTGGTGTAGGGGAATGCCAGGGCGGGGAGGTAGAAGGGGGTGGGTGGTTGGGGAAGCTCCCTCATAGAAGCAGGAGGCAGGAGAATCGGATAGAGTATTTGTGGAGGGGAAACTGGGAAGGAGGACAACATGTGAAATGCAAATAAGTAAAATAACCAATAGTTTAAAAACAGACATTTCCTCCCAGGATCTAGTGAAGATAAAGATTATGTTATAAAATAAATCAAAAACTAGTAGTGGTTTCAAGTACAAGTTAACCAACTTTCTTGAACACCAAGCTATCCTTTCACAAACAGTGTGGCTTAGGTAATTTGAAAGTTTACATGGTACATATCTGATTTCGTTGATTAACAAGGCTTACCACCAGAGGAGGAACTAGGTTTTTGTAGAGAGATATTCCAATTACTGGCTTAATGGAACTCCAGTTAGTAAATGTGGGTCAAGGGGGCCAAGTGCAAAGAACTCTCAGATCTCATTGTATTTATTTTGCCAAGGAAAACCCTGCTTCCCAGATAGACTTTGGTAAGAGAAGCAGTAGTTAGCACAAATATCCATTCTGCCTATGCTATCTGCAGGTCATTTTTATCCCTGAACTCATTTAATCTAACCTTATTGGAGCCTGGAAAGTATTCTCTTTATTTTTCTGTCTGAGAGAAGCAAAAGAACTGTTTAATTTTACACACACACACACACACACACACACACACACACACACACACACACACACACACACATTCTTGGTTGTCAACTTGACTACATCTGGAATTAACTAAAATCTAAATATGCAGAGCACACCAATGAGAGATTTTTTGCTAAATTGGGATCTTGAGGTGGGAAGCTGCATCTTTAATCTGGGCCATACCTTCTGCAGGACTTCTACTATTTCAGGACTCCAGTGTGCCTACCAAAAACCAATGCAGAAAATCAGACTCATGGACTGAACAAATACTGGCCTCTTGGACTTCCTGTTCATAGCCAGCCATTGTTAGCTGGACCACAGGCTGTGAGACATTCTAAGAAATCCCCTTTCCACACACACACATGCCCATGTACATGTACATGCACATTCATTCTATAAATTCCGTTACTCTAGGAATTGTTGTGTGGCCTGTTCCTTGACTAATACGGTTCATGAGTATGATAGAAGGAGCATGGTTGAATTGAAATGATATACAGACATGATCAACAATGAGGAGTTTGATATTAACCAGGCCTGGTGTTAAGTCCTGATTTTGGTACTTTTAAACAGTAAAACTTCAGGTCAAGTTCAATTAATTAATCTATCTGTACCTATAGATATGTAGGGTTGGAGAGATGGATCAGCAGTTAAGAGTATCTACTACTCTTGGAGAAGACCTGAGTTCAGTTCACAGCACCTATGTCAGGGCACTCACAACTGCTTGTACCTAATCCAGTACTCTCTTCTGTTCTTTGGGCACTTCCACAGATGCGGCACTCATCTAAATCATACACAGAAATAAAAATAATTTTCAAATCACAAAAACATAGAAAGATATAATAGCAGAGCCTTACTTACATATGACCTTGTTGAGTGGTTTAAATGAGATGATAATGGAATGTACTAGACCCAGAGGAAGTTACTCAGTAAATATCAACACTTTTTAAAATGTTAACTTTTTGGTGTGAAGTCCATACAATCATTTCTTTCAGGAAGCCCCCGTGTTGTGTGGCCTGCTCCTAGGTGACTTGTTCTGATGAGAGTTTGGAAAGATATGAGGGTGTGAAGGTGAAGAGATGTATGTTGCTAAATAACACACAGGTGCTAATGTAACCAGCAGCCCCTAAAAAGACCTGCATTTCCCTCTCTTGGACGAGGCTACATTTAAATGGCCTGTTTTGCTCTGTTCTGGGAAGATGAATGTGCTGTTTTCTGCAGTCCTGGCTGGGTGCTTTGTGTTCCAAGGTTAGCTTAGCCCCACTTCCTGTCTCTGCCATTGTTTGATTCATAACTCAATATTAAGCACAGATGAGGGAGGAGGAGATGGGGGGCATTTCTTTCATGTGACACGCAGTAACTGGGACCCTGGCTTTTCTAAAGAAGCATTAATTTGCCCTTGTCAGTCTAACCAAGCACAAATTTTACTTCCACCAAGGGTCATGCCATTCCGTTGGCATTTGGTGAATGTGCAGTGAAGGCTTTGTCATTTATCCATGGGTAGAATGCATTCACAGTCCTTTGTGATTTATGTTTTTTCTTCCCTCTGTTGAAACTGGCATGGTATCTATTAATAATAAGTGTACGGTTCTCGAATGTGAGGCAAGAAAGTTATTAGTCACGAAACTACAATGCTCATATGTAAGTTTCTGTGTTTTTAGACGTCTACATTTATTGCCTCTCTTACCCTGGTTTTATTTCTCCTTTCTGTCCATTGAGAGTGGAAATCAATGGGATATGAGAATTAGAAAGGGCCTGATGTATTGCCTATTGTTTTGTAAGGAACATTTGTATGTGACTAAAATTTTGTGATCTGAGTATCTTATGAGGATATTATACAACTATGTGACCCTCAAAAGGTTAACTTATAAAAAGTCTGATAGTGAAAAAAAATTATCCTCGTGCAAAGGTGTCTGGCAGAATTGTCTTTTTTTTTTTTTTTTTTTTCGAAGCTGGGGACAGAACCCAGGGCCTTGCGCTTGCTAGGCAAGCGCTCTACCACTGAGCTAAATCCCCAACCAGAATTGTCTTACTCTGTGGGTAAAGCTCCATTTGGATGGTTTTAGATTTGAAGAGTTGGCATTTCTTCTCCCAGTACAGCCACATGGCATACTTCTTTTCTCAAGTCTTCTTGCTATGTCTTACTGGTTCTCTCCTTAAAACTTTGCAACATTTTTCTCTGTATATCTGCACAAGTAATATTATTTACCTCAAAAAAATTAATGGTTTAAAACTATGGTTTCTGAAGCAAAAGCAAAGCACAATGACCAAAGCACAGTGAGAAAGAGCGAGTTCTATCTATCCATGTCACCTTTAGCTTCTAACAGACATCTACATCTGTCTGGAGAAACTGGAGTTCACACTGGGTAATCTTCTCCAGACCACTTGCTGTTAGGTGGCCATTTCTAAGACTGTCTTGGTCCTTCATGATCAGAGTACATCTTCAAAGTGCAAATTTCAAATTAACTTGCTATGCAATTGCTACAAGAGATGGTGGGGGTGACTGCATACCAACAAACCATCAATTATTTTAGACAGAAGAGAATAATCCTTAAGTCACAAATGCCATTGGAAGTAAATATAGCACTTTTCCTTATTATCCCCTTGGGCTGTTTCCACTTTGAACTCCACACGAAGGGAAGCAGAGGAGGACAACACTGGCTGACAGGCTGTACACATTTGGTGCTTTGAGGGAAATGGTCTTCTGCTGTGACTATTGTCTCATAGTATCTATTTCATAGTCCCATGGTTTAAACCACTGTCTTCAGCTTTCCTGTCACCTTTGCCAGGCCTTTTCTTCCTATCTAGCTGTCTGGTACCCAGGCTACACTTAATCATGAGAAGTTTCGTAAGCCTGTAGACGCTGGCTGTTGGAGACTTCTTGTTAGTCTTTTGTTAGTTAACGCCATGTTTTACTATCATGTTACGGGAGTGACACTCTTTAAGTGTTTAACACACCCAGCAGTGACTTTCATCTTCTTCAGTTTAAATATGGTACCCCATCTTCTCTCATGGGTCTTACTGATTATCTTGGAGCAATATATCATAGTTTCCCTAGACCGTTTGTTAGCACATATTATGCCTTAGTGGGTACCGCATTTTTTACATTCCTGGGTTTCCTTAAATGTTTAAATTCAGCTATGCTCTATGCCTTCCTGCTCTTGCCTTTTTTCTGTTTCTGCCTTCTGTTCCTCCATTACACGTTGGATGAGTACTTACTGAATTCTTCCTATGTGTTCATCGCATGTATGTGTGTATAAGCCTATGCATAAAGCATATTTCTAATCATCATGCAGTGTACAATATCGTTCAAAAGTTTCTATCCAAAGTTTATGTTACATATAGGCTTAGAAAGTAGAGAAAATTATAGTACAGCTTGAGGGCTGTCACTGTAGGAAAATGTGCAGATCATGGCTTGCAGTTTCAAACATTTACAAAATTTAAATAGGAAAGCATCATTAGATTTGATCATAAAAAATGTAAATTTTTTGGCATTATTACAGACCAGCTGAATGTTAGCATAATTTTATAAAATACTAATGACTATGATGATGATTATAATTTCATACATTTTGTTAATTTTCAATCCTGATCTATAAAAGAGGCATTTAAATAAGGGTAGCTTTATTGAACTTAGTCTAGAAAACAGAGTTTTGTAGACAAAAGTAAAATATACAATGACAGAATCAAGAAGACCAAACAAGGGGTTGGGGATTTAGCTCAGTGGTAGAGCGCTTGCCTAGCAAGCGCAAGGCCCTGGGTTCGGTCCCCAGCTCTGAAAAAAAAGAAAAAAAAGAAAAAAAGGAAGAAGACCAAACAAAATGGGTCTTTCTCCTGGATTGTCCTGGGGAGTCTGGAGAGAACCTCTAAACTTGTTACTTGATATGAAGTTCTTCTAGGCTAGTAGAGAGAGACATCCAATGTCCTCAGTGAAACTCACACGTAGATAGAGTTTTTCCAAACAGTGAGGTACTGTTAGCCATAAGTGGTTTAGTTCTGATAGGTGCTACCAAATGATCGCGAAAATGTGCTTAAGTGAAAGAAGCCAGCCTCAAAGCACAGTGTACTGTATGGTCCTACTTGCTTCAAATATCCAGAATAGGCAAAGTTTGGAGCTGATTATAGTGTGTGTGTGTGTGTGTGTGTGTGTGTGTGTGTGTGTGTGTGTGTGTGTGTGTGTGTGACATGTGTACTTGTATATGCATATCCCCATTCATATATGATATGAGAAAGATGAGATTACATGCTATATGAGTCATAGCACAGTGCCTGTTACAGGGCAGGCACTTTGTTATTTTACTGTATTACTATCATGTTTATCTAGTATATTATAGAATTACAAAATATAACTTAGAACTCTGGTTTAGAATATGGAGTAATTAATGTAACCATGAGTAGCTTTACCTTAGATTCTGTTGAGTCTAAAAAAAGTAAACCTTCTACTCCGTCTTGGCAATTTTCTTTTATATTTGCAATACATATATTTTTATGCAACAAGACTTTGATATGACAGGACTCTTTGAATATACTTTTGAAATAAAAAGTTGAGGGTTATAAGTGTGAAGTTCAAAATTAACAGCTCTGTGAACTTGAAGCAACTAAATTTTGTCGGTTTCAAGAGAGAATTGTCAGTGTAAAAGCCAGAGGCCAAATTTTAACTGAATAATGTAATCAGTACAAATGTGTTTGTGTGCTGGTGAGATGACTCAGGGGGTAAAAGTAACTGTGTCGCAAGCTGGAGAGCCTGCATTTGATTTCCAGAACCCACAGTGGAAACCAACCCCTCAAAGTCGTTCTCTGACCTCCACACATGCAGGGGTATGTTTGAACCTATACTCACATGCACACATCACAGATACACATACAGGATAATAATAAATGCAATATTAAAATGTATATGCATCTATAATTGAGTAGAGGGAGAGAATTTGTGACTTAAAGAGTTGGGGTAAAAGACAATGAGTAGTTACCAAGAATAGGGAAAAAGAATCAGATGCACCCCAATATTCTGAGTATTAAAATATAGCACATTTTTAGAAATGACCAATTAATTTAAACTTTAAAAATCACATGAGTTTGAAATAAACATAAAAATCTTGGTGTTTTTCAAAGGGGTAGGTATGTCTATTCAAAATTATTTATTGTTATTATTCTATTCAGAATATTAGTGTGTGTGTCTGACAGGGGTGGATGTGGTCAGAAGACAGGTTGTGGGAGTTGGTTCTCTTCTAACATGTAAGTTTTAGGAATTGGATTCAGTTGTCAGGATTGACAGTACATGATACCACCCACTGACCCAGTCTTTCTCCCTATTACTTTTATGACAAACTGTAGATAAGGGGTATGTTAAGAGGTCTGGTCTCTCAGGGACTGCAGCAATAGCTCAGAAGGTAAGACTACTGGCTGCTCTTGTAGACTACCTGGGTTAGGTCCCCAGAACCCACATGGCAGCTTATAACCACTGCAACTCCAGTCTTAGGGGATATGATGTCATCTTTTGCTTTGAAGGCACTGAATGGTCATGATGTGGAGACAAACCTGTGGCCAAAACACCTATGCATGCAAAATAAGGAAACAATTTTAAAAAATTGAAAAAGAGCTTGATCTCTATCAGTTGGGTTAAGAATATTCCAAACGCTTTATGAAGAAAGAGCTCACAGAGGCCAGAGAAAAACTAGTGCAGGAACCAGAAAGAATGCTACAGGGACAGCTGAGATGATCCTTGCTGTGGCTATCAACTCTCCTGAACTTATTTATGGAGTGGGCAGTCCCAAAACATCATTTGTTTGCACAGTTGTCACCAGATGGATCATTCAGTCCCTTCTACCTTCCATTAACCACCACATCTAATAAATATTCAACATTTAGCAATGCAAACTACGCTTGTTGAACCTTCCTAACAGGCAGTAATGAGGACATTAGCTTTCAATTAACTATGTAAAGCTTTGAGTATGGACCTAGGACATTCATTCAACACAGCCATCAATTTGTAGATCATTATAGGACATTAGTTGGTTGCTAGACGACCATGTGTCCTAGCGGATTTTAGGATGAGCTCCAGTGACCAGCAAGGACCAAACCTTTCAATTCTTAAATTGTCTTCACATCTCTTCTACCTGAACTATTTGCAGCAACCAATCAGGTTTCTTGAAACAGAGATTCAAATGGAGCAATTGCTCAGTTCAAATGATGCAATGTTAGTTGAAAGTAAGAAAAAGAGTACCTATCTTAAATTCTGAGAAAGAATTACTAGTAAGCACTGATAATTACAGATTGTCACTGGGGCTGGTGACACTCGAAGCCAAATTTGCCAGGAGACTGTCCACAGAAGGCAAATGTACTGCTTATAGAACATTCACAGCTTTTTTTTAAATGTTCTTAATGTTTTGCTAGACTTTCACGAGTATTTCTACAACTGTTTTAATAAATTATCTTGGAGAAATATGATTTACAAAGATTTTCGATGCATTTATTTCATTATGCAAACATTTTTATAAGTATATCTGCTTTATTGTAATGAAATCGATATGAGAAATAAGATTGTAATACAAATATCACTTCACAAAAAAAAATTTTTTTTCACCTAAATACTTAAACAAGCAAATTTCATTAAGCGGATCCCTCAAGTTGAGAAAACAGTGTCAAGACCTAGTTGACAGCTATGGAATGAGCAAATTTTGAGGTCTGTGATTTTTGTGAGGGTTGTCAGTACAGTACTACTCACTATTGGTCTCTCGGATTTTTCCACATACCGTGTTATACCCATTCCATGAAGCAGGACACAGCCTTGTCTAGTCTTCTATTGTTTTGATTGGAGTAACACCCTCTCAAAATTCACCTGTCGAATAGCATCTCATCCCTGAGAATGTGACCCTATTTAGTTTCAAAATTTCTGATGGTAATATGAGTTAATCAGACTCCATGCAATAGCAGGGTGGTCTTAGATTCAATATGACTGCTGCTCTTATGAAAAATGAAGAATTTGGACCACAATATGCACATGATTTAAATGTCACATGAAGACGAGATGTGAGTGATATGTTTAGGATCGTCAAAGATTGTCACCGACTACCTGGAACGAGGCAAGAGACATTGGTAGATTCTCCCTGTAGCTCTCAGGAGGCAAAAACCCTGACACCACCCTGGGCTTGTGCTCCTAGCCTTCAGAACTGTCAGTTAAGAGATTCTGTTCTTGAAGTCACCCAGTGTGGTTCTGTGTGTGTGTGTGTGTGTGTGTGTGTGTGTGTGTATGTGTGTGTGTGTGTGTGTGTTGGTAGCCCTTGTGATAGAAAAGTGAGCAAATCACTTCTTTTTCTGGAGCAGACAGTTTTCCCTGATGCCAAGTGCTGATGCAAGGTCTCTGCTTGTGACCATACAACACTTTCAAACTATCGAGTTAAAAGAATCAATAGTCTTGGCTGTTGCTATAAATTCATTTGTGTCACCATCAACAAAACAGTCCTTGTGGCTGATCTATATCAAATTCATTCCAGCAAGTGATTCTCGATGATATCAAAGGAGATACCTCCGCTATTCATTTTCAAAAGCATATGTCAGCACTTCTGATCCACACTGATCTCTTTCTAATAGCTTCTCCTGTTTCAAGAGGAGGGCCCAATAAAAGTCTACATAGCTATGTTTGTCATTGACCTGAACATTGACCTGCATTTTCCAGGTCTAACTCAAAGCAGTTGATACATCTTCAATCCATAGAGAAGGATACACCTGATAGAGACTCATTGGCAGTTAAAAGTCACAGGACACTGAAAGTCCGAAATGATCCTACATAGGTGAGCGAACAGACATTCGACTGGGAAAGGACAGTGTTTTTAAAAAGTTCATATTTAAATCAAGTTTCTGGTTATGCTTCACGTGCTGTTGCTGTATTTCTATCAGAACAGCCCCTCTGAAGTGGTTTCCCAGACCTGATTCATGATAAATAAATAGAATTAGATATCCAAACATGTATTCTGGATTTCCGCTTAAGCTATTACACACATATATTTATAGTTAATTTGATAGTTACTATTGACCAATGGGTTGGTACACTTGGTTCTGATAAAAATGTTTTACATATTGTCTCAAATTTTGTGGATAGATAAACTATAGCCCAGTCTGAGGACCACCTTCTTATTGTTTGTTGGGTTTTAGAATCATTTAATGTCCCTTGAAAGAACCCTAGAACATCCTCAGTTTATGTCAACAGTGAACCACCAATCATTACTGTTAGGAAATAGAATGAATGGTGGGGGTAAGAGAGTACCTGGTGGGCCCCTCCCAAGGGTTCCCTGAGAAATCATGCCATGTGACAGACCTGAATTAAGGGAAGTTTATTATGGGAGAAGGGAAGGGAACAAGGACCAGGAAAGGGGGGACAGAAAAAGAAAAAGAGAGAAAGAGATGTTGGCTTAGATTTTTTCCGAAACTGACTTTAATAAGGGTTCATAAATGCTTCAACCTCCCTTTTAGCCCATCACCCGCCAGAGGCAGTAGAAAAGAAAAGTTAGTAGGACATGGGGGAAGTAGACCTGTGTAGAAATAGTTCTTTAGGGTGGTTCCAATCTTCATTATCAGGATATCAGCAGTTCGGTCCGCATGAAGCAGGAGTGGTAGCTCAATCCAGAAGCAACCACAAGGCTCTGCCAAACGGGATAAAGTCCGTGGAAGCAGCAAAAAGCCGCCAGAATGTCATGAGAAGGTCTTTGGTGTATTTTTCTCTACAAAGTCACAACCAGCAATGATCAGGGAAGAAGGCATGGCAAACCAATGCCCAATGCCACAACATCATCAATAAAAACCTGCATCAGCAAGGCCCAAGGAAGACCAGCAGTGAGTGACAAGGGAAACAGATGACATAGCATTGATCACTGTCTGTTGGGTTATACTTATACCCTTCCTAAACGTCACATGTCCTCTTGAGCATCTGCTTTAGCGAAATATCACATGCCCCCTTTCCAGGTAGCTTCCAGAAAAATACTATGTGTCTGCTTCAGCAAAACTTCATCTCATGAGACATTCTCCAGAAAGACATCACAGGACACAACTGAGTCTCCAAAGAAACCAGAAGTTTCTATTTCAAAGTGAATGAGAGAAAGAGAGACTAGCCAGGACCTCAAAGAAACATAGAGGGTTGGGGATTTAGCTCAGTGGTAGAGTGCTTGCCTAGCAAGCGCAAGGCCATGGGTTTGGTCCCCAGCTCTGGAAAAAAAAAAGAAATATATAGAGAGAAAGAGGCTGGGGACGGGGGGTGCAGGGAGGAAGAGGAGGAGGAGGAGGAGGAGGAGGAGGAGGAGGAGGAGGAGGAGGAGGAGGGCTGCGGTTGCAAGCAGTCCTCTATAAACTGCTCATACCTGTCAGGTGGAGGGTGATGATGCAAGCCCTGGGAGGAGCCTACTGGAATTGTCAGTCAACCAATAATTATTATCTGTGTATTCATAGTTCAGGTAACAACACCTGTATTCTCTGTATTCTCCCTTTCTTCCTCCCTCCCTCCTCTCTGTCTCTCTCTGTCTCTCTGTCTCTGTCTCTGTCTCTGTCTCTCTCTGTCTCTGTCTCTCTCTCTCTCCTCTTCTCTCTCCTGCTCCTTTCTCTTTCCTCTCCTTCTATTGTCTCTCCTCCTCCCTCCCCCCACCCCCCACCCTTCCTTCCTTCCTCTCTTCTCCTCAATCCTCCTTTTCCTCTCCCTCCCCACTCCCAAGTTTTTGGCTGCTCTTCTGCTACCTAAAGGATATAATTACTCAAGATGTGACTGGTTGTTTTCTCTTCTGAAGTAAACAGCTGGAATCCTTCTAGCTCTCTTCCTTGTGGAGAATGATAGTGCCCTGTCATTTGAAGGATAGGGAGTGACATAGATTTATGGGAAGAGAAAGGTCAGGTTGTCTTTGCCTTTGAACACAACAAAGACGGCACTAATGATTAATCGCCAATAGATGTCTTTAGCCTTGTTTCCCTGGTGGTCAGGATTAGTTTCTATGTTCTGCCTAGTTAATGTATTAGGACCTGTTTACAAAAGAGTTTGCCTACTTAATGCATTCTCTTTTAGGACCTGTTTACAACAGTTTGAGTCAATTAGGATCTAGCCTGAGGCTGGGGTTGGGGAAGATTATGGCCTGGATTAAAACCCACACAGGTGATGCTAGACCTTGGCATTATCTCCTTCGTGATCAATCTATGGCAAGGCAAGGTGACAATGGTTAAAGATGATGTATTGTATTCTTAGAAGGTACAGAGAGGGGCTAAGTGCTTTCACAAAGAAGTTGGTAACTGTGAAATGATATATTTCTTAACAGAAGTAAACGAACAGATTCACTCTGTGTGTCTACCTCAAAGCATTGTTCCGAACAGAACTGACACCTGCAATGCTATCCATTACTCAGCCGAAAAGAGAGAACAGAAGCTTGGAGAGAAAAAGCATCATGGCTCTGAGTCAGACACACCTGTATCTGAACCCCACATGTACCATCACCAAGCTGTGCGTTACTAGAAGCCTGATTCCAAGTCCTGGTAACTGCATTTCCTCTGATTTAACAGAGGTGAGTAGTCATACCTCCCTCCCACGTTTCCTTTTGTGCATAGTGTGAGACAATATATGTTAGATAAGATAACGTAACAGAGAAGTGCTTACAACAATGCCTGGCCCCATACAAATGCTCAACCGCTCTTCTCTTCCGTCTTTCTTTACATGCAAATCAGGAAATGCTCTGCTCTGACTCACACAGCTCTGCTTGCAAAACACTGCCCCCAACCCCTTAGATCTGAAGTGCACGAACAAATAAAAATTAAATTTGGACAAATCTGCATGTTCTTTTAAAAATTGGGGGGGGGTGGAATGGAAAGTTAGGTGGCTCGGCCTGGAAGACCCAATTGTTTTTCAGCCACTGTCTGATTGTTACAGTGTGATCTGAGAGAGAGGTGGGCGTTTTTTGCAGAAATACAAATATGGACGCTCTGAACACATGAATAATGCATAGCCAGTTTCTACCTGTCTGCCAGAAAGACAGGTCCTTTTTGAGATGGGGATTTGGAAAATAATCAGAAGATAGAGACACCGATCTTGAGTGAACTCTGCTAAATCAGTTGTGTGCATGTATACCATGCGTGTTCAATTTAGTTGATCCTTTTACATTTTCTGTTTTTTTTTTTTTTTCAACAAACTAGATCATTTCGAAGGTAGTATGACATTCACAAAGGTTTTTGGTTTTTTTGTCTCTCCCGGATGTAGGAAGAAGGTCCTCAAGGACTTGATGGGTTTCACAGTGAATCCAGTCACTTGGCTAAGGCTGGCCACACAGGAGGTAAATCCTGGTTGATTAGAATTGAATGAGTCAGATCGGGAACAGGCAGGTCTGATGAAGAACAAAAGAGCAGCATGACTCACTAAGGGGTGCTGGGAGAGACAATGAATTGGACAGGAAAGAGGATGAACCTGGAGACTTCCTATGTGGGTGACAACTGCTCAGCGGGAGAGTGACCTAGACCCACAAGAATCCAATTAGCTAGGTCTGAAGCATCAGCCAAAAAAAAAAAAAAAAAAAACCAAGCAAATTTTATACTGCCCTGTGAAACTGGACAGGAATCTAATTGTATTGTGGGGTTCGTTTCAGACTCCTTCCAATCTTTATGAAGATGTCAATTTACCAATGGAATCCTCTGAACACTCTTACTGAAAAGCCATTACCACTGACCCCAAGCAACACTCATGATTTTAGTTGTTTTCAGCACCTACGATCATTCAATAAACTGCAAGTCGCTTACATTTCTTTTGTGGTGCTGACAGAAAACTCCAGAACTTTTTCATTGTTTTACCTCCAGTCCTCAAGCCATTGTTTGGTACTCAGCAGATGGTGGGGAACGTCTGTGAAGAGTCAGGTGACTGAAGGAATGGATGAACTTGGGAGTCTACTACCTTCCTCCTGCTGTATGTGTGATTCTGTGGATGTATAGGCAATTGGGCACCTTCCCTGCCTTCGACGTGATTGTTATGGGCACAGGGAGAAAGCAATGGTCTCTAAAGATTGTGACTGTTACACTGCTGAGAGTCATGTAGGGGAACAGGAAAAAGACCTTTAACACTGGTTTCGAGAGGGCACAGGAGACTCAGAATTTTCCTCAGAGGGTGGAGGTCTCAGCTTGAATATGGGTAAAATGAACTAGATGCTAAAGATAGAAGGGTCTCCCAGTCACAGAGGTATTGGATATGCACAGCTTTAATTTGAGGCACTAAATATAGTGAGTGATCCATTAACAACAGGTATTAATCCAATGGTTTATATGCATATTTCTCTTATCAGGTTGGCTGTACAGGCAACTACACAGTGACATCAGAGTTGTGACAGTATTATCTAAGGCCATACCACTCTGACCTGACCAATGTCAATCTCAGTTGATCTTAGAAGCTAAGCAGGCTCAGGCCTGGTTAGCAATCGAGTGAGAGAGCTATCCTAGGGTGATAGAGTGCAAGCTAGGTATTTTGGATCTTTAGATGTGACCCTAGATTGGAAATTAAGACAAAGGTTACATGGCAATAAAACAACAACAAAATAATAATAAAAGTGAGGCAGAAAAGAAACAACAACAAAACTGACCCAGAATTACAGTTTCCGTCCTAAAGAAAAATTAGGAATGTTTATATATGCTACTATGAAGATCATCTCCTTATGTTAGAGAAAGAACACAGGCACAATATAAAGACAGGGAGGGAGAGGCTGAGGTACCGGTGGGAGGGGAAACTGCAGTTGGGATGCAATTTATTAGAGAAGAATAAAAATTAAAACAAGCTGTGTTCCGTAATGTCAAGTTGGTAGCTGAGACATCAGCCACCGTAAGATTGTTTTCAGCATGGAGTCAATACAAATAGAATTTTCTCCCAGCTGTCCTTGCCAGTAGGCATGAGCTCGAGTCCTAAGGAGGTGCTGCTTAGGAACCTGCCCTGGCAGGGTTGGTAGAACATGGAGGGAGGGCAGAGGAGGGGAAGGGCAGTGGGGTTGCTCTCCTCAGGGTAGCTTCTGCATCCTTGGTTCTGTGGAGCTGCCCTGTGCTGTGCCTCCAGGGAACTGAGGGACAAGTCTGTCTCTTGTTCCCAGCAGTCACCCTCAGCCTGATTGCAGGCTGCAAGCCTCTGCAGACCCAATGGTCTTCATCTCATCACCAACCTGTCTTCTGCTTGAATTACTTAGACAAGTTCTGAGGTTCAAAGCAATGGAAGCCTGCTTAATTCAACACCTATTTTCTATTTTAGCATAATTAATGAAACTGATTTTAAATTTGGGCATAATATAAAAACATAATTTGATGGCACTCATAAAATCAATTATTACTGACTTATTTGTTTTCATAATGTTCAGAAATGACCAATGACCCCTTACTAGTAATATTTTATACATCTTTTCTGTTTTATTCTAGCATATATTTTATACATTATATATTTTATGTTATATACCTCACATTTATGATTTATTCCAGTCCCCATTGTTTATACTTCAATTCATTACATTAATAGTCTTGGTTACACACACACACACATATATATATATATATATATATATATATATATATATATTTTTTTTTTTTTTTTTTTTGCTTCTTTTTTCAGAGCTGGGAACCGAACCTAGGGGCCTTGTGCTTGCTAGGCAAGTGCTCTACCACTGAGCTAAATTCCCAAACCTGGTTACATATATTTAACAGATATTTTTTGCATTTGTCTTTTTAGAAACAGAGTTGATTTTTCAATTTAGATAAAGTTATATGAAGATTTCCTTTGGATCAGTTTCTTTGAAATCTTTGATAAGATAGTTTCTAATAGGGGGTCTGATATTCTAGAACAAACAGGGGCTTTATCCTTTATTATTCATTAAGTAACTCAGTTATCCAATGATTCTGATATAATTGCCATGTTCAGGACAGGACTCTGTTGTAAGTGCTGGAGATACAGAAGTGAGTAAATAGTTTGGATCATTTGTTATCGTAGCCCTTTGAAGGAGTGTGGCTTTTACACTGTTTGAAGTAGAAGCTACTGACTTTAACAGGAGTCACCTCCTGAAGGCTTTCTTCCTAGGACACATAGACAAATGGCCCAATGACAAGCCCAGTGCCAGGTGTGGTTGGTATACCTACCCTCCAGTTGTTGGTCAAGGTGTTCCCTGTATACTCCAAGTAATACAGTATTTCCACTGTTCTTGGTTACTCACCAATATTTAGTGGTTAGACCCTATTGCTAAAGGTACCACATGCCTTGGTCATTGGACAGAGAAAACGCAAGTTGGTACTGACCATGAAGCTCCCTCCCTGTTAGCCGGCTAGCTCTTACAGTACATGAAAATGTTTTACAGATGCTGGAGGGAAAGTCATCATTAGTTTTGCCTGGCTGTGACCTCTGTGAACTGCAGTACTGACCAACCAGTGTGCCCAAGTGTGCTCATGGATGCACTAGGGACCTGAGTAGGATAGGGGTAACCAACCATTTTCCCATCAGATTTAAAAACTACTTCATAGGAAGAAATGCATTCTTGGTACTATAAATCTAGCCAAGAACCCACGGTTTGGGGATCCCACCAGTTCCAGTTGTGCATTTACTACTAATTTCCTGATAATTGAACAGAGTATCAGGCTGATCTCTAAATTCATGTTTTCGTGTTCATAGATAAGTGCAGTTCTTAGTCCTCATGAGAAGTAGTCATGGTTAATGCAAAAAAAATTATTAATCAATTACTTGACCAAAGTACAAGTAAATGGCAGTGGAATGTTCAGCCACAAATGATATATCAGGACAGGTATACCTCTCTTCAAGTCGTAGTGAGAGCACTGAGTGAGCCAGGGCCAGGCTGATGCATGACAGGTTGCAAACTGACAGTTTGGGAGAATAGGCCTAAGTTTCTGTTTCCCAGAACTGGAAAGGTCCAAAACAAGTCAATTTCAGGAAAAATCACCTGTCCTGGGCAGCCACTCAGAAAGCTGTTCCACCACCTACCCTGAGCCAACCTCACAGGCAGCCAATCAGGAGATGTAGAAGCTGCCCCACCATCTAGCTTGAGCCAAGTATAGTTAATCAGCAAAAGCCCAGTACTCCAGAACCTTAACCAATCACAAAGGTACCCATACTCCTGGAGATAGAGGCATCCAATCAAGGGAAAGAAAGGGAAAACTCACACACTCATACCTTAACAGGCTTTAAATTGACCTTGCAAAGTCTATGCCTCTGTCTTCCACCTGATATATAGTAGACCCCTGCATACAGGTTCTCTGCAGAATAAATGGTCTTTACTGTTGTGTACTATTTGAGGCTGGGGTATCATTCCTCATGAATCATGGACCCTTATAGTAAGAAGCATCATGGAAGAGGGTATGGGTGGGAAGATTGCAATAGAGGTCAAGGAGGACTGGAAACCTGTCTTTAGACGTGGCAGGATTGCAACAGTCCTGAATTCACAGCAACTGTGGTTACCTGTACAAGATCAAGAGAGTCAACCTTTTAGCCCATAGGGCAGAAGGGCTCATGAGGCCCCACCCACTACTAACTGAAAAGTTATTGATGACTTCTTGGAAAGGGAGTCAGTTTTCTTTAAAAATGTGGTCCTGGGTGGACAGCTCAATCAATTGAAGGCCCCAACAAAGTCTTTCTGCACCAGCTATGATGGCACATGCCTTTAATCCCAGCATTTGGGAGGCAGAGGCAGGTGGATCTCTGAGAGTCTGAGGCCAGCCTCATCTACATAGTGCGTTCCAGGAGATCCAGGGCTATGTAAAGAGACTTTGTCAATAAAAGAAAAAAGAAAAGAAACAAATGAAAAGCAAACACTCTGTGGGCAAGAGGAATTCTGTAGCATTTTGCTCATGCCTGGTGTTTCCCACGTTGCTGTGTTGGGTCTCAGTCATTGGACAAGAATCACACTGTGTTGGCTTCTTGCTCAAGCCTCCTGGCCCACACTACAGATTTGGTTCTGTCTTCAGAAAAATTTGAACTAACATAAGATGTTAAATTGTTATTTAGGTCTAGTGTTTTGGAATATGTCTAGGACAAAGACACAAAATTGAGAAATACCAGCACATTATTCAAGTTCAAAGTCAAAAGATACAAAAAAATCACTAAGATTGTGAAGTAGATGAAGACAAGAAGATCAGACATTTAGTTTGTGGGTTTGACAAATCTATAATGTCATACATACCTTATTACAGTTAAATTTTGGATTCATAGATCGTTGCTTACTAACTATGTAACTATTGGCAAATATGTAAGAGGAGATTCTAAGTTGTTATGGTTAAATAAGATAACTTAGATGAAAATTCTGGGATAAACACTGGCAAATAGTAAATGTTAACTTTCTACCACTTTCTCTTGAATAGAAGCCAGGAAATGTGGCTAAATACATTGAAACTTCTTGATAATGTAAATGTTTCTTCATCTACGTAATTAAAAAAGATTCAAGATAACTTCCTCATATATCTATTTTATTACCATAATGGTTAGCCTTAGGTCCAGATGACTCTCTTTGTTCAGGTTGATAAAAAAAGACCAAATCATTCATTGTTCGCTCCCTGTTTGGATCAGTTGGCCCTACAAGAAGAATAGTTACATTGTCATAGATAGACATTTCAGCAATCCTGGCCATTCATCTTTCAGATGAAACAGGTCTCAGACCCACATTTCAGATTTCCAAAGCAATCTCATCCTTAGGAGAGAAATGGCTGCAAAGATTCTCAAACAGCTTGTCCTAAGTAAACGCCATCGCCATGCAGAGTTTTTGGTAGAAGTTTAAGATTTCACAAGAGGTTAACCAGATAATGTTAAAGATCCTTTCATCTTGGTACTTGGATAACATTTATTTAAAATTGGTAAAATAATTGAGATTCTGGTAAAAAAAAGCTGTATTAATGTTAAGGGAGAAAAATAATTGACTGTTCTAAGTCAATATATTTAAAAGCTTGACACTTTGGCTTAATGGAGCGGAAGAGAGGTAAATGCTGCTGTGTGTGTGACCTCTCCTAAAAGGACACATGTGATTTGTTTGTTTTGGTTCTAGCAGTTGTTACAATCATTTGTTTCATAGACCCAAAACCTACTGTAGTAAAAAAAAGAAAAAAAAAGAAAAAAAAAAAAAAGAAAGAAAGAAAGGCGTGCTGGCATATGCCTGTTGTCAGTCCAAAGTGAGTATTCAAAGTCTATTTTGGTGAACTGATGACTTTAAGGGACTTGGACTGGCTTACAGGAGGAACATAGGCAGGTCTCTCACAGCAGCATGCTATACCACCATAGCTGCATTGAACCAGGAGAAGGGCAGGCATTCCTGAGTACAACAGGAGCTTTCTTGCTTCAGGTAGATATAACCCAGGAATTAGGGTGCAGAAACCCATGATCTCACAAAGTTTCCATTGAGTCAGTGGCTCTGGATTTTTGTGTTACAAATTGGAAGAGTAAATTTCATGGACCAAGGAGAAGGTGAGTTTTTAGAAAATAATTTATTAGTAATTCATAGTTAGGAGCTTATTCTTCATAGGTGGGAAATGGAGAGTAAAGAGTTTTTGTACGGCAGGAGAGAGTCCTGGATGTGGGTTTCACAAAGGGTCCCTAGCTCAGGGTTGAAAAGATGTTTTTTGGCTGAAAGTTGGGGAGGGCATTAGACAATGGATCTGTCAGGCCAGTTGGCCCACCAGTCTGCCCACCTATAAGATATCCAGGTGCCTCTCATAATGTGTAGCTTGTAGATAGTGGTGCTCACATATGCTGTATAAAAGGAGAATAATAACAAGGAACCAGATCAGGAACCAGAGCCACCTTCTGCCATTTCTGACACCAGCCAGGACAGAACTAAGGTCATTGACAGATTCTACTCAAGGAAGAGAAGCAGCACTGCTCATTTTCAAGGTCCCATCCTTCATCAATTGCCTGATCAATTCTTCTGTTCTCAACAGCATCACCACAATGTCCCCACCCATCATTGATGACAACCTCATGGAAGTGGCATCAGTTACCCGTCTGCTCCCTCATATACTATTGGTTGCTTCACTGCTGTCCAAGTTGCGGGACCATCTGGGAGTAAGAGTGTGCAGCCCCAGTCTGTGAGGCTGAGCCCGAGCGCCTATGGGAATCTGCTTTGGAGCTTTCCTGAATGCATTTTCTTGAGGAAACATCTCAATGTTAGGGGCTGTCTTAGGGTCTTACTGCTGGAAACAGACACTATAACTAATGTAAGTTTTATAAAGGACAACATTTAGCTGGGGATGGCTTACAGGTTCAGAGGTTTGGTCCATTATCACCAAGGCAGGAATATGGCAGCCTCCAGGCAGGCATGGTACAGGAGGAGTGGAGAGTTCTACATCTTCATTGAAGGCTGCTAGCAGAATACTGACTTCCAGACAGCAAGGACAAGGGTCTTAAAGCCCACTCCCACAGTGACACACCTACTCCAACAATGCCACACCTATTCCAACAGGGCCACACCTTTTAATAGTGCCACCCCCTGGGCTGAACAAATACAAACCATAAAGCAGGCATACATTTGAAAGTCTTAGGCCCATAGTCTTGGTAGTGGAGGAGGGGTGGGAGGTCCGAAGACCAAGGAAAGGGAAATAGATCCCACCCACAGGAATAGGCAGGTAGTGATGGGGAACAGGTTGTTAACTGACAGTACTTATCTTGAGTCCATTTTGACCTGTGCGAAGCCGATTCAAGTGTGTTCCCTGAAGCCTACAAGATTTTCTTTTAAGTTTACAAGAAAGATAAATCCTTTATAACTTGCACTTACCAGCCTCAAAACCCTTCCTAGACCTTTACTTTCTTAGAAGCTTTCATACCTCAGACCTTACATAAACTTTTCCTATCCAATTATTCCCCATGAGACAGGTGCCTGAACATTCAGTCATTGTAAAGTGAGTTCCTTTTGATAAAGTTACTTCTTTGACTAGTTCAGTCTTCAAACCCCTCAGAGACCTGAGGAGGATATATTGTAATTTAAATGGCCTATGTGTCAATTAAAATTACAGACTTACTCATTACCTAGACAGCCACCCCATTAGGTTTCTGTTATGTTGATGGCTTCCTTGGGGACACAGGTCCCAGGGCTGGATCAATCTTCGATTGCCAAGCCCAGCAAATCTGAGAAACCTTCTTGTGGAGGAGGAACTTGGGAGACTGACCTTGCTTTGTCTTAAGCAATGTGAGGCATGTTCTGTGTCCCTGTTTGTCCAAAGTTCAGGCCAGGCCTTAATAGCAGGCAAAGACTTGGAGCAGTCTTTCTCAGTGGTTATCTAGGTAGAGGATTTCTTTCTTGGAGACCTTTGGAGTGTCACTGCTACGATTTGGGAGTCTCAATCATTTTAAACATCTAAATGCCAGCTTACATTTCTTATTTATAATAGCTTTTATGAGCCTAGAACCGGTTAGAAGAGAGAACAAGAGAAGAAGAGAAAACAGAAGTCTGGATTATATAGAGAAGAGCCTGGGGGGGGTGGGGGGAGGGAAATCTAGCCCCTGGGCTGGAAAGTTCAGGGTTGGGGGCAGGAAATGCCAGGTAGGCACTGAGGGATCCTGGGAGAACCTGAAGGCCAGGTCTGATTTGTTATGTAAAATATAGACCTCAGTCCCTTGTCCTGGAGTCTGAAACCAAGTAACCATATCAACACAACTTAAGGAAGAAAGAATTTATTTGGTAGCAGGAGCAGGAAGCCAGGAATCTTACCTTCAACTACAAACATGAGGTGGGGAAGGAGCTGGAGATGAGGAAGGATTTGAGCTCTTAAAAGCCCATTGTCTCCAATTAAATCAATGCTACCTCTTAAAATGGTACTACCAACCAGGGGACACACACTCAAATATCTGAGCCTACGGGAAACATCTCCATTCAAACCACCATATCAACAAAAACAATAACAACAGAATAGAGGTCGTGATAAGAAATACACATGAGGCATTTTGGTTTATGAAATGATGTGGCTGATGTCCGGGCTGAGCTTAGCTGGTTGGCTCTACTCATTAAGAATACAGAAATGGGCACCAATAAAAATTAAAAGTCACTTTAGATTTGAAATGGATGCTTGATTGGTGGTGCTGAAGTCTAAATTTGGCAATAGAGCCTGGAAGGGTGGATTATCAACTAAGACTGAATATGGTAATAAAGTGGGATTAAGAGCTCGTGATGGGATTACCCATCCTCTGGATGGAATGCTTCAGATCATTTTAGGTTCAGTAGCAGCAAGATTAAGGAGATTCAAAATTGAACAAAGGTGAATAGAATGGGCCCAGGGGTCACCGCCATAGGGCTTTCAGACTGCAAACTAGGTAAGATTTAGGGTCAGGTCAACCATATCTGAGGCAAAAGAACTCAAGAGAAATCCAGTCCAATGCGATAGCATAGGGAAAATAAGATATTCTGGGTCTGTTCGGTTTACTCTTCACTGATGACCTGGCTTTGCAGATTAGAGCCCTTGTTCAGGAAATACTTCATGGCCCCTCCTTCATCTCGTGAACTGCGATTGCCAGAAAAAGGCAATGTCTGTATAAAAAAATAAATTCTAAGAAGGCCAGATTGACTATGGAGATCTGGAATGTTACAGGTCTGAAGCCAAAATTGTCTCAGGCTAAATTTGGCCATCTAAATAGCTATTTTTATCTCTGTGTGACCTAACATCTTTGTGACTATTGGGTAAGTCCTTTTGGAATGAACAGTGGTCTACATCCACCAGCCTTCAAGCTAAGGATATAACCAGATAGCATCTAAGGCCTGTGACAAATTTCTCTTCCAGCTGATGTTTCTACCAGTTTTTGGAAAATGCCTTGACTTATAACCTTTATTTGGTTGCTATTAAAACATCATAAAATTGTTAGCACATTGGAATATGGTATTAAGGTAACCCAAGTCAATGTTTTAGGCTGTGATCACTCATATGTAGCTCATTTGTAGAATGAACTCTTATTCTTTTTGAGGTGAGAGCTGTGTTTTCTGTATCAACATGAATCTAGTTAATATAGTTTATTACATAAACTGACTTTAAAAAAGCATTAAATGCATTTAAAATTTTATATCACTATTTTAAGTGGATAACATTTCACTTAAAAAGACAACTATAACTGGGGAGGGGGGTTAAAGGCTGGGCCTCATCATCTAGTCCAATTCATCCTCTTTCCTCCTGGACTCCTGAATGTTGGCGGTAGAGTCATGTACTGTACATCTTATGACAGAACTTTGATGGAGACAAGGCAATGCTATGAAGTGTGCAGTCATGTTGGTGCTTTCGGGAGACTCTGGCATTGATGTCCACATCCCCTTTATTAAATATGAAATGCCCATGGTGTTGGATCATTGATAAATGCTAATCACAAGTGGAATCTCTCTCTTTAATCAGAGGGAAATGGCAAACGCGCGATAACATCTTTCATTACTATTTGAGGTTATCTACTGTCTAGTTTTGGCAAAGTATGAAAATTTCTCATATTCCACTCAAGACTATCTCATGTTCTTCACAAAAATAATCTTAAATAGCACATTTTTTGAGAGATGCTACACTGTAACAAAACCTGGGACCTTTGTTTCTAGACTTTATTTTTCTTTAACCATCCCATTATTTGATGTATATGTGTCAGAGCCTCCTGGGTCCCCTGCAATGTTTCACCCCCCTTGTCAGACCCTTCTGGGACTCTTGCAGGGTTTGACCCCTGCTGAGTCCGGCTGATGCATATGGAAGCCTTTTGTTCCTAACAAAGGAGCAGTCTGGCCTGGTACCCACACACCTGGGCCACACGGGGGCCACACCGGGGTGGTGGTCAATTCGCCCCTGCCTTCTTGGCCTTTGTCCTTGAGATTTAGGCTGATCTTCCCGGATTTCTCCCTAGTTAATCCAGGTCAAGTAGTGGGTCTTTTGTTACCAAAGTCACGAGCCAGGGTTTCCCACTGTGCTTCCCAGATATCTTCTACCTGGTGAAGTTGGGTATATAAGTGGTGAATAAAGCTACAGGAGTCTCTTCCTCTTCTGGCTTGACACGAATAACCTGTGTGTGTGTGTTTCTACAGCCAGAATACAGCAAACACAGAGGCGAATGTCAGCAGCAAACCACTGAACTGAGAAGAGGACCCCCGTTGAAGGAATCAGAGAAAGAACTGGAAGAGCTTGAAGGGGCTCGAGACCCCATATGTACAACAATGCCAAGCAACCAGAGCTTCCAGGGACTAAGCCCCTACCTAAAGACTATACATGGACTGACCCTGGACTCTGACCTCATAGGTAGCAATGAATATCCTAGTAAGATCACCAGTGGAAGGGGAAGCCCTTGGTCCTGCCAAGACTGAACCCCCAGTGAACGTAGATTGTTGGGGGGAGGGCGGCAAGGGGGGGAGGATAGGGAGGGGAACACCCATAAAGGAGGGGAGGGGGAAGGGGGATGTTTGCCTGGAAACCGGGAAAGGGAATAACACTCGAAATGTATATAAGAAATACTCAAGTTAATAAAAAAAAAAAAATCCCACAGGCTTTTGCCCAATTCTCGGTACCGTGTCGGTGCGGGCATGAGGCACCGACATATATGGGTGTTTGGCTGTATGTGTGTCTATGCAACATGTGTGTGCAGTGTCTCAGGGGGTCAGAAAAGGGTATTGAATCCCTTGAAAGTGGAGTCGCATGTGAGGCTGTGGGACCTCCTAGGACTTAAGTTACAGTGGTTGAGAGATAACATGTAGGTTCTGGGAACAGAACCACAGTTCTCTGCAAGAGCAGTAAGTGCTCTTAACAGCTGAGTCATCTCTCCACATACATACTCACACCCATATTTTCTAGATATTCTTATGTAAACTGTTGATCTATGGAGGTATTTTTGTTCATCTGTACTAAATTAAAAAAAATTACATACATTTTCCCTAATGTCAAGTTCGTTCCACTTATGGTTATAGTGTGAAGGTTCTCTTTTAAAATGTTTACCCAGGAAATAAGGGTAGAGGGAGATTTTCCCCCTAACTTTATGAAACACTTAGACAAAATTTAAATGTTTTAAAAACTTACAAAAGCTCTCTCCCTTCGGATTGTTTGTTGTTGATATTTTTGACTGGTCCACGGTAGTTTTGAAAACCACTGGCTAGACTTTTAATTTTGAAAATCTGTGCATTAGATTATCTGGTTATTTTTGTGTTTTCTTTGATCGTTGAGCTCTTCTAACTAGGTTGAGAGAGGGCTTCAGAGGAGTACTTTGTCTAGGCGACTCACTTTGGGGAGTGAGGGGACTCACCTCTGAGGTGGTGTCAATAAGTCTTTGATGAGTAACTCTGGTGGTATTTTGGAATCTTATGTCTTGAAACAAGGAATTAGAGACAGTCAGAGAATAGCAAGAGGAATGTGAGAATTTATTTAAAAAATATAATTACAATAGAAAAAGTAGGGTGAACCCAAGGAAAATGTTTAGAATCTCAAAGGGACATGCTATAAAAGGGTGGGGGCTTACACACCACAGACTTCGTGCTCATTTGCATAGTGTGGGCTTTTCCAGGCATGTTTTGTCTGTTACATAGAATTTTACATGAACTTGTACTTGAGGCACCAAATGTCTCAAAGCACCTTAAAACTCCACCCAAGGGTATATATTTTTACTATTATGAGTCATAGGTCACCTTCAGATACTCTGGAATGTCTCTATACTTGTGCCAATGGTTCCAGCAGGTTCTAGTAAGTCTTGATCTGAAAGTTTCCAACTTTCCTCTTGGTCAACAGGTTCTCTTAGAGGCTAACTTTACAGTCTTCTTTTAGAACAGAGGCAGAAGGAACGCCCATTCAGAGCCTGCCCCACATGTGGCCCATACATATACAGCCACCAAACTAGATAAGATGGATGAAGCAAAGAAGTGCAGGCTGACAGGAACCGGATGTAGATCTCTCCTGAGAGACAAAGCCAGAATACGGCAAATACATAGGCGAATGCCAGCAGCAAACCACTGAACTGAGAACGGGACCCCCATTGAAGGAATCAGAGAAAGGACTGAAAGAGCTTGAAGGGGCTTGACATCCCATATGAACAACAATGCCAACCAACTAGAGCTTCCAGGGACTAAGCCACTACCCAAAGACTGTACATGGACTAACCCTGGGTTCCAACCTCATAGGTAGCAATGAATAGCCTAGTAAGATCACCAGTGAAAGGGGAAGCCCTGGGTCCTGCCAAGACTGAACCCCCAGTGGAACGGGATTGTTGGGGGGAGGGCGGTAATGGGGGAAGGATGGGGAGGGGAACACCCATGTATAAGGGGAGGGGGAGAGGTTAGGGGGATGTTGGCCTGGAAACCTGGAAAGGCAATAACAATTGAAATGTAAATAAGAAATACCCAATTTAATAAAGATGGAGAGAAAAAAAAAGAGAAAGAAAAAAAAAAAACCAAAAAACCAAAATACCTTATGGGCCCCACTCCCAACACTCTTTTTTCCTTCAGTAAATTCACTGTCTTCAGGGAACTTGTCAAGGAGAATGTTCCATACCTGTAATAGCACTGAATCCAGGGCATCTCGAATGGCAGGCGAGTACTCTGTTAATGGAGGATGCCCCCAGCTTGCATCCTTTGGTTTTAAATGACTCTGACGTCTTAGACTTTAGTTCTCAGATCCCATGGAGTCACAGAGACAGAGATGCTGTGAACAGAAACCATTCTTAAAAATTAAAAAGCCTTTCAGAGTCTTCAAATTATAATCTCGTGAGGACTAAAGTTACAACGCTTGTTTAATTTAGGAATTAACATGGAAATCCAAAGGCAGCATTGAGATAATGCCAACTGTGTGTTGGCACTGGCCTTCACATGTGTGGGTGTGAAGGGAGGTGTAATATACCTAGCTTATCCCCCAGTCTGAGGGACTCTGCTCTTGCTTCCTTATTCATTAATGGCTTGAGAAATTAATCTCTCTCTCTCTCTCTCTCTCTCTCTCTTTCTCTCATCAGAGTAATTAAACATTGATCAGTCGATCAAATAACAATTTTAAACTGTTCTCTTTTTTCTCCATGGGCTGTCACTCTTTTCATTACAATTTGCTATTTTCTGTTTATCTTTGGTGTGATAGTTCTATTTTCTTTCTAAATTCAGGGGGCTAGAAAATGTTAGTACTTTTCTTTCTAAGGTAAGTCCTTAAAGGTATACTTTTTTCTCTACGCATAGAATTAACTTATTTCTGTGATGCACATATTTTTATTTTCTCTATATTATGATGCTTTAACATCTTATGAACCTTTTTCTAGGTGGGAATAGACAAGTTCAGTTAAGATTGCATTTGTTGCACTTGATAATTTCATAATTGCCTTAAGACTTTTAAAAATAGGTGTCTTGACAGAATTCACATATCATATATTTCACTCTTTAAAGCACATACTTCAATATTTCTTTTAGTGATTTCATAGAGCTTCAAAACTTTTCA